>NC_088208.1:4213424-4583069 GCF_037126465.1 Ornithodoros turicata
AACCCGCATTCTCCCTTGCCGGATGCCGTAGCAGTGTGTTGCTTTCAGTGCCCTCCGCTTCACAGAGGCGAAGCGCTCGCTTCGTAATAAATTCGTTTGAATAAAATCTGCGCAGTTTTGCGACGAAATATTTCGTACACACATTCCTGACATCCCAAAGTTTACGGATATACCACAACCTTTGTGGTAATTTTTGTTGCGGAGTCCCACTTTACGTGGTTACGCTCGCACTCAGAGTTGCGTACGCGTGCGCGCGCTTCACGCCTCAGCTTTTGGGGGGTGCACAAAAAAGGGGTATCGTGCTTCGTCACGTGATCTTTTCTCTTCTCTCCACGAAAGTGAAGAAGGGGAACGCAGGTCGGGGGTGGGGCGGCAGCAGAGCAGAGAAAAAAGAGAAAGGGAGTAACAGCAGCGCAGCGAGCGCGTTCAAACGTCCAAGTGCCGTTTAATAGCCGCTCGAGGAGCACGAAACTCGGAGCGCCTGAGAAGGAGTAAGAGAGCGACTACTTAACGCATCCAATCACCTGCGCTGCGCTCCCATTTGTGCGCCTGGCCTACGTCATCATGATGAGGATGACCAGCTCCCGTGGCTCAGTGGTTAGCGTGCTGGCCATGTCACGTCGAGACTGGGAGGTACCCGGGTTCGAATCCCGGTGCCGGCAGTGCTGTCTGGGGTTTTTCCTGGGTTATCCTCAGACGCTTTCAGACGTATGTTGGCACAGTTCCCTTAGAAGTCGGCCCAGGGCGTCAGTCGTGACGTTGCCCACCTCTGTGAGGCCGACAACGGCAAGCCCTCTCACGGGCACCACCATTATCGCTGACGCTTCCCGAGCTGCAGAGGGAGTGGGGATCTTTAAAACTCATTTATTTAAAATATAAGCTCTTTTCGGAAGATAAACTTGGCCAAATACACTGCGAAGCGGTGCCAAACATTACCGTAACGGTTTCTGTTTCCGTTACCATTCCGTTACCCTTCCCTGATGGTAACATTCATTTGAATCTGAGGGAGACGACGTGTGGACGACAGACGCAGAGTTGAGACTCAAGGAAATCTTACCACTCTCTAATGTACACCAACTTGCTTGTGCACCTTTTTTTTTTCTATATTCGAATAGTTTTCGAAGATTCACTGGTAAGTCCAACAACGCCAGAAGAATAAGTGAGCACTGCTTCCTTCGAAATCCGTATCCGTGCTGGAGATGTGCTCACTTCGATTACATAGCTATTAATTTCATACTCGCTTCCGTTACATAGCTGTTCGTTTCACCTTTAGTTTGGTTTTAAAATTACCATTTTCACAGCCCGCCAGCCATCCATTGATACCTCCAAGCCATACAGAGAGGAGTACCTGGGAAACGGCATTATGTGAGTAACACTGCTTCTACGAATTAAGTGGTGTACCAGCGAGCATACTTTGTGCTTTATGATAGTACAGATGTATATTATGGCAGACGTACTGAACGCAAACTATATTGAGTTTTTGGGCGAGACACGTACGTAGCATTACGCCCAACTCTTTTTTTAGTCAAACAAAGCTGTCTTAAAATTGTAATGGAAGTCAATCTATCATTAGTACTACACAATAAATACTCAGAAGTATGTTAGTTGAAAGTAAAGGCTGTGGTCTCGACAGTGTACATAGCCCCGAGCAAATCTTCTTCTGACTATTCTAGAATGTGGGATTGATGACTAAGGTGCTCCTCCAATGTTACATCTATAGAAACTTCCTAGACCGCGCACTCTGGGAAGAACATGTACTGAAAAAATAGTAGTAGTAGTAATTAACCGGAGAAAAAGAAAAAAAAAATGGGGGAAAGACTTGGAGCAGGGTGGCTGCCATAAGGGCGCCTGCAGCTCCATCTCATTTAGGTGGTTTTGAGGTTTATGATATGTGGTTGCTAGTAGTGGCAGTATATACCGCTTTGTTTTAGGTAGACACACAATGCCTTGAGTGCCTTCACGTCTTGTTCCCTTGTAGGCCATCTTCCCATTACTTTGCAGTAAGAGAATGGTCTTTTGTCCAGTGTTTGAAGTGGGTGGGACAGTCTTTCCCTTGCGTCTTCTTGTTCTGGGCACTGTATAAGTACGTGTAACGTGTCCTGGGGCACTTTGCAGATGTCACACAGTCTTGAGGCCACAATACCGAGTTGGAATTGGGTGGTGGCAGTATATAGCGCGCCGAGTCGAATCCGGTGAATAGCCGTGTGGAAAAATCCATCAGAGCCAGTTCTAATGGAACCATTAGGCCAATAGGCCTATCGTAATTTCGGACATTTCTAATAAGACTAAAGGTTTAACGGTTTGATGGGACCGTTAGGACCTAAGGGTCTAATAGGAGCTCCACGAAAATTAAAAAAAGTAAAAAAGAGAAATTTTACCTATCTTTTTCCGACCCCTGTCATGACAGAATTTAATTTCTCTGGCTTTAATTCTTTTGTTTCCAAGACTTGTCAAAATATACAATGCGTGCAGCATTTCGAGAATTAAGTGAACAGAAAAAGTATAAAATAAAATAAAACAAACGCTCTTCAGAAGTGAAGGACCCAAACCTCACTTAGGATGGCAGTGTCCATTTCCTTTGATACATTGGCATCAAAGCGGAAGATCAAGAAAAGATCTTCCCGGAACAGCACCGCAAGCGCGGAAGCGGACGCAGACAGCACATATACTATACTTAGAGCTCGTCTTCCGTGATTTGGCGAATCCGATAGCTCTGCTTGCTGCCGCGGTTAAACAGAAGGGGTGAGGTGTCTAAATCTATTCAATTTACTCACACACGCAACACTGTAGTGAGGAACGGCTTGGGGTATTGACTCAAGATTACCACAAATGTGTTTCTTACTTGTTTTGGTTTAGACATACTGTAGATCTATCGAGAATCGATCTTCTGCAGTTCAATCGCAAGTTTTTTTCTCTCTCGCAGCAGTCCATTCCATCAGAGAATTCCGTCAAGACTACAAAAATTTTTGAAACTGCCGACACGCGACATCCGGCGTATATACGGAAAGCGATGTCCACCTATGAAGCTCCCAGTCGTTTTATGGATGCTTATGGTACTCGCGCATGGCACGTGGCCTTTTAGAGAAAATGGTTAAAAATTGGGCTGTTCGGTATTTTACTTTAAAAGCGATCAAAAACCCCGTACCTGGAAACAAACAAAAGGACGACTTAACACACAGCCCAGACTGACGAACAAGATTTCTATTGACAGATCTGCCTCTGTAGCCAGCAACGCCCTCTTCTGCAAGGTTACCCTTTTACACCCTCAAGCTTGCCTAGTCCCTTTATCTTTTCGAAAGTACGGGACTTTGGAGTTGCTAACAAGAGGGGCTTTTGATCAGTATTGTGCTTTGGAAAAGGTAAAGTTACTGGGCAGGCTTGAGGGTGTAAAAGGGTAGCCTTGCAGAAAAGGGCGTTGCTGGGTCAGGTTATTTAAGAAGCAGGTCTGTCAATAAAAATCTTGTTCTTCTGTCTGTGATGTGTGTTGTGTCGTCCTTGTGTTTGTTTCCCGGCACGGGGCTTTTATCGCTTTTAATACCTTTTATAGGCTGCAAGCGTCGCGCGATGCTCACTCGCCTTTACACGCTGGGGCGTTCGCATCTTGAGTCTCTGACAGCTGATCAGTTTTAGGGATGTTTTAAGGGGGTCACATATCACGAACGACTGCATCCTTGAAGAAATATTAGAATATTCCGAGTCGTAATGAGTAAGACGGTATAAAAAATTTGTAGTCTGACGGTCGGAGGTCTATCGGCATGTCAGGACAATGCGGGCTGCTATATTGAATACTGGAAGAACTTCGGCTACAGCGTTGCTCATTTTTTTATAACAGCTAGGACATTCGACACAAGGAAACACTAAAGGACAAAAGTAGGACGGGACAGGGACGCAGGTTCCGTCATAGATTTTGCAGGTCTGTCCTTTACGGCGTCCTGCATGGAGTGTTTTGGCGATTATATCCTGTTCCATATCTCTGATGTCCCATTAGGGGCCCCTGATCTACAATGAGGCATCACCTGTTCGATCGCAATGCCTCGTTGACGTACCATTAAGTTCTCCTGTGGGACCACTAAGCTCACCTGATAGGCAGTTAGACACCCTTTATTTGGCCGTCAGGGGCCCTGTGGTACCATCAGGCCTTTTTGTGGGGCCATTTGGCGCACCTAACCTAATACCTAACTGTGGGACAGCATTTGTCAGACCGCTAACAGCCCTGTTGGACCACTAGGAGTTGTTAATGTGCCGACAAGCTGCTTTGATGGTCCGTCAAAATATTCTAATGGACCATTAGAATTTCTGATGGAGTCTTGATGGATTTTTCAATCAGGCTGGCACAAGATGTCTTTGGAAAGGACGAAATACAACATAATCTGATTCCAAGGTGTCTGTATGAGTTTATATGAGAGAAAATAATGTTGCAAGATCATTGACACAAAGGAGTTCATGAACACCTTGAACTTTTGAACTTGAAATTTTAATGGTGTTGGTTAGTATACTTGGTTCTCGCATTGGATATGCAACTGCGAAGACAGCTACGCAAGGTGTCCCGGGGACATTATTTCCCATAAAGGGTCGGCAAGTGTAACTATATATGATATACCTGTACCTTATATTTTCAAATCTAAGACCCAGATTTAAATTATGTCCAAATGTCATGTATGGCATCCTCTGGACAAACAAGGGACGTCCATGGATGCACCCTCGACTGAATGATCTTCCCGCAATGTTGTGTCCGTGAGATCAGGTAGGACAGAAAGGATGCTGGCGTCTATCGACGTTTTCGAGATAAGTCTTTGTAGACTTGGGTTCATTAAAGGGACTTCTATGAGTCAGAAACAACAGTAAGTTTCTTCAGTTCAGAAAAGTACAGGGCGCAAGTGTAAGGGGGCGAGCGGAAGTGTACGTCAGTGCAGCCCCAGTGCAGGCTGCACCAAAGCTGAATCGAGTAGGAGAGTTGGCTCCGTGCAGTCTGTCGTCTGCGGCGCGCCATTCGATTAATTTCGACAATATTTCGACAAGGAGCGACTCTCTGCCCAGCGTTTTAAGCTGGCAAACTCCAGTAGTGAGGAGGAGAGAGACGACGACAACGTCGACTGGTGTTGTGCGAGTTGTGGTTGGTAAGGAACCAAGTGCTGCTGTATTATGAGAACGTTGCAGGCATCGTGTTGGAAAATATAATTTCCATCGTCGTCGAGCGCAGACCAAACAGATTTTAACATTCCATCAACTTCAGCGGTGAATTACATGATGGAAAACTATTTGCTTTGCTGACAAAATTGGGAGACGACACACTTCAAGTACAGCTTCAGCTTCAAGAACGCTAAGAAACCGGATTATGAATTAACGTGAAAAGGCAAATACAGCGAAGTTCATCAAAATTCTTAAAAAATACAGTAGGGATACTGTAATTAAAAAAAGACGGTGAAGTTATAGCTTCCTTTTCAGTGATCCATTTTACGCATCCTCCATGTTGTCGTCTGCTACTGAGTTGCACAGGAACTCTGCACGGAGGTATGAGGAGGTATAACATTTTCCTGCACTCGTGCTGCACTCCTGCGGCACTTTTCTGAATCGAATGAGAAAGTGTAGTGCAAAGGCTGGGCACCTTCGGCCAACCGAACGGCAGAGGGTGCACTACTTGCACCAGTTCAGAAAGTGCAACCTAATCGAAGACAGCTAGTGTCTTGTCAAACTTATGCAGACTTTTTAATGCGTTCAATTTCGATAACTAAAGAGTATTTCAACAAATCAGTGACAAAGTTCACAATGTAGACTGCTTGCAGATGGTGCTGCCGCCGCAGCGTGTACTTAATATGAGCAACGGCACAAGCAAGGATGTCCACGATGTCTGCAGACACGTAGTTGAATTCGATGTTGGTGGACTCTGAAGATTCGTACATCACTCCCAAGAGTCCTTCCACAACGGTTATGAAGATGTCGTAACAGGCATATAAATCTGACATATCACCTCCTGCAGTGGACCTGGAGAGATCTCTCCCATGCCTAAGACATAGCGAAAGGCACTGATAACGAGCTCGTTCCATGAATTCTCCTTGTTGAAACAGCCCTTCTCCACTTCTTCTCAAGAAGCATGGTTGCTCCCTTTATAGAGCAATTTCAAATAAACATGTGGAAAGAAATGAGAGTGAAACCGAAACGAAGAAGCAACATGCTCCACTAGGAGCGCGCACGCCCATGCGTGCTGGCTGGGCGCATGAGAGAGAAAGGAGAGTGAGACCGAGACTTGGTGCTGTAGGGAGTGCGCAAAGGGATGACTGCTGGCTGCCAGCTGCGATGCAGGGGGCGCAAGGAGCGCACGTCAGGCGCGCGCATGCACGGCATACCTGCAGACAGTGGCACCATATCTACCGGAAGCTCCCTCCCATAGAAGCAATGGTCCAGGGAAAATGGCGGGCCCCCAAACCACGTGACCTGGAGGAGACACCCACAGCAATCAAAGTCAGAAGCACGGGAATAGAACTCCGGTCAAGTGCGCATGCGCAGACCGACATCCTTTCCCAGCCTCCTTCCCATTCTCTCCTCCGGTTTTTGTCCCTCTTTCCTCCCCCTACCCCCAGCCTCAACTTCGTCCGTTTTTCTTTCGCGCTTGTTGTAGAGTAACGAACGTGTTGTCCCAAAGTAGACAAACAAAAAGCGATGGTGGCTGACAAAGCAAGTCTAGTTGTCCTCGCGAACTGTTTAGAAAAAGTTACAGTTCATATCGTTTCATGTCTTGTAAGAGGCTTCACTGGAGCTCTAAATGCTTCGACATCGAAAAGCAGTTCAAAGGCCAATCGCAGTTCGCACACCCAGAATTAATGTGCAGCTGTACAGTTTTCAAAAACAGCTGGGCCAGGCGGTGTGTCGCTGTTGCCGATCGCTGCGGGAGCACTAAAATATAAAACAAAAACAATCTACTGATGATGCGTAGCTCTGAACAAAAACCTAAGTTATGAATAGGCAAACGATGATGATTACTTATTTGAATACCAAAGCACACGTGTCACAAATGTTTGTAGATCACAGTGAATGAACGGCTGCGACCTGCATGAGGGGCAACTAGCATAACCATACATAATTTGATTAGCGGCATATTCGAAACGCACAAGTTACGGCAACGCACTGCGCTATGAAATACCGCTAACTTATAGAGTAGTCGTAAATGTTGCATGTAATATGCTTCAGACGATAAACCTGCATTATTTCCTTCGGTAACAAGAAGTAACCAAACTTGTCTTACCGTTGACCTGCGGCACATCGGAGGAAGTGAGACTTCCTCACGATTTCTGCGTCCTTTGAAGGTGCAGGGATTCCATGTCATGTCCGTCTTTCCGCTGTTGTGATGATCATTTGGATGCACCATTCCGTTTTCACACTAGCTGTTTGCTACAGTCTAAATCTGAAGATACTCAAAACTTTGCAAACTACCCGATAGCATCCGCGTGCACAACGGTTGTAGATGTAGTCCGAGAGAACACGCGTAGCCGGAGAGACATGTCTCCTCCGTCGTTTTTTTCTTTCTGCTCTGCTTGACCGACCGTCCGGATCCTTGCACCTCAATCAAATGACTCTCGCCCAATCAGCGCGTGGGAGGGCTGGCACCAGTTCTAGGAGATCAATGAGCAGCCAAATATTTACACATATAATCCGAAGCCAATTAGGGGTACTTAGATCAGCCGCGCCAGTGGCGACAATATTTTCAGAGCAGTGTGTTTCACTTTAGAGCCGGCGGCTGGTGGCGTTGGTTCTTTGCTTGCTCTAGCCAGGAGCGATCATGTGCACAGTCGCTCCGCTGTCGGCGTCCTACGTCAGTGGTGCTCTGGCTCTTGACACCATGCAGGAAAGGTGAGTGTCATGGTGGTGATTGTGATCTGCTGTAGCAGTTAGCCTTTCCCGATGAGAACGCATGACTGGACTTATTTAGCATTGACTTTTCTTGGCACTAGTGTTTTGTTCCTGCAAACAGTGTGGTTACGCATAAGCACTCCACTGCCTAGACCTGAGCTCATCTTAAGCCTTTTCCCTGACGAGTATGCATCACTGGACTTGTTTAGCAGTGACTTACCTTGCCGCTAGCATTTTTGTTGTTGTTATCTTGTGTTGGCCTCTGAGTTTCGTAGCGATGTGCTGTAACGCTACGATTAGGCCTGAGCGCTTCTTCCTAAGCCTTTTCCCCAGTGTTTTGTATGCGCTCCTGCATCTTTAGTCTTGTTTAGAGGTCTTTCTTGTTGCAATTTTCACCCAACGCTAGTGTTTTGTTGTTATTTTGTCTGTCATTCAAACCCTCCCAACAACACAGACGGTCCTCAGGATGTCACCATAGTGTTATCGTGTCCTTGTCCTTCGAGGTTATCCCCAGAGCGTCCTGTGGATAACACTTTCGAACTCTCCGTGAAGAGTCATTCACCCACGCCCTGTGCCCGTCCCTGTGAGGAGTCAGCAGGATGAGAAATATTACTTTTTAAGTTTACTTGCTCACACTCACTCTCTTGGAATAGCATTCCGACCTTGGTCTGGCAGACCTTTCCTTTGAATAAATGGATATTCCCCCCCTCACACTCTCTAAACAAGTTTGTTTTATTTTTGGGCCTATCCTGGGACCTAATTGACTTGTTTCTGGAATAAAGGGTAGTCCACTGTAATATTCTCAACCTGGAGCATCTCGCGTGGAAAGGAGAGAAACGTTCGACTCTGTTGCACTACTTTTGACTTTCAAAGATCCTACCTCAATGTCTCACACCAAAAAATATAAGAAACATAGACTTTACATTGATGGAGATCTATACTTCAGTCAATTCCTCACTTTGAGTACTTTTCTTTGCATAATCAAAAGAAACATGGACAGCTCACCCTTTGTTTTGTGTCGCAGGAGAGAAGGACTCTCGAATGTAGGGTCGCGTTATAAGCAATAAATAGTATCTGTTGTGGCTCCCGATGAGAATTCTAGTACAGTCAAACTCCTTTATAGCGAACACCTTTTTAACGAAAATACCACTACAGCAAATTTTTTTGCAGTCCCGCTGGAGCCCTATAGGTCCAATAATGGACATCCTTTTTAATGAAAATACCTTTGCTGCGAATTTTTTTTGCTGTCCCCTGAGTTTCGTTGTAAAGGAGTTTGACTGTACCTTTCTGAATGTGTTTCTCGGACTTAGTGCCAGCGACAAGGTTTTTTTCTGCGTCTTTTATATTTCGCTGCTTTCCTTTTAAACCGCTGCCCTCGTTGTTCGTTATCAATTGTACTAGAAACGAACACCGAGATCTTAATGCGGAAGTCAATCAAGGTATATTGGAAAACAGAAGTTATCAGGACTGCGTGTGGTTTTGTTTTCGTATTGCCGGAAAATGAAGTACAGTAAGTCGTCCTCACAAGGTCCTGCAAGTGTTCCAAGTTGACACCCTGAGGATGTGCATATGACGTGACCAGGAGTCCCACTTTAACACTGAGGTAACACTGGGAGGACCAGTTGATGACTTCCTGAAGATGTCATTGTTGTCCGAGGTTGACATCATGAGGACGATCGCGGGATGTTTATGTGTTGTTGGGGCCACGAGAGGATTTTGTCGTAGTATTTTGTCGTTTTTTCTGTATTTCAGGCATATCGCCATGAGGGAGGCGGTGGTGCCATGTGGTGTGCTGCCTTGCAACTAGCTACAGGCACCTGGTCGTCCATCTCTGCAACTGCTCGTTTTTTGCAAAGAGCAAGACAGCAGGCAGTCTCTGGTCACTCGGCTGTTCTGAAGCAATTTCTTTGACACAACAATGTTGATTTTTGAATAAACTGTTTCTCTCCACTCTATTTCTATCTATTTTTTATTTTTATGACCGCTAGTTGCCCACAACAGGCAGTATATGGTCAGGACACGAGTCGGGTGCTTCATATTAGTGTAATAACTTGCTGGTTGATTCTGTTTGTTGTGTGGGACCCTAAATCATTCTAACTGTCAATTAAATGGTGTCCAGATTCCTTGTTCTGTTGTTGGCAGCCAGCGGTCACTGATTACTACTCAGGAGGTGGCAGCATCTTTCTACGAGTTACTGATCACCCATTTTTAGCACCTAAAAGTTGTGTTCTCTATAGCAACTGGGGTCCACGACGCACTCATGTTCGTAAGTGTATTTCCTCGCGGCCATATTAAGTTTAAGTTGCTAGATGCACAGTTGGTACTCTCTTTGTACTATAGGTGAAATATCCGTCTGAGCTGAAATGTTTTGAATCCGTGACAGACATTCACTCTGCCCAGCGTTTCCATCGAACGCATGAAGTGAAGTATCGACACAGTTCTCTGAGAAGTCGGCCCAGGACGTACTATCCCTCTGCAATAACCGTGCCCCTGCGCGGGGGACTATGACAAGCAGTCCCACCACAGCCACACTACGAGAAATAGCTGATATACTAGACGATAATGAAGAAGACGCCTCGGCAATATATATAGTGAACCGCAGGAACCGATAGTCTATTCCGATGCAGACTCTGCGGATGAAGGTTCTGGTGGAGTTATTGACAACTTGAGCGGTAGGCATCTGAGGTCCTGCCCAAAATCTGTAGTTAAAGAATTCGGTTTCGACATATGCTGAATGTTCTGTAGATGAGGGAAACACAGAGGAGGTTGCGGTGCAAGGTGAGTTGCATCACCGGTACGAGGTGTGGAGCTAAAGTCTACCACAGAGAGTTACCCTGCTCATGAGAGTACCTCATCCCAACATTGTGGCCAAGTGCAACAAGTTCATGAGAAGAACCAACCAAGTAGATGCGAAGAGTAGTACCTACAGTACTGACGTATTCATCTGCCTTTGTGACGTTGCTGCAACCAACGGGAGGCGGCTCAGCAGAAGTAGCGGATCAAGCATTATGCAACTGTACTTCTGGAAAGACTGCACTGAACTACCTGCATCTGAAACAGACTGTGGCCGAGTCCTTTCAGACGCACGGTTTGTCAGTTGCCCACTCTGTAGCGACCGTCACAGAAAACAAAAAGCGGAGGTACGCAGAAGGCAACTAAAACAGTATAGCGCATTCCCAGTGCACTACTTTATTTGATGATGATGAGGAGGGAGGTATCATCGGCAGGAGCGGTATTCAGTAATCAGTGACCGCTAGCAGCCCACAACTGAACAACGGATCTGGACGCCTTTACCTAACAATTAGAATGATTCAGGGCCCCCACATTACTTAGAATCGACCAGTGAGTCATTACACTAATTGGGAGCATCTAACTCGTGTCTGAACCACCCTGTCTGTTGTAGGCAACTAGCGGTTATAAAAATAAAAAATAGATAGAAATAGGTAGAGAAGAACAATTTAGTTGAAGATCAACGACGCCATGTTGAAGAAAGCGGTCCGGAACGGCCGCTGACCATCGCCAAGTCGATGGTTGCAGAGACAGGTGACTACCTAGTAGCAAAGCATCAGACCAGGTGACGCCACCATCCTTCTTGTGACCACCAGTTCTGGACATCCTGGGACGTCAGGTGCGACGTCGTCATGGCATGTCTGGGCAGGGTAGGACAGCTCTGGACAGCAAAGAAAAACAGTTATACTTGAGACAGAGAAATGCAAAGTGCTGTCCCAGGCAAAGATCTAGAGTGGGACCAGCCCAAAGTGGTTTTTGAGACAGGTATCATGCTGGTCCCCACTCCCAGGTTGTCCCAGTAGGGAACCAGATGGGGACTGCTTGAGATCTGGAACCAGCCAGGAAGTGGGACCACTTGACGGATGGGATTTCAGTGGGACCCGTCTAGGCCCCGATCCCAACCCAGGCAAAAATCTGGATGGGACCACTTAGTGACTGGGACCAGTTGAAAGTGGAACCAGCTTCACGATGGTCCCACTTGAAGTGGAACCAGTGGAATTGATCCAGTGGTCCCCTCTGCTAAGTGGTCCGGGATCCGGCCACTTAGCAGCTGGGACCACTGAATGCATGAACGAAAATAATGCGTAGAAATGCACATGTTACTGAAGTAAATACAGTTTATTTTGCGAAAAGCCTACATTGAGCAGAAAGAAATAATCAATACATCTCTACATGTACATACTACGTAGTATAAGTCTGATCACTCACTGTGTCTAGACAAAGCATATGCCTGACTGTGCCATGCACTCACGGACCACAGGGAGCTTTCGTTCGTTGGCCACCTCACATCTTGTATTTTCTCAGAGAAGATGACACATGACACTCCTGTTTTCCATGCAGGTCGCGACATACAGCCCATTCCCACCGTACGTTCGGAATCTTCTTATCCTGTTTCTCTTCAAGTTCCTCCTAAGTTTCTTAAATGAAACATCTAATTAATAGTAATCAAAACATCACGGTCATCACTCATACCTGCAAACATTCGCGACGTGCAGTCCGATTGGCGTTTCACAGTGCGTTCTTGCCACTACGCCGTTTACGTCTTCTTGGCGTCAAAACTCTTCCAGAAAATCGACAATGTGTTGCACAGAAACCACTGTCATCGCATTGTCTTACAAAACGCACTAAAACACACGCAAATACTGCACAGGAGGGAGGTACACCATCCTTGCGACGGCAACGGAAGACAAAACCAACTTGCCGCGACGCGTCCAAGTTCCAACTGCCACCTGCCAGTCTCGCCTCTCGCCCTCTCTCTCTCTCGGCTCTCGGCGAGCCGCCGTGGCGTCTTCACATTGCATCAGCCTCTGCAATTACCTGTTCTTCTTTTTTTCGTTGTCTTTCTTGTAGTTATTTAGTTTAATTTTTGTTGTTGTTGAGATATATTTTTAAACATTTCTGTGGTACTTAATATGTTATGATATTCATGCACCTTCAGATGAGAATATGTGCACGAATTGGAGTTACAAGGATATATAGTATATTTCATCGCAGACGCGTGCCACGTTGATAAACAGCAATAAAAAGAGGTCATGCATGTGCTAAAATAGATCAGAGTAATAGATCAAACAAAACCAGAAGGATATATAGCAAGTGTGGACAAGTTGAAAACTCAAAGGGGGAAGCTGCCCAACTTGGAGTCTCAAGTGACCATTCTGGGAACAAAATGGTACCTGTGAGGCTCCAGTTGGAGCTTCTGGAACCATCTGAGACCAGAGTGGTACCACTGATGTCAGCAAAGTGGAACCAGCCACCCCACTTGGGAATCCAGCTGGGACCATCCACATTCAACTGGAACCATTCCGGGACCATCAAACATCCAACTGGAACCAGTCCACATTCAACTGGAACCATTCTGGGACCAGTGCAGATTTTCGCCTGGGGTGAAAGAAAGAACAAACTATGCTAGGCACACCAGCAATAGCTAACAACAAAAAGGACTAAGTGCGCAAAAAATCATCAAACTGTTCAGCACAGCAACAGTCACAAGGAGTGCAGAACGACACGTACGTTCCATCCGAGAGCCAGGTAGAAACTGAATCGTGATGCTTTTTTCTCCTCTATAAAGTCACACATCTACCTCCTCGCGGTTACTTTCTGTACTAATTTAATTGAGAAATTGTTAACAATCATGCCAGCACTACTCTTGTCCCCGGGGCAAAGGCAGCTTTCGCGGAAGACAGAAAATGGCGGCATTGCACGGGCAGGAACAACAACCAGCGCCCGACATGCACGGGCACATCACTGCTAATCGCAAACAAAGCGGGGACAAAGTTATCACGAGGAGCACAGTGCGGCACGCCCATTCCATCCGAGAGGTAGGCAGAGAACTGAATCATATGCATTTTCCCGAAGTTATTAGAAAACATTCTAGCGCTACTCCCGTCCAGATGAGGGGTGTAGCAGCACTATCGTCATCGTCAAGACAAGAATGATCAGCAAGAATATTTCTTGTCAAAAAATAACAATAAAATACAGAGCTAGATGTGTCAACAAAGAAAATCATGCATCATAAGACAGAGCAGGTCTGGGCACGTCAGGACATTGCTCAACGAGCACTCTCACACGAAGAAAAATCGCACGACTGCTGGCCAACAAAGGTTAGCAAGCACAGAGAAACACTTGAACAATGTGGAAAAGACACCAACCAGCATCAAAATAGTTCCACGTACACTGCACTCCCTCATCGTAAATCCGCTCGACACGAAATCTACCATAATCGACGCGCGCCATCCACCAGTGAGGAGTAACATTACCGTACCCGCGAGGGGCTAAGAGAGAAGTGAATCATTGCGCCCTCTGCTGGCTTTGCTCATTGGTCGTGACGTCATTCAATTGTCTCGAGGCTGCACTGTTTTTTTTCTTCACAAATGGCCAAAGCAACTGCTACAGACAAGGTCCACCTGAAACAATAGTACCACTGCATGACGTCATCACCTCTTGTCAGAGGCATGCTGCTGCATGGTTCAAGGACGTGTAAGGCTACGCTATAGACAGGAGACATATTATGTATTGAATCACTTTCCCAAGATTATTTCCTTTATCCTAGTATAATTACTGCATAAAAAACAAAGATTACTGCAGAAAAGCACAAAATACCATGCATGAAAGCTGATCGTAGCAATGAAGTATTTTTATCGTAAAGACTTACTAAATGACTAAGAGACTGACCAAAATGAAGAAACAAAATACCCTAACAAGGAACACCATTAATAGCTAACGACAAAAAGGACTAGGTACACAACAAATCAACCAGAGATGCACTTGCGGCAGCCGTAGTGAAGTTTCTTCTTTGGCAGATTGAAAAACTATTCTTATCGTTACAGATAAGCTCAACGACATCTCGTGGATGTATTTCTTGAGCTCAAACCCGAAGACTGCGGTTGGTGGCGCATGCGTTGGTGAGAGTTTTCCTTGTCCCGATTTTCTTTGCCCATCGTGTGATGCACTTTCGGCAGCAGCAGTGAAGTTTCTTCTTCGGCAGATTAAACAACTATTGTTATAGTTATAGGTGAACAAATCCTCGCGTAGAACAACTACGAGCGCAAAGGCGAAGAGCTGAACGAAAGGCTAGACGATCGGGGCTGTTTCAAGACATCATAGAAGCCCGGCAGGCTGCCAGGGTAGTACAGAAAGAACTAAAGAATGTTGACAGAGAGCGCTGGCGTCAATTCTGCGCAACGCTGTCGCCTTTTACTCCCGCTGCTAGAGTGTGGAGCGTGGCCCGGAGTCTGAGAGAGACCCTCCCGCCCAAAAATCCTTTGGGTGTGCTAGCGCTGTCTCTCATGCGGTCCGAGAACTCTGTTGCGCGAGACTTCTGCAAGATTGTATCCGCAAATTCGCAAGCTTCAAACACTGACGTATTCCGCGCTTTCACTTCCGAGATACAGGAGGCGATCTCACGAAGAGAACCAGTGGTGAACGAACAGATGGATATGGACTTCACATTGGGTGAATTCAGAGCCGCGGTGTGCCTGTCACGAGTACAATCGACGCCAGGTGGAGATGGAATCTCCTATCGAGCCATCCGAAACCTTAGCGACTACTGTGTTTCCTGTGTGATCCATGTTTTCAATACATCATGGAGAAGCGGTGAAGTGCCGCAGTCTTGGAAAGATGCCGTAGTAGTCCCGTTGTTAAAGCCTGGAAAGCATCCATCTGACCTGTCATCCTTTCGGCCAGTTAGCCTGACGAGTTGTCTTGGTAAAGTCTTGGAGCGAATGGTCTTGCATAGACTGGAGTGGTGGCTTGAGGGTCATCGTACCTTCCCCGAAGAGATGGCAGGCTTCCGTCGGAATCGTAGCTCCATAGACTCTGTTCTCGATCTTGTCACCACCGTCGAGCAAGCGAGGAGCCAGAAGAAAATAGTCATGGTAGTGTTCCTGGACGTCAAGAGAGCCTACGACACCGTCAGTCATACCAACGTTCTGCATCTATTGTTGCAAGCAGGCGTTCCCGACAGAATGTTCTTGTGGCTGGCTGATTTTTTGCGCCACAGAACACTCTCTGTTCGCACAAAAGAAGGAGTCACTTCGAAAGTTGTCTTGACTCAGGGCGTACCACAAGGCAGCGTTTTAAGTCCTATCCTTTTTAACCCTGTAATGGCAGGCCTAAAGTCCTGTATCGCCCCTAAAATCAATATATCTATCTATGCTGATGACGTCTGCATTTGGACTGTTGGGAAATCGAGGCCTGCAATCCAACGCCGTCTCCAGCATTCCCTGGATAACATCTTGCGGTACCTAACGGAGGCAGGCATGGATATATCAACTGAGAAAACAGCAGTCATGGCTTTTACTCGGAAGCATATGCATCGGTATCAGCTATTACTTGGCGATACGCCTGGCGCTTAGGCAGGTAGCACACCATAGATTCCTGGGTGTCATCCTAGACTCCAACTTGTCCTGGAAGAAACACATCGATCACCTGGACACAAAGGCACACCGGTGGATTTCCGTCATTCGCCACTTTGCTGGACCGAAGTGGGGAATGAATGAAAAGTCTCTTCTGGCCATCCACAAAGCCCTAGTCCGAGGGACTCTGCTATATAGCCTACCAGTCGTGCACGGAATTTCACAGACGCAAGAATAACGACTGCGGTGTATTCTAGCATGGAGCATAAGGGTATGTCTTGGCGTCCCGAGGGCTGCGGAAACGCGGATGCTGATAGCAGAAGCCCGCGAAATACCCATTGAAGTCTTACGGCAGAGGAAGACCATTCGCCATTACTTGCGCCTCAGAGCACACCACCGCCGCCATCCACTAATAGCAAAAGTTTGTCGCCGGAAGCAATGTAACGCATACAACTGTTTCATGGAAGTGAAACCTAAGGTTCCCCCGTTTTCTGCAAGATCAGTGGTGTCCAAGACGCCTCCGTGGTCGCTCCCAGTACCATCGATCGCATCGTCAATTCCTGGTCTTAATGTCAAACGAAACCAAGTGCCTACATCAATTCTGAAACAGCTTGCAGCGGATATGATGCACAGTCGGTACTCTGATCATACTGCAGTTTTCACTGACGGATCCTCCAGTCATGAATGTTCATCGTCTGCATTTGTTATTCCAACTGACGGTGTGTCACATGGATACTGTCTCTCACACCGCACAGCATCAACGTCGGCTGAGCTATATGCTCTCCTGTTGTTTTTACGTAAGACGTCCTGTGACGATCCGCGGGCCTGGGTCATCTACTCAGATTCAAAGGCCGCTCTTCAATGTATAGCCAACATGGGAATACGTGGATCGCTCGCCACAGTTGTCACTGATATCCTCCATCAGGTTCAGCGTCTAAGCGATCACGGCTCTCATATATCCCTGCACTGGGCCCCGGGTCACTGTGGTTTGAGCGGAAACGAAGAAGTCGACAGAGCGGCAACGGCTGCCCAACAGTCTCGGACTGTTGTACCAACGGTGTTATCAAGAGGAGACAGGAGATGACTTCTGAATGAGCTCATTCAGCCACTAGCTCGCCAGCAGTGGAGCCGGGACATCACTGACAGGTCTCTCATGTATTCGGTGGATCCCACTATGTCCTTCTCAGTTCCTGACCGTTTACCCCGCTATTTTACGTCCCTCCTGCACAGGCTTCGTCTCAACGTAGCCTTCACTCCCCAATTCAAGTGCCGAATCGGATACTGTGACAGCTGCCTATGCTCCAAATGTGGCGTCGTAGCGAACACTGAGCACGTCCTAATAGAATGTAAGCTCTACGAAACGGAGCGACGGCAACTCTGTGTTCAGCTGAGTGGTGCTGGCCGACAGATGTTCAACCTGGCTGCAATTCTTGGCCCATGTCAGAGCCATGTGCAACACCGTCGAGGTCTTCTGATGTTCTTGGAGTTCCTCTTGGCTACCGGCTTGCTCCAGGCGCTGTAGGGTCCTCCCCTGCATCTCAAGGACCATTGGCGCTTCTTTCATGTGCTTCTCCCTTTAGTGTGACGTAGCGTTGCGCAACCAGAGGACGGGAGTTCAAGAGTTGTACTTGCACATAACTTCAGTTTCATCCTTTCACATCTCATGTTTCTCGTGTAATAGGGTAGTGTACTGGTCTCAAGCGGTGAATCACCCCAGGCCACAGTCATGATTTAGTTGTTGTTGTTGTTGATGTTCGGCTATTTTTCCCGATAGGATAGCTCTTGAATATCCCGATCAATTATTATTAATACGAGTAGATTAGACACGCTCTTCACATTGATGGGGTGAAAAAGTGACATTTACTTGGAAAATTGCAGACTTCAGTTTGCAAAAATTAAACTTACGCTGATGACATTCACATCAGGAGGTGTCAAAAACCTAGTAAGAACAAATGCAGTTGACCGCATGATTCTAGGTGGTGTAGTTTTCTGTAATTCAGTAACACATTTTCTTGGACACGTACCCTGCATACGCACGAACTTCGTAAATAATAAAAAAAAATAACTGAACGATTACGATTGTGGGTAATGCGAAATTTGAGCACAGCTGTTGAGGTTGAGTTATACACTGTTCTTATTTTTCACACAGTACTTTCTTCAGGTAGCACTCCTATGCATGGTCTTGATGGTAATGATGGTCATGAGCGTGTTCTATCGCGCGTATACAGGGTGTTCAAAATTAAGCTTTCACTAGCACTTTATAAATAGGTGAACAAAAGACAACTGATGCTATTTTTCTGTTTCTTGAGTAAGAAACAGGTGCTACATAATTAGCAGCACCTGTTTCTTACACAAGTAGCGTAAAGTTATCATCCGGTTTCCTGTCATCGCTGTGTTTGCGTAGCGTTCGTGAAAAGCTTAATTTTGAACACCCTGTATAGGCAGAAGCCGCAGACCGAGCGTGGCTCATGCGGCTCCTCTCGCACGACCCTCCTCCTTCGCTTTCCTCGTCGCGTCCTCTTCACTCTCGCCGTACGCTTCCCCGGCTGCTTTCCTCCTCACGCTCTCATACTTCCATCCTTCGCTTCGATCCTCGTTCGCTCTGCCGGTTGGACAGCCGATGCCATTTGGCCCAGGAACGGGCACCTAAGAGCTGCGCTTTAAAGTGTTTGCCAGTCCAGTGCCTTGTGCCTTCCTGTCTTTTATATTTTTCCCTGCACTGCTTTTAATATGAGTCACCAAACAGCCCCCCTTTTTTACTTTATTCTATCTTGTGTTTGTACATGAAAGCTCAAGTGCACGGGGGTGGATGCTACACTCAACATCATTTTCTTTGTTTTTTGATGACACGTATAATGATGATGAACCTAGTAAGATACATAAGAAACTATACGTTTGTGTCTATCACGTAAAGCTGACAATGAGCAGCCGTGCCAATACACAGGGAGATGACGAGGAACGATAACACAGAGACGAAGTGTCAAACCCAGCTAGTTCAATTACAGAACGAAACAACTTTAAAAAAAGGGCGTTCTGAGAGATTATTATCCCCTCTGACTTGACCTTGTTTTTGGCCTTGGCATTATAAAAGATGGTTCGTTCTGTAATTAAACTAGCTGTGCTTGTATTTAAAATTTGACAAGTATGATCAAGGAAATACACAGATGAACAGAACACACAAGAATAGAACAGAATCGAGAATACGACTGACAGCGCTGCCTCCTCTCCGCTTGCTTGAAATCGTACGAAACTGCAATTTACCCCGTACCTCGCTCTCTTTTTCAAGAAGGTCCCGACAATGCGGAGAAACGTCGGATTGATTGTCTCGAACGAACTCCCGCGATGGTTGGACATATCGCTTGAGGAGTCCAACGAGAGCACGCTCTGCTTTTTTGGCCTTCTTCAGAAGGAGAGGGAAAAAGGTAGCGTAAATTACGCTACGTAAGCGACGCTAGCGAATTAATCCCATTCCTTCTATGTTGATGTTAAGGAAATGGAGCCTTTCTTTTTTTTTTCTCGCGAGGCGAAATATTTGCATTCTATAGCGCCCCTTTAGCCCTAATGCTTAACGCAGTAACATACTTCCTAAATCCAACTGCGCCAATGACAGAGCCTGTGCACGAGGCTTCACTGGTTGCGGCGACTTCAGGAACCTCCAGATGAATGTCAATGACGTGATTGTAGGCTTGATAAGACCTACAGACGGCACAAGCTGAGGTACTGGTGATTTCATGAACAGCTTCCAGTTGGCCTAGGCTTCGTCTTTCTCTTCCCTTAGAAGTCTGCCCAGGATGCGCATTCGACAGGGCGTCAGTCGCGTGACGTTGCCCACGAGTGTGAGGCCGACAACGGCCCTCTCACCATCATCACGGCGACCACCACCACCACAGACACCTTCGTCTTCCTCGTCACAATATGCCCGATCATGTCTCGGTCACCGAACTCATAGCTCAGGGCCGGGACCGGGAACTCGTAGCTCGGGACCAGGTTCACTAGAGCAGCGGTTTTCCGCGAGAGGTCACTTCATCCTGTCCATGCGTGTTGCGGCGACACGCGGCTGCAGGAACAGGTAGTAAGAACGCACAACCAGCACAGTGGTGTCACCGCTGGATACTATCCTTGTAAATCCTAGAAAGGGGAGTACCCCCAGGAATCGGAAGAGCATCGTATTTCATGTCCTTCTTCGGTAATGAATATCGCAACTTATCCCAAAAGTTTTTTTCTCCCCAGCGCAGATAGTTGGTGGTTCGCATGTACAGGGCGAGGTCATCGTCGATATCTTCGGGAACATCTTCAGCGACGACAATGATAAGGCGGTTGACTTTGTCCTGGAGGCCGTTATGATGAGCAACTCGAAACTCCCAGCGGCACCATTCGCTTTCCACGAAATTTCTGGAAGAAGCAACAGAACATGTCGTCGTATCGTATTGTGCAAAGTGATTTAACGGCGAAACTGTTCGTGTCTAGATTATAATGTTTTCAGTTTTGTGCGGTGCAGCAATGAAAAGAGACAAAAATCAGGAGCTGTCATCGGAAACAACATGTGCACG
This sequence comes from Ornithodoros turicata, assembly GCF_037126465.1. Classification (NCBI taxonomy): domain Eukaryota; kingdom Metazoa; phylum Arthropoda; class Arachnida; order Ixodida; family Argasidae; genus Ornithodoros; species Ornithodoros turicata. The sequence goes on from NC_088208.1 coordinate 4,234,183, forward strand.
ACATGAGCAATTATATCATTACTGTGTAGCGGCTGTTGACAAAGCTTCAAACTATACGGCATGTCTGAAGCAATGCAAAGGACAAGGCCTGCTCGCACAGGACACTTCCTGAGTAAGCTACCCCTCAGTAGGCTTCCTCAGTAGGCATGGTACTCTTGTGCTTGTCTTCGTGTCCCGTGTCTCTCGGTTATTTCTTATTTGTTCCTTCATCATCACGCACCAGTTAGCCTGCGTCCTATCCCTTTTACGGTACTAAGCTAATCTCTAACTAAACTCTCACTAACATAATCGTACTTCATAGCGCTGTCTTTGTCAGCACATCACGTTTCTTACTGCGCCTTGAGTGAGCGCAACAAATCAGCGCATGTTGTACTTACTGTGTAAGCAGCAAGAGCGTGCGACGAGAACATGCAACGGCCTCTTGAATGATGTCTTGCAAGAGAAAGCCACCTTTGAAGTTCCGGTCGTAAGTGCACACAGAGAACCCAGATTCTTCGAGACCAGGTAAAAGATGGGTATACGCCCAGTCGGAGTCCTTACTGCTGAAGGAGAGGAAGATGTCGAACGTTTTGTCTTTGTCCAGGTCGTCCTCCTTAACGCATCGGAGACCGTGAGCATAAAGCCAGATCTTGATTTGTCTCTCGCGCTTCAGGTATATCATCGTTACCGCCAAGCACACGGACAGTATGACTGAAAATAAACATGCCAAGTTAGTACCGCCAAAGAGCTGCAACAATGGGCCCTGTACAAATGCGGACAATAACCGTGTATTGACACGAACGACATTCCCAAAATACTCCAGCTGCCGGGCGACGAACATAAATGTCATACCTTTCTGCTGTCACGTGACCGTGAGCGCACAACGCCATTTCTTTTCGCGCCCTTCAAACGATGGGGAATATCCCCCAGTTCAACCACAACATATTCATAGCAGACGACAGGGCCGATGATGTCGTCTGCTATGTCCACGGTACTCAACTCCCAGTATTCCGGTGCCATGGGACTGCTCAGCAAAAGACGTGGCGGAATTTCGTTCGTTTTGCTCTTTCGTTCACTAGAATATTCCGAGGGATGTCGCTCGTGAGTAGGCTGCAAGAGGAGGAAAAAAGGAGGGCAAGAGGTGGGCAACTGCGCGATCTGGAGTGTCTTCTCGCAGCCCACAGACAACCTTGGAGAAAGTAGTAAGTCAGTGGTGTTAATACGATATCGGATCACTGCCCTGGGCCCGTGTGGTCTTAGCGACGCCTCACAGAAGAATTAATGTGTGGATGCCACTTCGGAGTCGCCTTTCCATATGCGTGCCATAATGCTGAATCCATGAGCTAAACCTTACCAGGTAAGCCTGGTTATCCTACGTATGACCTGATTTTTTTTATTTCCGTGTTAGCTCCGCGCAGCAACAGCGGCTATTAGCGGCGTACAGACGTGCACAGCTGGAGAGAGAAGAGCAGGAAGCAGTGGGGGACATGGGGTTTGTATGCGTCCTAGGCCGACTTCAAGGAGAACTGGCTCGATATTCGTCTGGAATGTCTGCCAGAGAACTCAGAGAAAATTCGAGACCGCACAGCCGGTGCGTGGATTCGTACCCACGTCACCTCCCAGTCTAGGCGTAGAAAGCGGTCACCCTAACCACTATACCACGGAAGTTGGTGTATGTATGACCTGTGGTGGCGCTCAAGAGTTAAAGTCCCGTTGCGTAATAAATAAGCCCCTATTTATTGTATTTTGCATAATACTCAACCTCACTCAAAGTGTGAGTACGCAAGATATGAACGCCGTCAGTGAACATTACGCTCTTCAAGGAATTTTCGAAGGAAGCTCTCATAGACGACATTCGGATGGACCTTGGGGATGTCCAAGTTCCGGACGGCCACAGCAGAAATTGTCCTGCCAGAGCTCCTTTGGCGAGACCACCTTTGACACGAACTTTTTTTAAATGACTATAATATGCGTTGAAACTGTTGCCTTCTGCGGGGTTTATTTGGAAATCACATGTCTTATGGATGCTCATTCGAATAACGAATGCAATGTGGGCAGCTGCACGCTGGCCAGCGGCACCTTCAGTTTCTGACGTCTCGAACACAGCAGTTTTATGGGCTTCACATATCACGTACCATATGCAACTGAATCCTGAAGCCATTTTGAAATATACCGCTGCCGGCATATTTCGAATTGGAATGCACGAAAAACACAGCCAACTCCAGACAACTCAGTTGGTTGGTTAACTGTGTGTCTTTCGTTCCACGTGCTCCCCAACCTCAGGTAAGTGTGTTCGCAACCTGTGCACCAGCTGGCTTGCTGGTTACTTCTTTCTGCAATGAATCTGACCGCATAAACCTCAGCAGCCTGACGGTCGGCAGTATCTCCGTCAGACAGGAAAGGGGCTGACCCACGACCCAGACCCTGACCCAGGGGAGGCCCATTAAGGGCTCCTGATGTAGAGGAACTGGAGGCATAGTGAGACGAAAAAGTTTGTGGGTTCTTGTAATGTTGTACAGGAAAGAAAACTTTGTATTTTTAACTCCACTGGCTAGAACAAATCTTGTTTTATACTGGTCACGTTATATATAAACGTTATTTAATTTTGAAGAGATACTCCGACAAACTGCGCAAATATAGACGAGTAGCTCTTGTAACTGTGTGCCACAGGCTCGGGCAGAGTGTTACAACCAGTGAGGGAGTATGATACCAAGAGCATACAACGAATTAATTGATGCAAAGTCAACTTCGAACGTGTAGCAGGGCTCCAGGTGTCTGCTAGCGGGAGCGCGCCGTAGGGTAGTTAAGACGCCGACAATATCGCACCCACTGAGCAGTGTCATATCAGGAACGTGGGGATTGACAGACAAATTCGGTCTTGTCTTGCTCTGCCTCAGAAAACTAACTTCGTATTGCCCCGCGGCATTCTCTCCTGTCAGAAACCCGACTGTATGTAGAAGCCGTACTATTCACCACCCTGGAGTATAGGTGATGGTCGTGGAGGTGCTTGTGAGAGACCTCGCCGTTGTTGGCCTCACAGAGGTGGGCAACGTCACGAGTAACGCTCCGGTGGGAATGTGCGTAGGAACTAAGCCTACAATTTCCAACTTTCTGTGACAAAAACATAGAGCATGCTTCACCTGCACACTCCCATAGACGCAATGCGTAAGAAACATAAAAAAATAGCCTGTAGTTCGTCTGGTTGATGTCGTTGTAAATTTGTAAACTCTAAAGACACGTTCTTTAAGCAGCGAGGACGGTTTTGATTTGAAATTTGTAAATGACTAACGCCATCTTCGAGGTTCCATTTAGGTTTCAAAGTACGTGCGTGAGGTGAAGCCTGCTTTACGCTTTGTATGGACTTCTTTTTTGTTTCGGATATTTTTGGCAATTTACGTACACACACATATTCTCGTGTTACATCATTGCGAATTATTGACAGTATGCGTGACATTGAGCCGTCATTAATTTTTCTTTATGTTTTTCAGGAAGTTGCGACGTACTCCCATAGATGCAGTGCATAAGGAATACTAAAGCGCCCTTTGTTTGATTCTTTAGTGCCACTGTACATTTGCTCTCTAGAGCCGCGTTTCTCAAGTCCAAACGATGATTTTGATAAGAGGTGGGACGAATCCGAAATGTTTCGAATCCGAGTACACGAATCTTACGAATCTCTAATCTTTCGAATCTTTTCTTTAAAAAGAGTTTAACAAGCCAGAAAAAAAAACGCTTTTAGTGAAAAATGTTTTGAAGCAGAATATGATACCTTCGTTTAATAAAAAACAAATTCAATAATGCTTCAGTTTCAGGAGAAAATATACCCATATAGTTTTTCTTCAACGTACTTTATTTAACATGTTGTTCGTCGACTACAAGAAATGAACAAGGCACAGAAAAGGAAACGCGCGATCCAATCTGCCCGCTCAGTGTCAGCTGTGCAGTACTTCGTCCCTGATTCGCAACAGTGTAACCCAAGAACGCCTGTGTAAAGTAAAGAAATCTAAAATCTAAGTGATGTAAATGTGATTAAATGCGTACGTTGGCACACTTCCCTATGAAGTCGGCAGGGACTTAGTTTGCTCTGTGTGTTACTTACTTGTCACGTTGCCACCCTAGCGAGGCCTAGGGCGACAAGCACCACCACTACCAGATACCACCACCACCACTGCGTGGTCGGCAGAGAGTAAGGGGAAGAAGCTCGCCGGCGCGCGTTATCGTTGCGAATATTTCTGGATCATGAAATCACTCCACGCTTGAACGTCGTCTGTTGTTGTCGCTCGTCTTAGCTCCCGCAAGAAACTGGCAAAAGTGACAACGAAACAAGTACGTACAGAACATAAGGCAGGCTTCACCCGCACGCTCGTACTTTGGGACCTAAATGAAACCTCGAAGGTAGCGTTAATCATCGACAAGCTTGTGATAAAAATCACCCTTGGTGCTTAAGGAACGTACCTCTAGAGAACAAACGCAGAGTGATATCAACCAGACGCACTCAATGCTGGCCATTGTCTGACAGCCCGTTTGAGGGAAACCCAGTAAAAACCACAGACAGCGCAGCTTTCACCGGCCGGGTACCTCCTATAGTCTCGACGTGACATAGCCAACACGATAACCATTCAGCCACGTGAACTGGTACCCTGGAGCACATTCCCTCAGTGTGCCTCAATGTGCCCCCGTAACACCGTGCCTTATCACACCGATAATAGAGAGTTTTAATACATCGTACGCTGTCGCCTTTGCGTGCGTAAGGGATAGCGTTGAAGGTTCTGCGCAATCCTATTACAGAAAGAGAGCTTCGCGCAGTGCGCAGATCTACAAACGCTATCGTTTACGTACGGAAAGGCGATAGCGCACGGTATGCTAAAACTCTCTAAATTGAGATGAGTGTATCGGCATGTGGATGAGCCATGTATACGCGTCGCTCCTGGCGGCGAGAGACTACATGACGAGAAGGCGACGACGCAATATGATGTCAAATTAACACCATGAGGGCGTAGCCTGCATTTTTTGTGGATATAACGAGGGGCGGATTTAAAGGGGGGCGACCGCCCCCCCCCCATACGGCTGTGTTCCCTATGTAAAAACCCTATCTCCTGGATGAGGCTGTGCCGCAAAGCACGAAATTTCCTTAAGACCGCCCCCCACCCCCCTATGACAGACCCTTAAATCCGCCCCTGGATATAGCAGAATAACATTTGTTTTGAATGGTATAGCCTGCTGCTGTGGAAGCACACGTGATACTCCTAGAAAACCACATGAAAACTTGTTAAGGCATATTCATAACACGCCATGTTTTCATGCCAACTATCATGGCGACGCCCGTACAGTTCGACGCAACACATTACAGAAATTGCGAGCAGCTTCAAAGCGCATGCGCCAACACCGGCAAAGAGAAAGATGTTGGGGACGGAGAGCGTGACACCTGAGTTCTTTGTCGGCGTCCACACGGAACCATCTTTCTTCATGCGCCCAACGGCAGGAATGCAAAGCTCCCGCTTCTTTCGGTGATGCTTTTAGAGTGGGAAGCGGAAGAACCATACACCGACATTTATACCTCTCATGTTTCGGCAGATGACACATTTCAGGCATTGCAAGAAACAGCTTCGCCAACTCGCATCACAGCCTACAGCATGTTTTCATGTCAACAAACATGGCGGCCTCCGCCTGAAGTGGCTGAGCATGCGCATACGCGTACCTAGAAGTGGTCCATTCTGAGTGATTCCGCTTTAATCTACAAGACAAGCATCATGCAGGCATACATCTACTACAGTCATAACGAGTAAGATTCAGGTCAATTTTGTTGTATACCACAAATAAGTGCCGTCAAAATATTTATCCGACCTCGTCGACATACGTCCGCCAATACGATTTCCGCGGTTTCCCTGCCGATTGCTTGCCAATTTGCGTGAAGCGATGACGATGTCGCAGTGCTTGACGGACACTTACAGTTTCACATTTCTAAGGTTCCTGAATGAGGCAGATAACGGCAAGGTAACGCTCTCCCCCATAGGATCTAATGCAGTTTGGGAAGTTGACACGTAACACGCTGGGTGCCGTTACGCGCAACTTCAATGAAGAGGCGTTTATGAGCAGAGGTTGGCCATCCTTTGACCTTTTGTCGCAGAGAGATGGGGGCTCCGTGTGACGTCAGACACGTCGTCGCTCCGTCCATTTGGCCGGAATGAAAGTCGAGCGGCCCGGGGAGATTTCAAGGCTGTACCTGAGCTTCAAAATGGCGCAATGAAAGGCACGGGGAGATTTCAAGGCAGTAGCTTCGTTCCAAGATGGCGGCACTGGCCTTGGCGCCGTCCGTCGTGTGGCGTAAAATGACGCTGTGAAACAGGCTCCTCACAATGGCCAAACTCTACCAATAAGCGGCTCTGGTTTCAATGATCATTGAAAACTGCCCGTGCGACAGGGGTATTACGAACATTGGCCGGTACGGGTAAATGCCCCTACCCCTTCCCACTTAATGATGTGTCTAACCATTACCGTTCCGTGAAAATACAAGAAATTTATGCGAATGAACTATTCATGTTTTAAAGACAACAAGCGATTCGGATGACGTGGCCCCGGTCACCATGTCAATAAAAAAAGAAAAAGAAAAAGAAAAAAAAAACGTCAGGAAGCTATCCGAAATGTATAATAGCATTACTTGTTACTGTTATTCCTGACAGGTTCAATTATTTTGTTAATAGCTGGAATAGGAATAATTGATTCGAGAAAATAATGCACGTTTTTTTTTTGTATTTGCGTCTATACAAAGCATATGTGTACTATGTTCCAATAATTATGTTTTTTTTTTCTCTTCTGCCTTGCAGTAATCGCTACCACGCTACTATAACGACTTGACGCGGAGCAGATCGATCTTTAAATAAATAACAAAATAATCGCAAATTCATTATTCGCTCCTTGAGCGCCCTACGTTGTGAATATCTGTTTTCATCTCGAACTACTCGGAAGTAACGACCCCACCGCTCACCGTCTCTCTTTAGAGTGCACGTCTCACACGAAATGCACGTCTCACACGAAACCTACCGAGCAAAGGCACTCCATAGATCACGAAGCCAGATGCCTTGAACGGGCAAAGGTCCTTCTGCTCCAGGTCCATAAACAACATCGAAGATACCCGAGTATTTGGTCCTTCGACACACCTGACATCACCAGCATCTCGAATCTGTCAGACGGAAGGAGAACAGGGCGTCAGATGCACTCGATCGACCACAACATCCTCGAAAGACAAAGCTGACCTCTTAGTATCTCTTACCGTGTCTTCATGTGATTCGGCCCACTGCCTGAAGGCGTAGTCCTCGCAATCGCAGTTCCACGGATTTCCAGATAACCAAATGCCCGATAAGTTCAGGTTATCAACGACACTTAGTGGGAAGTGCTTGAAAGAGTTGTTCTGCAGAAACAGGTAGCTCAAGTTTGTCGGTAAGACTTTCCAGTCGAGGCTGGTGTACAAGTTGTTGTTCAGGTTCAAGCTCCGCACCGCAGGCGCTTCCTTGGCTAAGGACGTGTTTAACGAGTCCAAGAGATTCCCGCTAAGATCTATGACGGCCGTATCTTCTGGAAACTTCTGTGGCGTTTCCTTCATGTTCCGCTGGGAACAGTCTACTCTAATAAATCCCTCGTAACCCTCTGCCATACATCTGCAGGTGCACCTCTCGTCGCAGTCTTCAAGCCAGACGTCAAGGTTGTATCTTGTCTCGTTGCTCAGGAAGGGAGCCCCGGCGAGCCGTGGTGGACTGTTGCAGAGCGGGACGTCATAATACATATACAGCTGTGGTATTTCGTACAGCCAGGACAGCTGGCAGTCGCACGTTAAAATATTTCCTGCGTTAAATACATAATATTTGACCTCGGCAGCATCTCCCTGAGCATGGCGGAAAGACAGATACACAGAACACGTAACGAACAGCCTAAGACAAAGCAATAGCATCATGAGCGTCTCTCTCAAACATTTTGTTCTGTGTTCTGTGCATTTGTCCTTTCGCCAAGTTCAAGCACATACTGCCAATGTCACGTAAGGTAGGTGGGGCAAAATGAGACATGGGGTAAGACGGCAACACATATTTGCTTGACGCGGCAACCATCTCAGAAACGCATTGCATAATGAACTTCACGCTTTACTGAGTTTATTTGACTTAGGAATATTCCAGGATGGTTTACCTCCGTACAGGGGAGAGGGAAAAGTTTGGAGAAACCACGTGACCAAGTGTCTGTCCATTCACAAGGCAGCAATAAGGATGTATTCATAGACAGGCATGGTTCTCCGCATGGGTCCACAGCGGAAACCACGTGCGCCTCGTAACCTTTAGACGCTTGCTGTTTACCCGCTTATCTGGGAAAGGGAGCAATGAGGTCGCTCCAGAGACAACGGGGCAGAGTGGGAAACAGGGGATCTGCGAAGACGGCTGACCTACTTGGTGTACTGTCGTGGTTGGTGTATGCACCGAAGGACAAAAAGAATCGTGTCTTCTCGATCAAAAGGGGCGAATTTCCATAGTTTTTTTTTCCCTTTCATGAGTGTAGTGGCGCTTGACAAGTCCCTTATTTAAACGTAAACACGCATTCTACGCATTTATCTATGTAGCTAGGTTTGTGTAAAATATAGGCTCTCTGGATTTGCTGGTCTTGAGATGAAAGATGTATTTCGGTAAGGATATGTACGGGGCATAACGAGACAATGTCAATGCTTAATCCATGGTCGAATCCAGTCCACCGACGCTCTACCGTCAAAGCTCTTCTGACCCTTTTTTGGACACCGTAGGACTTCGGTGCTCACTGTGAGACGACTCATTGTTCCATTTCCCACATCACCACCAGCAATGGGGATAGGGTACCGCCCCAGGTGATGAAACTCCCCAATCATCGTCAACAAATAAAGTTGTTCTCTTCCAGTCACTGTCTGGAATGTTTCGAACATATGAGAAACAAAGTAGACACTGGGCTCAGCAACATTACATTGGAGATCATGAAGTCTACTCTGCTTGCTCCCACTGCAAGAACTAGCCGGTACAATTTGTTAGGCTAGGTTGTCTCATTTGGTCCCGAAAGTTGGGACAAAACGAGATGATTATAACTTTCGAATTTCCCGGTATAATTTTACGTTCGACTTAGCCTACTGTTTTCGTAATTGCAGTTCGGAAGCTCGAGACCCCTAAGGACGTTCCTATGAATGTTTTTTTTTTAAGGCGGACTCATGCGATCTAGTTAACGTTCGCTTCCGGAGAGGGTTGGCTGCAGCGTTCCGAAATTGTTTTCTTCGCTTTGCTTTTCTCGCGCGCTCTAAGGAAGTAATATAATCGGTGCCAGCGTGCACAACATGCTAGCAAACGACAAAGTCATTCTTTTCATTCGCAGGGATCTAGAAAACTGCAGTGTCGAAATTGTTGATTGCAATCAATTCGCAGACTGCTACTCTAGGGAATAACATCATTTTGATCCAGATATCGCGGGCGGGCGGGCCGAGAGAAGCGATTTTGTTGCATCTCCCGTAGACTCAGATGCATTGAAAATTTGTGAAACTTTAATTCGCCAAAAATTAGTGGCGCGTTAGGCCTTCGAAAATATGTCATTCCCTAGATGAACTCGAGGAGAACACGCCTGCACTTTCGTGTAGAAACTCGACGAGGTTTACGGGAACCCTGAGAACAACAATTCCCCATAGACTTTCTTAAGAAGTGAGTCCACCTTAACAGGTGCTCAAATAAAAATGACTCTAATTGCAGATTTGTGTCTCAACTTGCGTCACCTTACCCTACACACCAGCTCAATTACATAATCCCTTCATGTTCAACGGTATACTTCTCAGAAAAGAATCACTCACCTTCAATCGTGATCTTCTCCAACTGCTTTATATCTTCTGGTAAGCTAGCTCGATGAATGACCATCAAGTTGTTGTCGTGCAAGTATAAATACTGGAGAGACACAAGATTTTTGAACGCGCCTCGCACATCGCTGATATTATTTCTTTGAGCCTCGAGCATCTTCAGCCGTGGAAGACTTCCAAAATCGTTTTCCCTCAAGAACAGCAATCTATTATTACCGAGATACAAATACTTCACCATGGGCATAATATATAACGAACCGTTCAACGATGTCAACCGATTGTTCGATAATTTCAACACTACTAGGTTTACGAGGCTGCTGAATGCATGCTTTCCAATCCAGGAAATTTTATTATAACCCATATTCAAGGTTTTCAAATTAATGTTTGACTTGAATGCATCATCGGGAACGTTCTCGAGATCATTGTTGTCGATGTCCAGCCGTTCCAGTAGTTGAAGGCCGCGAAACGCGTTATTAATCGCGTCTATATAATTATGGGAGATGTCGATGACCAGTAGAATGCCGGCTTTGTTTTCGTTGTCAGCCTTGCAATTGGACGGATAAAAATCTCGCCGAGTAATGGAGCTGTAGCTTGAGGTGTTGACAGATTTGGGGAAAGAGTCGCTGTCTATGTGTTTGATGCGATTGAAACGTAGCCTCAAGAACCGCAGTCGGTCGATGCACGAGAAGGGAATGGAAGCGACATCGGATATTTTGCAGTGTTGAAGACTGAGGCTTTCGATAGCCGCGTTTCTCGAGTGAAAGAGAGTAAAGGTGTCAATGGGGTTGTGGTCGAGGCTCAGGGATTCTAGAGAGGGAAGGTTTGAGGCGGAGAGGGTGCGAATGTGGCGAATGCGGTTGTCTTCCAGCTTCAGTGTCTGAAAGGAATGGAGCGAAAGAGAGAAAAACGGTTTAATTGCATTCTATTTTGAATGTCAAGCTCAGGGAGAAGCATTATAGAATAAGGTATACAGCATAATTTGATTGAAAGCAACTGTTCTGAGGCTGATGGTGATTTCGGGTGACGCATCTGGTAATCCGAGCGACAACGCCCAGGTTCGGTGCACGATCTCCATGGGAGTCGCTCTGGGGCAGAGGTGGGCAAAACTCCTCACGGTCTTTGCCCTCACCTCGATTTTCCTGGACGGAGCTTTGTCCTCACCTCACCTCAACTACTTTTCGGAGAAGTTCCCTCACCTCACCTAAAAAAAAATTCAGAGAATTTTCCTCGCCTGCCCTCACCTCAAATAATTTTTCAGAAAATTTTCCTCGCTTCACCTCACCTCAAAACATTATCAGAAAAATTTCCTCACCTCACCTCACCCCAGCCTTTCCTGAAAAAATATTTCCTCACCTCACCTCAAAACCTTTTCAGAGAATTTCCCTCACCTCACCTCAGCCTTGCATAAAAAAATTTTCCCTCACCTCACCTCACCTCAAATTCCGTGAGGTGAGGGGGTTCAAGGCGCCCTCACCTCACTTGCAGTTAGGAGGGTGCCCCTCCCTGCTCAAGGTCGACGCTTCTCACTTTTTTAAATGACGAAAGTACGCAGCGTAAAGCAAGTATCGAGACTAAAGCATCAGGTCCCGACTCTCTGCTTCAGCGGTAGATTGTGACTGTTGGTGTTTGTGGTGCAAGCGCAACAGAGGCCAGAAAGCGCCACGACTGCGGTGAGTACCTGATGAATGGCGATGATAGCTAAAATTATTTACGGATCATGTCCTACGCATTATATCATGGCCGTTCGCCATCAGCTAGAGGGATGGCAGGTGCATTGCTAATTGTCTGGTTCACCGCCTTCGCATGGCATCCGATAGGTTGAGCGCTACAGTGGTGGTCGAATCGAAGCGCAGCTTTGTGAATCATAATCGTATGAGTGTCACGTCATCAGTGCACCCAATGCCGTGCCCATATTGCCCCCTACTTTTTGTGGGATGTGCAGCCAGAGTCTAGACCCATCGTCAGGACTCAGGACCAGCCAATAACCAGCGATTATTGATAGTGAAGTGCAACAGTCACTGAAAAAACAAATAAAGTAAAGAAGACAGCCCTAACAACTACCTTTTGCCAACTTGCCTCATATCACCTAAACATTTTCGGACAAATTTTTCCTTTTCTGCTCTCGACACACGAAAAAAAGTCCTCACCTCACATGGAAAAGGAATCCTCACCTCAGAACATTTTAACAAAATTTCCCTCACCTCACCTCACCTCAAAAATTTTTCAGAAAATGTATCTCATCCCACCTCACATCAGCCTTTCTGGAGAAAAAAATTCCTCACCTCACCTCAAAAAGTTTTTCAGAAAATTTTCCTCACCTCACCTCAAAATAATTTCTGAAAATTTTCCTCACCTCACCTCACCTCAAATTCCATGAGGTGAGGGTGAGGTGAGGATGAGGGAGCCCTCACCCTCACAAGCCCTCGCGAGGGTGCCCACCTCTGCTCTGGGGTAGTCATCACCCGAATTTGTCGGACGTTCTACCGCTCTTCTACCAGGAGCGCTGCGCTCACTACGCATCGTGCGTTCGTGAACTTGGTGTTGCTGAACGTTCGCTGTTGCTTCGTGAACGTGTGCTCTGCTGACCAGTCCAGAGGCTTCGTGTTGCGGGATTCCCGGAGGATGTGACGCGAGGCATTTTGGCAAAACTCACGGGGAGCAAGAGGCCCAGGCCGACTGGCAGACCGGTATCTATCCCATATGTGCACAAGCTATAGCACATTATCTTAAGGAAGTGGAGGAAGGGCATGGCGTTCCCGTGGCGATGACGGCACCGATAAAATTAGTGTCGCTATGATCAGGGTTGCCAAGTCAAACATCGAAACAATACGTTCATACAAAAATGGAGAAGGATTCAATAATGCTTACTGTACATGTTCATAGTCTCTGCATTTCAGTATACAGCGTTAACACGCAATTTCTAAACGTCATGCGTTCCACGGCCCCAACCACACCGAACATCCTCTGGATGTACGAGTAATGTCCTAGCGCATTCGTACGTCCGATCGATATCACTCAGATACCCATCGGACGTACGAATAGGTTAGGACATTATTCGTACATCCAGAGGATATTTGGTGCGGTTGGGGGGAAAATCGTTCCTAAAAAGAGGAAGTCATAAATCGAGGTTTACAGTGAGTGGGGGGTTGCGTCAAAGTTTTAGAATGACAGGAACTGCACTGTGTCATTTTATAACATGTACACTCGTATTGACTTTACAGTTACTGTTATTCATCATTTATTTCTGAAGATCGGCGGATACGCCATGTTTCACCCGCGGTCGGTGACGATTTGTTTTCGCTTTGCAACGCGTCCATTGCGACGTTCGACTTGAGATGACAGCCGCTGGCATTGCCACAGAGACAAAGTTCATTTTCTTATCTGTCAGCCTCCAGAGTAAGACACGGGGTAATACAGGTTTCCACTCTCCGCGCCAATTCATGTGCTAATGATGTGTCAGTGACGTACTCAACCCGTTAATATATCGTTGTAAAAAAGTTTGACTGCTAGGTTAAAAGTGCTAAGGTGCAGGCGAGCTGGTACATTGTAAAACGTCGAAAAACCTAAGACAACGAGCAAAAACGAGCGTGTTGTGCGTGTTTCTTTTTGCTCCTTGTCTCAGGTTTTTCGTCGTTTTACTTCTAGGTTCTTGGCTAAAAAATGCGTTCACGGTTCGAAAATCGAGGTTCATAAGCCGACGAACCGTTTCTAGAGGCAAAGGAACAGACCTATCCCTGCTTACAAACAAATTACGTCAGATGGTACAACAACGCCGCCAACCTGGTAGAGCGAAACTACTATAGTAAAAAATCAACAAGTCACGAAAAAGCCACGTTTAAATGTAGCTTCTCATACTGTAAGATTTTTTGTTGCAATTCTTTACGCATTATTAGTTGCATGGCCTTGTTCTGCTCCATTCTACCGGTAGCCCTATCTTTTCGGTAGCCCTTTCTAAAGATGGCTACCGGGCTGTCCTATCCTCAGGAGCTTGAAGGGCACGAGTTTCTCCCGGAGTGCAAGTGATGTCCCTATACGAAGCATGCTCGAACTAAGTCGCAATAACAAACCGCATTCCGCACAGAATTACGACATTGACTTTCAGACGATGCAACTCTTGGGATGAAGCCTTCTTTTCTTTCCGCGGTGGACTGGGAACGCGAATGAAGACACGAAAGCCACTAAAAACGCGACCTCATTTGTGTGTACCACTAATACCAGAAGCCACCCGTGACCTTCGTGAAGTGAAAAGGCGGTGTTCCCCGCCTGCGCTGTTTCGGTTTCATTATGTCTACCAACGTCATGATTACGTCACGGTGACGTTTCTTCCCAGCCTAATGCCCCATCATCACTGAATTAAAAGATAACGTACGATGTTTTGGTTAAGATCGTTTTTCTCAACAACTGTATAAGGCTGCTCAACCCCAGCAGCACAATGTACTGAAAGTCGAGTGCAATAGGGGTGGACGGTATGTGTCTTATCGATGTTCCTTAGTTTCACGAGTCTGTTCAAGGCCTTCCACCCACCCGTCCACCCCTATTGCACCCGACTTTCAGTACATTTTGCTGCTTGGGAATAACTTACTTACCGGTCTGTTTATTGTCGAGTAACTCCCCGTGTGTTCCTTAGTTCTTTAGTAACTTATCAGTGTCTTAGTTGTCGGGTAACTCCCCATGTACTTTTATTTTAGTTTTTTTTAATCGTATATCGATTTAACAATATCTTAATCACAACTAAACTGTATCATTTAGCTGTTAATTCTTCAACTGTGTTGGGACTGTACTACAGGGCTTGCCCTCACAGTCCCGCTTTGTGTACATTTTTCAACATATACTAAATATAGATTACGCCACTTTCTTCGGTAGAGGTCTATTCGGTAATCTAGATTTCATAAATCGATTGTTGACTATATCTCTTGTATCTCCGCATATTTGTTTGAAATTCAGAGAAACACATTGTAATGACAAGACCACCTTTATGGACAAAAGCTGAAGTACAGCTCAATTAAGATTAATGTAAGGCCAATACCATATTTTAAAGAGTGCACATGGCCAATTGGCAAATTGTTGGCGTCATATATGGTCAGTATACAACGGCTACAGAGATGTCAAGCCGAAAAAAATATTGATGATTGAATATGAATTTCCCTTTGGAACTTGAAAGCCCATCGAACGAAAAGCTTTCACTGTGGTGCCATAACCGTAGGTCCCGGAAGCTTTTAGTCGCGTGTGGAGCACATGAAAGTGTTGTTGTTGCGACCAAAAAACGGTGTTTCAGGAATTTTCAGAGTATGCTTTTTTATAATATCGAACACTTGCGACATACACACGTCGTGCTTTGTCGTATCTGTAGTATTAGCGGTGTAGTCACACACAAAATACATTTTTGGTTCACTTTCGTAATGAGGCTACACTATCGGTAAAGAAATAAATAACGGTGTCGTCCCAAGGGAGCGCTTGGTCATTGCGGTAAGCTAGCGATTCAATGTGAAGCCATCGCATAGATTGGTTTTACAGAACGTGAAAGTGATGTAAGAATCCTGATGACCACTTCGTCAAATAAGGCGCACCTATAGTTCACGTCAGGGTTGCGGAATGGGATCACCCATTCCATTTCAATTCTATTCGGAGGAATGGATTGATTGATTGATTTTAAAAGAAAAAATGGAGATGGTAGTCTCGAGCCACTCGGGACTGGAATGGATATTTGTAATAATTCCATTCCTTTCAATTCCCCGGAATGAAAAGGTATGGCCAATTCCCACTTCTGGGATGGCTTTGCAACCCTATATGGCAGCCCCAGTGCTATAGAGGAGATTGACATTACCCATCACGGAAAAAGCAAAAAGACAAGGTTATTTCGCCCTTGACCGTGTGGCACCCAGACCAGTCCATTCCAATTCCATTCCGCCTGCGAAAAAAAGAAAGAAACCTAATTCCATTCCATTCCTAGGACAGTTTCCGCCATTCCCTTCCAATTCGATTCCGGGCTCTGATAAATCTGGAATGATTCCGGAATCATTTCAACCCCGGAGTGGCAACTCCGGGACCCTGGTTCACGTGTAACTCGCAGCACGGTTCTTCCCAAGTAATATTTACTCACCGGCTTGCACAATTTTCATCCTTTCTACGCCACTGAGGAAGACTTACATGCAACTCCAATAGCCCGTCAAACAGATTCTCTACATCTTCGATGAGATTCCAACGCAAGTCGATCTGCTGCAATCTGGGCGCTGTACTAAACAAGGTCTTCGGAATACTCTCGATCCTGTTATTGTTCGCAGCGAACCTCAGCAAACGGTTCATGTTCTTCAGTGCATCTTCACGAATGGACGAGATCACGTTTCCGTTCAGATTTATTCTCGTCAACGACGATGACAAACGCGTCAGCTCGAGACCAATCGTTGTTATCCTGTTGAAAGTAATATAAAGCAATTGCAGCGATTTAAGGGCAGCGAGGGCAGAGGGTACCGTTGTCAGGCTGTTCTTCGACAGGTCTAGCAGCTCTACATTCTCCAAACCAACGAGCGAATCCGTGTGAAGCGATTCTATCCCACAGCGGACCATTCTGAGGACGTTCAACGTAAGGTTGGCAAATGAAAACTCGGGCAAGGTTGTTATGTTAGTATCGGTTACCACCAACGAAAACGGGCGAGGTATATTAAGCTCCATTAAATCGTGACGTAGTTGCTCCACGTTTGGTGCGCCCTTGTAGAACACCGTTGTTCCGGAACGATCAGTCTTGGTGTGGCAGTACTGAGTATCATTGAGAGTAGTATCCGTAGCAACAAAATCACATTTCACGTGGAGAAACATCACCATCACGAACAGCACGAACATATTCGCTCCACACCTGCTGTGTCACACATACTGCAATGTACGCAATGCTTCGGCGCCCAGTGTCGTCATCATGTAGATGCTCTCGTGATAGAGCGAACATAAAAACAGAAGTGAAGTGACTAGAATGCGCCGAGCGCAGTCGTGTGTGCCTTAGCTGCGTTATCTTGTTCTCCGATAACGACGAGGTTTCCGCTTGGCGTATCGCTCACGGAAGAAAGAAGCAGGCAACAGTTGCTTACAGCGAAAAAAAAAAAAAAAGAACGAAAAAGTAGCAGACGACACAAGAAAGGCGAGGCCAGTGTAATGAGCCGATCGCGTTTCAAGAAAGAAGGGTTAACGAGAAAGGCGGAAGCAAATATGACGGCAGCAACGAGAATCTTGCGGCATAACAAGACTGTTCCTAGAACGTCCGGTGTAAGCGTAGACGTTCGTCGAAAGCATTCACGAAGACTAACGACACGCGCATGCGGAACATGTGACTCTGTTCGGGAAAGTCCATTGAGCATCTCCTGCATTGCTCTCATCATTATTGGAAAATAAAAGGAACTGCTAGTTGTGCTTGCAACCCTCTGGACCACATTTTATCCGTTAGGCCGAACGCAGAAGCACACAGGATGATTTCTACACCACTTCACCGTGAACTAGCTTTTCACAGAAAAATTAGTGTAGAAATTTTGCTGCGTCTAGCTGCCCCTCATCACCAAGATAAAGCTGTTGTCAGTGAGTTTTAGCTGCGTAGGTAACGAAAAGAAACTGACCACTTCAAAATTGATTTAATTTACATACAAGAAATTATTCTACGAAATAACAATTAACTGAAAAGAGCGAAAGTTTTTGTAATCTGTCTCAAATAATTTCAAATTATTAGACATAATCTATTCAGTCTTAATCGCACCTTTAACAGACTGTATTATGTCGCGTCCATAACTTTTCTGTTAAATATATTATATGTACGTTTGTCTGCCTTGAATTGTAAGTTCAGTTTACATTGCATCTTGCGGTTACGTTACATTTAGGGCACGTTAGAGATATGCAGGTACGTTAAGGCTCGCGCTGTAGCTGTACAGGCTCACCGAATGTTGAATATTCTTCACACGAAACACGCGCGCATGCACACATGCCCACTTGTAACGCGTATCTTCTCAAAATAGTGTTGGATATTCACGAGGGAGGACAAAATGTCGAAAGTTGAATTATTGCGCGTTAAGTAGCAACCCCTTAAATGTTAATGAACACTCGAATAAGACGTAGACGATGGCCCTTCATATATTTTTTCTATTACACCTACTTATAGAAAATAAAACTTACATTCATAATGTTACGAAGAAAGAGAAATACATGTTTCTCAGAAATATATATTTCTCTGAAAATCTGTCTTGGGAGTGTCTCATGTCAAGGCTAAAATTTCCAGGTCCGTTGGAGTCATGAGCCGGCTCCGCCAAACTTTGCTGAGGAATGTCAAAATACAATTGCCTGGTGTTTTCGGTCCTACGTTATTGCTTCTTGGTTTGGGCGCCACAAGTCAAAGTAATCTAGACAAATTATTAGTTGTACAAAAATGGGCAGTCAGATTTATAGCTGATGTTCCCCGTTACAGTCACACTCGGGCTCTTTTTTTCTAGTCTCAACATTCATAAAGTTACTAATTATTACACTTATATTCTACTGAGGGCATATTTGTTAACTGTGAAACAGAATAACACTATCATGTTGTAATTATTTTCATTGGAAACCCATCCGATTCAACGTACCCGACATACTGGGCAATGGAAGATTTCCACTTCAAGAACAAACTACGGAAATCAGCTTCTATCTCGCGCTCTTCCCGGGATTTTAAACGGTCATTATGCGAGCGGTGTAAATAAAACTCATCTATCTGTAAGTGTATTACGGGCGTTAATCTGGTAAAACTATTTATAGAGTGTGTTTTGTCTGTGTGCTGTTAGCATTACTAAGTATAGTCATTTTGTGAGTGCCTTGTATTTTTCCATTTCTACTTTGTGCTACCGTTGATATACGAGTGAAACCTTTTGGGGATTACGCCCTGGTGAAGCGGCTTTATAGCCGCTTTTTGGCCAACTTCACCTTGTTCTTTTCTGTGTTACGATAGACAATAAATGAAATGAAAAATGAAATGAAATCCTTTCTTTAAGAAATTGGGGCTGGGTGACATGACACCCGACAGGCGCCTGTTGTACTACTTCTTGGAAGTGTCTCAATTATCAGAAATGTACAGGGCCTTACCCTATTAAAGTCTACCCGCATCGGCATGCCGTGCTCGGTAATTACTCAGTGCAGGGGGCACATTGTGTAGTCTACATATAAAGCTCATAAGGACATTCAATCATGGTAAATTTCGAAGTGATTGAGCACCGCAGCGCGAAATTATACCGGAAAACGTGCAATTTCCGTATTCAAAACAATCAAGATGGCGGTGTAGCGAAGAGCAGTTGACATGCTGCTCCCCAGACGGCGACGTGTCGCATATCATGCCGCAGTTGGATGGAACGGCGGTTTTCATTTCGCTTTCGTGGAACTGTCGTACGTATTTTGCTCCCGAAGTGAGCAACATGAGGATCGAAATTGCCGACATAATTAGCAGACGACAACCAAAAGGGATGTCGTCTGCTTATACTGAAAGGCAGCGAAATAACATTACGCGGAGACTTCTCTGGCTGCCAGAGCGACACGTCGCCGTCTGGGGAGCTGCGTCACAAATTGCGCTTCGCAGCACCGCCATCTTGGCTGTTTTGACTATGGGAATTGCACATTTTGCGCTATAACTTTGCGTGGCGGTGCTCAATCACTTCGATATTTATCATGATTGAATGTCCGTATGGTTTTTATACGTAGGCAACACAACTGTGCCACATGCATTGAGTAATTGGCTAGCACGTCATGCCGGTGCAGGTAGACTTTTATAGGTTAAGGCCCTGCAGAATAAAAGTGAGAGAGACTAAACTGAACAACACACGGCCCAACTGCACAACACTACGTCAATGCACGCAAAAAGGCACGAGACTTTGGGAAGTGGAGGTATACCCCAGGGCTGACGTAATGATTGGACTCGCATTCATGTTAGTGGCGCTTGTCAATGCGTTCCTTACAACGACGTTATAGAAAGACAACTTGCAACGAAACTAGGAGACGTTAACCTACTACACCAAACTGTCACGTCTTCATCTCGTACAAAAACTGCAAGTAAATTGCGGCAAGTCACTTCTTTCCACAACAGGTAGCGCTGTCGAGTTCCTGCTGTGGAGACGTTTTCTCGTGAAAGTAGCTGACAAATGTGACCGACGATGGGTATTACCACATTTAGTGGTAATGGGTACTGGTATTAGTAATTGGTATTGGCCGAATTCGTCGGCTGATAAATTCGACGTTTCCTCTTTCACATTCGTTCATCCCACTAAAGAACCAACCATATTTTTGAACGCAGCATGTCTTTCGCACGTCGTTTCGTCGTTCGTTGTACGTCGTTGCGAGAACGTTTTGGAGATTAGCTCGGCTGGGTTTTCCACGCTGAATAGCTCGGATAACCCGTCCTTGTTGACAAGTCAGAAGACAGCAAGAGCTTCTGTTTAACAAACATGTAATGTAATTTACTTGTGGCTGGACAATTAAGGTGTGCAAAATAAATTGTTTAACAGTTACACTTGCTAGAATTTTGTTCCTTAAAAGGTAGCCCTAAACAAAATAGCTTAACTTGATAACAGACATGTGCAAGACACTAGAAAAATGTTTTTGAACTATTACATTAAATGCTGAAGGCACAGCAGAATTAAAATCCGGTACAAATACTTATATAACGAAGCAATAAGTGTGTATTGGTAAATACTAAAAAAATATCGCAGACGCATTTAAAGGGACAGTCACCTTCATCCTCGTCTTCGAAAAATAATCTACTAGACAACACAGGGCTGACACTAGACCAATGAGATCTCCTTATCCACAATGCACTGAATATACACTTCTTGGCAACATACTCAATATCTGCTTCACTGCGCATACGTCTTCTTGGTGACTGTACATCTGTGGTTAGTCACATTAAAAAATAATGTGAATTAAATATTTCAATCTATCCATGACTGGTAATGCCTTCGCACGTACACGTACCGGTCAACAAACCAGCAAGCTCTTAGAACAGACGCAGCTACGGTAGACGAGGACAACAACACGGAAGACACCACACCGCTCCTTAACACATACCTTAGCACACGTACCTTAAAGGGACTATGAAACGATTTTTTTCTTCGTTTCGTTCGAAAGAAGACATTTTTCTGAGTCTAGAACCGAAATTTTACTTTCGTCGCGCGAGCGGATTTCTCGGGAGCGAATTTAAACGGAACGGCGAAGGGAGGACAGCTGGCGCCGCGCCGTGACGAGCTGCCGAGCGGAGACACAACGGGTAACTTGACGCGACCACGGCCGGCTCAGCAACACGTCATCGTGACGTGTTGCCGAGCCGAGGAATCCCGCGAGGAGCATGCGCCGTAGGATCCCGCGTATGCGTTCATCGGGAGTGGAAATCGCCATGACAGCAGCTTTCGCGCGATCGGCAGATTTCGGCAGTGGCGGCAGCCACAGCGCGAGCTCGCGGCATTACTTGCCATTGTGCAACACCGGTGACGTAACGGGGAACCGAAGAGCGGTCCGTACAGTTACACCATCGGCAGGGAAATATGCGCGGGAGAGGAGGAACGCGGAAGAGACATTTCCAGCGCGCGCTCCTCGCAGAGTGGAGCGATTTCGTCCGGAAAAATTTGTGGCATATTAGTTTCCCTGCGGGAAGAACAGTTTCCATCGAAAAAAAGTACGGGGGTTCGGGAAATTTCATTGACCCTTTAAAGATCGATTCACATATGCGTTTTTTGAACGGGTTTCGCCGCGGAGCGTTTCCAGCCGCTTTTCGAGAACCGCTCAGTGCTGCAGCTTCGGAGGGGGGGTCGAGGTAGCTTGCCGTTGTTGGCCGCACTCAAGTGGGCATCGTCACGACTATAGCAAAAAAAAAAAAAAAAGAAAGTGGGAGAGGGGAGTTGAGGAGGAGGGGAGAAACGCGAACGCTTTTCATCCGGCCAATCGGAGCGCTCGGAGGGGTGGAAGTGGCTTCCCTTTGGCGCCTGGCGGGCAACGGCGGGCCTCCCGATACCGCGCTGGGATCTTTTGTCATTTGTACGTGCGTGTGTATTTGGTGCTGCCGCATGAGTAAATTCCTTGTCAGCAATAGCTGTTTGGCGTCTGAGCTGTCAACGATGAGCTGGGAATTTACGCAAACCACGGAATCAACGAAAATAATTAAGACTTGTGTGTGACCGCGTGTTGGTCGTCGGTAGGTAAACATGAGTCTCGCTTCTTCTGCCGTTCTTTCTCTGCTATTGTGTCACGTCTGTCATTCCAACGATTGATGATTCCAGCAGAAGCGCTTCACGATAACTATAAAATGAATAACATGCTTCACAATGTAAATTTTGAGGAAGGGAGCTGGAAGTGTCGGTACGATCTTCACGTAGCAACAACAACGAAGCGCGTTTCCAGGATGGCGGCTCGGCTATGTGTGACAGGCCCCTCTCGGCGGCGCCGCGAACGCTGAGGCGGCGCCGCTTTTTGAAACGCATGTGTGGTGGTGGTGGTGGTGATGGCGATAGGGCTTGCCGTTGTCGGCCTCACGTATGAAACGCATGTGTGAATGAGCCTTAAGAGCATGGAATCAAACCCAGAAACTAATCACAAACGGCGCACTCTCTTCTCCCGAAACACAGTCTCTTCTTTAGTGATAGCCACCGATGTTTCGCTAACTCACGGGCGTTGCTGTACGCCCACTCAAAGTCCTTGCTGCTGAATGGCATGAACACTATCAAACAATTTGTAACATCAACAATCAAACATCAATAATCAAACAGTTCGTACTCCTTGGCAAAGTGCACGCTGTGCGCGTGCAGCCATACCTTGATTTGTCTTTCTCGTTTTACATACACCACCGTGGCAGTCAGGTCAACGGTGTGCAGGATAGACTAGTTCAGAAAATCCCAAAGTACTTAACGTCGCTTTGAACTGTGGGAGTTTACTAATACGAAAGAAACGGGCGGTCTCCAAACTGTTTCGATTTCTTCCCTACAGGTCCATCGCCCACGACGTGTCATGGTCAGCGAAAGCGAAACCCGAAGGATTATTCTTCGTTCCCACGCTCAGCAAACGCCCAGGATGCAATGCGGGCGCAAAGAGCACTGGGATTTTCTGAAATCGTCTATTGGAAGGAACAACGGGTCTGTAATGATGATTAAGAGAGGTAAGGGGTATAGTATCAGACGGTGCACTCAGTTCTTTTCTTTTTTCGTTTTTTCCTCGCACGACTTATTGTACCGTCGAACGCCTGCACGTAGAAGCCTTGAGAAGATCTGGCAACTCCAGAAATCATGCACTCAGCAACACCTAGGCAAGTTAATTGCCCTATATAACGTCATACGGGGTGTTTATTTTTATCCTTTACAGAATTCTTATAAAAAGCTAGAGCAGCATCAGATGTCGTTCCTTTTTTTATTTTCGTTTGAGTTATACGGCGAGGCGGACATCCTCTTGAAGAGAGTATGTAACTACAAGATGAGTAATTACCTGAAATTCATTAATTAACTTTTTAATCGAGGAATTTCGGACAAAAGCGAGATAGTAGAACGGGAGACAACCCTCGTTGAAAGCCATTCTATCTTATAAAAATCCAGAAAAGAGCGCCTGCTGTGAAACATCCATCGAATTTCGATATATGCAAGTGAGCCGAAAGCGAAACAGGGTGCCTCAAGAGCACATCATCGACGCCGACAGAAGCTTACGAGGGTGGATACATAAGTTTCCGGTCCGAGGTAGAAAATGCGCGCGAATTTGAAAATGCGATTAAGGACGCGTGGCGCCATCTGTTGGAGGGCCGGAGCACCACCCTCAACCCTCTCCATGCTTTTGTCGGTTGGAGAACGGCATTTCAAAGAGCCAGGGTGCACACTTCAGTTAAAATGGAAAAAATCGAGTACCGCGCTGTGATAAAATTCTTGACAAAAGAGGGACTTTCGCCTAAAGAAATTAAAGCGCGACTGGGCAACGTGTACAGGGAAGCCTCTCCGTCGTATACAACGGTAAAAGACTCGGCTAAGCAGTTTCGACTGGGGCGAGAGTCAATTGAAGATGATCCACGCGATGGTCGTCCAGTGGAAGTGGTGACACAAGAAAATTTGTCTCTTGTCGAGGAGGAAGTGCTGAGCGACAGGCGTCTGAAGGTGAAGGAAATCTCAGAAAGGCTGGGGCTTTCAAAAACAACCGTTTTTCGCATCATCGACGAGGGCCTTCACATGAAAAAGGTCAGTGCGAGATGGGTAACAGGACTGCTCTCGTCAGTTCAAAAGCAACAGCCCGTCGTCTGTGCCAAATAGTTTTTGGAGCTCTGTCAAGAGAACGAAGAAGAAATATTGAAGTCAATTGTCACAAGGGACGGGACTATGGTGCTCTACTATGATCCCCTTTCGAAAAAGGAGTCGATGGAATGGCGCAAACCAGGAGAAGCACCCCCAAGAAAAGCAAAGGTCACACAATCCACAAAGATCATGGCAACAATATTTTGGGATTGTCACGGGATCCTCCTCACCGACTTCAAAAAGAGCAACACCACAGTGAATGCGACTTATTATGCTTCACTCCTGCACCGACTGCGAGTCGCCATCAAGGAAAAGAGGCGCGGCAGGAATTGAGTCGAGGTGTCCGGTTGCTCCAGGACAATGCCCCTGTCCACACGGCTTCTGTTGCCAAGACTGCACTGAAGGAGTGCGGCTTCGAAGAAATCCACCACCCACCCTACAGTCCAGACTTGGCACCGAGTGACTACTTCCTGTTCTCAAGCTTGAAGAGAGATCTCAGAGGACGGAGATTTCAAAACGATAGTGAGGTGCAAAAGGCAGTTTTCCAGCATTTTGCGGACAAAACTTCGGACTATTTTTTCAAGGGTATGAGAATGCTGGTTGAAAGGTGTCAAAAGTGTATCGAAGTTAAGGGTGACTATGTCGAAAAGTGATACACTTGTTTCGTCTCTATGACTATTAAAAGTTGGTCGGGCCGGAAACTTATGAAATCGCCCTCGTATCTGGGCAGGAAAGCGGTTCACCTACAGCAATAGACCTTTTTCACATACGCGTGGTATCCTAGCAGCTCTTCAACGAACCATGCTCGACGTGCCTCAAAACAAATTCACGTGGATAGCACAAAGGACGAAAACCGGTCCGGAGTGGGGCCGACAAGCTCGTGCCATTCGCGTGGTCTCCCCACTGGTCCCCACCTCTGTCGTCCCCATACTCCGCCATCTAGTGAAGACGGAGATAATCCTCTCCGGCGCATCAAGGTCATACGCATGCGCATAGGCCATTGTGAAAAAGGTTCATTATGTCCATCCATGTAGGAAAGAAGAAAAGGAGGCGCCCCAACGGCTCTTCGACAGAAGAGAGAAGCGTGGCACAAGTTGCGTGGGGATAGGAGGTGAGCTGTAGCTTCTTTGGAGCCAGGCGAGGGTCACGTTACCTCAATAGCCCAATGAGGACGCCTTGCACACGCCACTTTGGTGGCCACTGCGGCGCGCTAGCACCACATCTCTCCAAGTATTCCGAAACTATGCGTTGGGGGCTCCCATAGACAGGTCCCCCAAGGTCGCCATTTTCCCATGTATTTGTTCCTATCCCGATGCGTGCAATGCCGGAGGCCGCCCTTAGATACCCCATTGTTACCAGACGTTGGCTTGCGTTTGATTGAAGCGCGCTAAAGATCCAGTTGAAGCACAATCCAAGCCAGGCCAAGTCACCGAAGGAGAAATGGACGACTGCGCCTGCGGCGCCTGGTACGACAGGTACGCTATGTGATGCACGCAGCCGTGCACTAGATCCTTCCGATTGCTCAACACGTTTAAAAACGGGACCAAAAAGTGAAACACGACACAGAAAGTTGTTATACTATACGCGTTTTATTTGGACATGTAAAGATTATATTCAATCGCAGAAACAACAAAAACATTTTGCCGCTAAACTTAGCGCGCTGAAGTGATCCGGAACGGCAACAGTGGGGTATCTAGTGGCGGCCTTGTTCGTTGCACGCTTTTCCGAGGTGAGTTTGGGGGAACTGCCCATAGAGCTGTATGTAACCTAAACCGGAAGGCCAGCGGTGATGTCACTGGAGTGCCCCCCCCCCCCCATCTCGTCTTCACTTCTCAGAGCAACAGGGCTCCTCCTCTCTTTCCTTCCTCCATGTCTCCCTCGCTCCAAACCACGTGCTCCTCTGACGTGGGATGAGCGATGCCTTCCCTGCGTTCCCAGTCGCAGTGGTTTCGGTTTCGGCTCATTTACATATCAAAATTCGGGGATAGATATTTTAACGCACGTGCGTGTTTAAGGATTTATTTTACGTGGAATGGCTTCCAACGAGGATATAGACGGGCAGAAATCCAGGGAACCGGTAAGGAAGTATGAAGGGAGTTGCCTCAGGACGAGAGCCACCGATATTTCGAACAGAGACTGTTCTTCTTCTTCTGGGCACCGTCTTCATCATTGGCATGGTATTTAAAGGGTTAGGTATGACGTGTTAAAGGTCCGTCCGAATTGTGGGTCAACAGCCCGGGGTGAAGAAAGGGTCCGTACAGGCTTTTACGGCCGGAGTAAATGGCCGCTATGTTAGAGTGTGGAGGGGATTACGTGAATGACGTGATCTTGGCTCCAGACCGGTTACAGAAAAGGGAGGTTCATGAACAAGGGGCCGAAACGGGACAACATGCAGGAATAGACCTCTAAGAAGAAGAAGGGCTATCATATGACGTCGGTAGACAGACTGAAACCGAAAAAAAATGGAAGAGGAGGGCTGAGTTCCACGAACGGACACTTATTCGCTGCCTCCTATTGAAAGAAAAGTAGGACCGAAGGTCGCGTCCCTTCCAGGGACCATCGTAATCCTTTCAAGACTGTGGCTTTCTGGCGCGACCTTGTTCGCCTCTAGCTTCGAGCGTAGTTCAACTCTACCAAATTGGTGGCGCTGTCGAACACTATAACGTCATTTGTTTACAACCAGGGAGAGGTCTATTGGCGAGGGTCACGGCCCAATCTGCCGAATCTCAGTTGGCCGAATGGAGATAAGCGTATTATCTGCGAGGGGGAAGGTCAAGAACGTTCGGCGAGCTGGGAAGGAAAGCACGAGAGCTTAGGCGAGATGGGAGTAGTGCTAACTGACCTATATGTGTATAGGAAAGGATGAGGTCAGAAAGTTAAGTCACAAAGGGCATTGTTTGCCACAACCACCACACTCGGTTTTTCACCCCAAGACCTTAGTTCGGGTAGAGGATGGCAAACACGCAGCACATAGGGTTCCTTGGTATCGAACGAGGGGGCAAACACTTGCTGTTTGATGGCTACATTTATCGCATATCAAAGAAAGTTAATATGTCAAGTTATTACAAATGCCTCAGAGGATGTCGTGCCACCATTGTGCTATTTGATGGCGTGTACAGCAGCCACCGGGGAGACCACGATCATGCGCCGGAGGAAGCACAAGTCGCGACTTACCGTCACACAGCCTCTTTGAAAGACGCTGTTCGGCGGCAAACAACGACGCCCGTTCTGTCTGCGACTCTACAGTTAAGACATTCTTTCTGTTCTAATGCCGTGTTGGTTCGTCAGTGCCACGGCCCATTTGTATTTCCGGGTGGATACTCATTCTGCACTTAATATTTTAGAGAGGAGACATCAAGGTTCGTCGACAATATCCAAGCCACCGCAGGAATGCCATCCTTTACTGCGGTAAGGTCGGTGCTTTACGGCACGCGCAACAAATATCTACCTGCTTTGCCGCCATCTGTTCCCAAGATGAATCAATGTTCCCAAGGTAATACTAGCTACATGTTAACTGACCCCTACTTAGGATGGTGCTGATATTTTTGAATGTTTCAGAGCCATTTGGAACCACTTCGACAACGGCAGCAGAAGAACAATCAATGACGTGGAAGGATGGCATTATCGGCTGAACAGCGCTTCCCATATCAGTCACGGGAACATCTACAAGCTTGTGGAACTGATCCAGAAAGATCAACAAGTGAATGAACGGGAGCAGCTCATGTTGCAGGCAGGTCATGCGATTCCACCTCCGAGGAGGAGGTACAGGGTCCTCAACAGCAGGATAAACGTCCTGAAGGCGCGACTAAGAGACGGTCTGCGAACCGTTCATCAATACATTGATGCTATTGCGTATGCTATCCATCTTGAATAAATATACACATAATGACGTTTCAGAAATCACGGCACATGTTTCCTTTACTTCCCTTATTTACTTCGCACTGGCCTGGTCACCCCACTGGTCCCCACTGTTCACAGTAATGTGAATGGTGGGGGAACGCAGCAGGCCTTTAGAGCTCTAACATTTAACCAAAATGAAGCACTGCTCATTAAGGAACAAAGAATAGAAATGGGGATTATCCCATGAAAGATATCAGCCTTCTCGGCGAACTGGGAAACCAGGTTCGGGGTCATTCGGCCGGTTGGTAACCAACTTTCAAGGTCAAAGGTCTTAGTGGCTGTACCGGCTTTCAAAGGATTCGGCCAACTGAGACTCGCCAGATTGGGAAGACACGATTGGTGAGCATTCCGAAAGATAAGGAGGTCAGTTGTTACCTGGGGTAATTTTTCAGAGCAGGCAAAGTCTTTTTTTAAAACTTATATATTTCTAATACACATTTATGGTATGCAATAAAGAAGGTAAAAAGTAGTGGCCACGCAGAACATAACTGAATAGAAGGAAAAAGGTCTGGGCATATTTTATTTGTGAAGTGTTTCTAGGGTGCCTTGTTATTAGCTGATACCGAACCCGTGGAGGGCGTTGAACTTGTGCATGAGATAAGACTTTCTATCACGTTGAATGAATCTGAACACGGTTTCCAGACCATATAGTTTAATGTTGTCAAAATTGTAACCAGGAACGTTACAGTGTCCGGCAACTGCTTTGGGGAGTTTGTTGGAGGTGCCGGCTCTGTGTCCAGCAAGGGGGTTGTTCATTTGTTAGCCGGTTTCACCAATGTATTGCATAGAGCATTCGCCGCATTCAACACAGTATATGACATTGGAGCTTGTGCGTGTGAATGCGTGGTTAACGGGGTGGGTGTAATTGCTAGCAGTTCTTTCGATGGCGTTAGCATGTTGAACTTGCTTGCATGTTTTGCAGCGCGGGAGGTTGCAGGGGCTAGGATAGTCTTCCCTGCTCGTAGATCGCTTTTGTCCGAAATCTATTAAAAGTTAATGAATTTTACGTGATTAGTTATCTCGTAGTTGCATACTTTCTTCGAGAATATGTACGGCTGGACGTATAACTCAACTGCAAAAACGACATCTCTGCTGCTCTTGTAGCTTTTTTGATAAAAATTCTGTAAAGGATACAAATAAACATCCTGTACATTATACCTAGGGTTCCTGGTTTTCCGGCTTTACTTTTTTTGCTATGTTAGGGCCGTTTTTCGGGGTATTTATTGTCCCAGAATTCGGTGAAGCTTTTCAGGTAAGTTTTTATTTTTGTACGTTTTACTTAGTGGTTCATATCGTTCAGTACATCGAACCTTTTTTATGATGCGATGGAATATCGCAGCACTAAGGCAAATGGCTCACCTTGTTAGTGTTGCCTTGACGGTTTGTGCCTTAGCCGATCGATTCCACCCCGAGTTTCTGGCAGCGTAAATGACACAATTTTATTTGGTAGCACCCCTTTTCTTTCTCTTTCGATGCCGTATTACGACGTCAAGGATGCGAAAAGCCTGAGCGTGCGCGGCGTCACCAACACTGTTCATGTACAGCTCGAAGCAGAATTAACTTGAACGCGCCTCCGATCTGCGGATCGGGAAGAGAGCCACCTATCGGCGCTTACAAAATATAAACGGAAAGACTGTTCCGACTGTCCCAGCTCTGCAGCGGGTGTGTCCGCCTTGATCTGTTGACTCGGCATCGCATTACCGCCAGGTGTTATCATCGCGACGTTTGTTTGGTTTCGAGGCGATTATGTAGAGGTGTACGCTGGCTGATTGGCTGATTTTTTTTTCATAAACAAACAACGCCACCTAGAATCATGCGGTCAACGGCATTTGTTCTTCCTAGGTTTTTGTCACCTCCTGAGGTGAATGTCATGAAACGTAAGTGTTGTTATGTAAATTTTTACTAACCGAACTCGGACATTTGCAGAGAAAAGGTTACTTTTTTACCCCAGCAATGTGAATATCGTGCCAATTTTACTCAGATTCATGATAATTGACAGGGGATATTGAGGAGCTACCCCACCGGAAAAAAATAGCCGAACATCACGCTTTTCGGAGCTCCGAGAGCACAGCGCTCGATGAGTTTTTGAATACAATCGTTGTCAGTCCGACGCTAGGAGGTTGCAAACCCAGCCCGCAGAGTGATAGTAGAAAGAGATAACACAGGCATGGCTTATCGCATCCGGCTTCCGCTGGGATCATGCCTTCCCTCTTCCAATTGCAAGAACTGTCACTTTTTCTATTATCACTCTGTGGGCTGGGTTTGGAACCTCCTTTCGTCGGAGTAAGAGCGATTGTGCTTAAAAAGTTGTCGAGCGATAGTCTCTTGGTGCTCCGAAAAGCATGATGTTCAGCTACTTTTTTCCCGATGGGACAGCTCCTCAAGATCCCCGTCAGTTATCATGAACTTGAGCAAAATTCGGCTCGCACTTCACACTGGTAAGATAAACAAGCAACCTCTACTTGGCACATTTCTTAGTTAAATTCGAAAAAAATTAACATACCAAATTAGATTTCATTCAAATGAGGAAGTGGCAAAAACCTAGTAAGAACAAATGTCGTTGACCGCGTAACTGTAGCTGGAGTAGTTTTTCATTATTATAATTCAATGACACGTTTTCTGGGACACCCCGTATGTCTTTTCTTAGCGTGCACAAGGCAACTGTGTTCCTGTAATTTCTTGCTAGTGACACGACAACCTAGTAGTTTTCAGAAGAGCAAGTCGCTACTGGAAGGTAACTATCTACAGTTTCTCGTACCTCGGTTACTATACAAGATAGCTCCCAGGTTTGTTGCTCAAAGAGTGCTCAAAGTGCTAATGCAAATGCAATGCCAGTGAGGCTAATATTTTGTGCGAATTTCATTCCAAATTGCGCGGGTTAGGAACCCCTATAGACACGGTAGACAAACAGGACCCAACAACAGCGTTTCAATTATAGAGCGCTTCTGACACATCTTAAAAACTAACATCTCTACAATGAGAATCGTGGTGGCAAAACCTAGAAGCACACCGTACAGGAAGAAAAAGATTGATAGGTCGCTGAAAGACAATGGACGATCAGGATCCCCTTCAGGCTCTGTCCCGGCGTAGATGTAACAGTATCGGTTGGGAGGATACACTTCCATGTCTCTCACGAATGGTACGCCTGCTTCTTTCAGCCACACAATCCTGGGGGCAAACGAGAGATAATTATTCCTCTCCGTATTATTTTTAGTCCGTCCAACTCCAACTCCAATTATTCGTGACTTTTCCGTTTACAGCACGTGGAAGAGTTAGGACACGGAGAAGCCATAGCGTGTTTTCTGGAGCTCATTGCTTCTCGAAGGCTCGGAGTTTTTTTTACGCTTATTTTCACAACTGAGGTAATATCCGAGATTCAGAGAAAAAAACACAGCTGTGAAATGGCAAATTGACAAAACAAATGAGAAACTGACAAAACAAACAAACAAACAACAACACAGAAATGAAATACTACGTGTCCCGTGCCTCTCGGTTTTTTATTCTATTAAACAGATCTTCGACTTGGTCGGTTGGTGCCGGTGGGGGTATCGTTTATCGAAAGAAAGAAAAAAAAAAAAGAAGAAGGAGAGGCCGGTCTGCCCGCCGCAATGCCGCGGTGCCGGACCTGTAATTTACCGTAATGAACTTTTGTAGTTTTGTCACCGTGGGTAGCAAATTACTTTCGTAGATGCAGACATGCTCACTCAACTTGGTAATCATTATTCGGTATTTGGTGTATTAATTTGTATTATAACTTACCCGAACTGAATTTCATTTCTAGGTTAATACCTGCAGTGCTTCGAGACACTTTGGTCAAGAATAGAGCGGAGCAAGGTTAAAGAAACCAGAAAGGAAATGAGGAGAGCCCGTGCGACACTCAAGGACAAATTAAAGTGTCTGCAAAAAATATTTAGAGCCCGATGACCTCAGTAGGAATAGAAAGCATTTGAACACGAAGTGGTGCTACGGACGCTCGGTAATAGACGGGTTCGGAAAATCCCAGAGTGCTTAGCGCCGCTTTGAACCGTGGGAATTTACTAATACGAATGAAACGGGTGACATGCAAACTGTTCCTATTTCTTCCCTTCTTGTCCATTGTTCACGACGTGTCAAGGTCAGCGTAAGGGAAATGTGAAGGATTATTCTTCGTTCCCCCGCTCAGCAAGCGCCCAGGATGCAATGCGTGCGCAAAGAGCACTGGGATTTTCTGAACTCGTCTATTGGTATTGTTCGTGTCTTGAGGTCAACTCTGTGGAAACCTCAAGACCTGAGGTAACCGCAGGGCCCTAAGCCCTGCAGTAACCCCTGGACCTCGAGCTCTGACGTAGCCTCAAGGCCTCAACCTTTGAGGCAAAAAAGGCCTCAGATGTCCCATAATACCTCAATAGCTCGGACTCTGAGGTAACCTCAGGGATTATTTTCGATAGTGCTAGAAAGCACGCGAAGGAACCAAGAAATCAGTGGTCGTTCCCGATAGCAGAGCTACATCTGCGTATGGAAATCAGCACAATAATACTGGTAGAGAAGAACATGTGCATGCATATATTCAGAACAAACAGGTAGGTACTGCCTTCGAAGCGTTTATTGCATGGTAGCGGAAATTACGGTGGAGATATTGTGGTCGCGACTCTGTATAAACGAACGCGGTACGGTTTGGAAACATAAATTAGCCACAAATTGTGCTCACTACAATGGTGAGTCAGTTGGTCGTTCACAAACTTTTACAGGATGGCCCTGTGCAAGGGTCAAGTGCTCCGGTGCATAAATAAGGGATACAATAAACGCGTGGAAGGCAGTACCTACTTGTTTGCTTGAAGCGTTCACGCACATGTTCCTCACAAGCTTGTGCGTGTATATGTTTGTATTATTGCTGCAGCAGTCGTAAGGATAGTTACTTAAAGGAGTATAGAGGACCATTCAAAAAATTTCAGATTAAGACATCTGATGAAAGTGTGTGTGTCATTTTACCGAATAGCACGAAAGCGTGTGCAATTTGTTGCCCAGAAAAAAACTCACATAAACATGGTTCCGTGCCTTCACCCTTAACTGGCCACTCCGGGTATTACGAGGAGGAGAAGGTATGATGCCGCGTCACCGATGACGTTATAAGGAGAACTCGTTTTGGTTCGCCGGTCAGTGGGGGTCAGCGCCTTGTCTCTTTGCCGTCGTAAATCAGTTTTCCAGTTCTCTCGGAGAATTGGGGATGGAAGGAGCGGCCGAATCATTACCGAGTCAGGAGGAAGGCTTTTTCAGAACGCCGAAGCCGAGTAGCAGACGACAGCGGAGTAGCAGACAGCATTTCTCTAGACCAATCAGCGAGCGTTCTCCTTATACCGTCAGCGCGAGGTTCCAGGCAGCTCACAGGCTGGTACTGCTCTTCACCGCCGTTGTGCACGGTCGCATTTTGCGGCGTATTTTAAATTCAATTTCTGCGGTTATTATGACTCTGTGGTGTGAATTACTTCGCATAGTGCGTCTTGCTGGCCTACACTCTTAAAAATGAATTTCGCCGCATAGCACGCTCCTAGCCAACCATCATTTCGAATGATATCGTTACCTGCCCTGATTTGTTGAAAACGGGAGGCGTATGCTTTTTTTGTGACACTTATGCTGTTCATAATTGTCACAAAAAAGGCGTACGCCTCCCGTTTTCAACAAATCAAGGTAGATAACGATATCATTCGAGATTACGGTTGGCTAGGAGCGTGCCATGTGGTGAAGTTCATTTTTAAGAGTGTACTTAACAGTTTTATAGGAAGAAAACAGGGAACAGAAATTTTCTGTGCTACTTTAAGTGTGAAAATCACTCAGCTAAACTAATACTAAGGGCGAAATTAACCAATCCACTGCGAAAGCGGCCAATAACTGATCAGAGACACTAAAAAATTATAACTAAGGTCACAGAGACCGCACTCTTAAAAATGAGTTTCACCGCATAGCACGCTCCTAGCCAACCATAATCTCGAATGATATTGTTATCTGCCCTGATTTGTTGAAAACAGGAGGCGTACGCTTTTTTTGTGACACTTATGCTGTTCATAATTGTCACAAAAAAGGCGTACGCCTCCTGTTTTCAACAAGTGAGGGCAGATAACGATATCATTCGAGATAACGGTTGGCTAGGAGCGTGCTACGCGGTGAAGTTCATTTTTAAGACTGTGCCCCAAAAGGAGTCACCTGTGATTCCCTTTTCGCTTAGGGGTTAGTTACTGCGTGTCATCAAAACTGTGGTGGCAGATCGTACAGATATCGTCTCGTATATCGGAGGAACTTCAAAATGAGTTCAGGAAGACGCAAAACAGTATGTTGCGGGGTAGCCGCTGAATCCATTGAAGTGTTGGACGTTCAGATCGCACCGAAAAGAGGCGTCAAACACATTTGTAAATGCATTTATAAACAAAAAAATTTAAACAAATCAAGAGACAAATTCGTATTCGCACGAGTTTGCCAAGATCATGAACATAATGCGATACTGCGTTACCTCTGATCAATCGCTTCACGTAGGTCCCTGTCAAGATCCTTGCGATAGTGCCAAACCATGTTAGTTCGGTAAAAAACCTCTCGACCAAAGTAGAGGTATCCTCGAATTTTAGGGCAGATATCTCCGTAGCTTGCAGCCATATGCGTGAAATGCAGGAGGGCAGCTTTCCGGTCTAGTATACGTTCCAGGACAGTCATGCTGAAGAGATCACTCTCCTTTCCCAGGCCACCGTTTTTCACCATCATCTCGTACACTTTCCTGTGGTGCTCGATCTTGGATTCCTATATTAAAGAGAGAGAGAGAACAACTTAACTGCTCAGTATGCGCAACAATAGCTTCATACGAACTTCAAAACTTCATAACTTCAAAACGAACGCAAAACGTGGTAGTCATCTTCCCATCAATATGATACTCTTCTCCGGTTGCAAATGCATGTACCGTACATCGTACACTGTTGAACTACCCTAAAGCGTTTCGCTACCCTGCGCTGTGCATTCGCACGCATTACTCCTTTTCGGTACAAGGAAGTTAGAACTTTCCGTCATACAAGTCCATTGTAACAGGCCCACTGCGACTTCTCTATCTCAAAGAAGGTGTGAGGTACGGTCGAGGTTACATTGTCACTCTTGTAAACCTACGTCTTTAAAGGAGCTATGAACTGTGTCGCCCGACTGTGGAGCCGACTGTGCCGACACTGCCCGCCGACTGTGTCGGCTCCAAGCGGCGATTTCAACGTGTTGTCTGTGACACCTTTTGTACAGGTGAATTTGATAGGTGCGTATCTTCAGCACATAGCATGCTCCTAGCCAACCATCTTCCCGAATGTCAACGTTCTTGCCAATGATTTGTTGGTAACGAGAGGCGAAGCCTATTATGTATCTATTATGCGCAACTACAAAATGGGCTACGCCTCCCGTTTTCAATAAACCAGAGACAAAAACGTTGTCATTCGGGATGATGGTTGGCTACACTCTTAAAAATGTGTTTCACCGCATAGCACGCTCCTAGCCGACCATATTCTCGAATGATATTGTTATCTGCCCTGATTTGTTGAAAACAGGAGGCGTACGCCTTTTTTGTGACACTTCATAATTGTCACAAAAAAGGCGTACGTCTCCTGTTTTCAACAAATCAGGGCAGATAACGATATCACTCGAGATAACGGTTGGCTAGGAGCGTGCTATGCGGTGAAGAGTGTAGGAGCGTGCCATGTAGTGAAGTTCATCTTGAACAGGGAAAAGTTTAATGGTATGTGTACACTCTTAAAAATGAACTTCACCGCATAGCACGCTCCTAGCCAACCATTATATCGAGTGATATCGCTATGTGGCCTGATTTGTTCAAAACGGTAGGCATACACCTTTTTTGTGACACTTATGCGGTTCATAATTGTCACAAAAATGGCGTACGCCTCCCGTTTTCAGCAAATCAGGGCAGATAACGATATCATTCGAGATTATGGTTGGCTACGAGCGTGCTATGAGGTGAAGTTCATTTCTAAGAGTGTACTTCCGCGTTGGCGTCTGATTGGGTGCTACAGTACTTCAGATGACGTAACGATGGATAGAGGTATCTGGACGGCGGTGCGTGTATTCGCCCGAATACGAAAGAGAGTGCGTTTTTGTATTAACGCTGCACAAGTTATGACGGAGAAGAATTGAACAATAGATTGTAAATAGAATTACAAAGCGTAGAAGAACATATTACATCTATTAAACCCGTAACTAAATACATGCAGATAGGAGTTCTCACCTCCTTTAAAGCCCTGTAAAATTCATTTTGACCCGAGTAGTTTATCACTTAAACAGCCTTAAACAGCTTGCCGAACATTCTCCGATTATCGGGCTCCACAAAAGTTAGTGTCTCGCAATATAGCGAGCGCATTTACGAAGAAGCAATGCTGTACAAAAAGCCCATAACCGCGGTAATCTCTCCTTCCTTCCTGGAGAGCAGCTACATTCAGAATATTGCTCGTCTATCAACCTTGCGTTCCTGGTACTGGAGATCGGCAACATTTTCGACTCCTAGCCAACAAAGGGCCCCGCTGGTACAAGCTGCGACGCGGGCGGTGAACTTGGCTGTGGGAACATCGCGCTGACGTCGTGGAGTTATACTGCGCTGAAAACACGGTACGCACATGAAGCGGGAATTCCGGTACCGTTTGAACTTGCTATCTTGAGAATTTCAAGTGGCCTCAAGAACAACAAAAAGAGCTATCCTGATTTTATTCTTAGGCAACTTAACCTTGACTTCATCGAGGCTCAATACCACAACAGTACCGCTGTATACACTGATGGATCGTCGACCAGGACACTTCATCTTCTGCCTTTGCCATTCCATCAGAGTCTGTTACACGTGGGTGTCGTCTATCTCACCGTACCTCATCGACCTCCGCTGAACTTTATGCTATCTTGTTATTCTTGACATATGCGGAAGACTGCGAACCGCGGCACTGGGTAATTTACACCGACTCCAAAGCAGCTCTCCTGTGCATTAAAAACATGGGCATCCGCGGTTCCCTTTCCTCAGTGGTGATAGACATCCTGTGCGCCCTGAAGTCCCCACAAGATCGCTCCCACTACGTTGCCTTTCAGTGGGTTCCAGGGCATTGTGGAATAACTGGGAACCACGAGGCCGACGCTGCCGCTGCACACAAACAACGGCCTTCTATGCTCATTATACTCTCGAGAGGAGACAGAAGATCCCTCCTCAGGCATTTGTCCGATTCCTGGTCTAACCTACAGTGGCAACACGACATTCCAACTAGACTTTCCAGACGAATGTCGGCACAGTTCCCCCTGAAGTCGGCCCAGGACGCATACTAATCCCCCTGTCCCCCACTCCTTCCTGCTGTCCTCTCTCCGTCTGTCCACATCTGTACGCCGCTCATAGCCACAGTTGCTTCGTGGCGCTAACACGCAATCAAAAAGAAAAAAAGAAAAAACCAACTAGGTCCTCTGTGGGAAGTGTAGACCCAACGCTGTCATACCGGCTGCCTGCAAAGGTTACTCGTCCCCTGAAGTCGCTCATCCACAGGCTACGTCTGAATGTGGCCTTCACTCCGTCCTATCGATACCAGCTAGGCTGTGAGGCTAGCCCTATGTGCAACGAGTGTGGTGTACTTGCCGAAGTAGAACACATACTTCTCCGCTGTCGGACCTATATCAACGAGAGGCGTACACTACAGTCACAGCTTGTCACCCTTGGCTGCCGCTCCTTCAACTTGTCGACCATCCTCGGCCCTTGGGACACCGCGGCCAACTCCAGGGCGGCCTTACGTCATGTGGTTGACTTCTTTGATGCGACAGGCCTAAAGGACTCATTATGACCCCAGCAGCGCCCTCGGACATTCCCACCATCACTATCACGTTCAGCATCGCCATCGCCACTTCAATCATTCCCGTCATCTCTCATCGTCATTACTCATCATTGTCACCACTCATGCTAGACCCCTAGCTATGGTGTAGTGTTCCACTCTTAGAGTGGAAAACCTCCCCACTTCATCATCACAATATATATGTTGTTGTTGTTCAAGTGGAAACTTTCGAATTTATAATAATATAATATAATATTTATGATGTAAAATTTGTAACATAATAAGTTCCCTTAGAAGTCGGCCCAGGACGCACATTCCCCCAGGGCGTCAGTCGTGACGTTGCCCATCTCTGTGAGGCCGACAACGGCAAGCCCTATCGCTACCACCACCACCACCATCATTTTTAAGAGTGAGGAGGAAAACCAGCAGCTCTTCTTCACCTTCTAATTGAATGGCAAGGGAGAAAGCCCGCTTATGGAACACATTCCTCGTTCTGCGTGAAACGCGCACAGAACCCCTGTGGACGTTCAGCATGGGGGGGGATATGTTTATTAAGAAAAAGAAAGGTAATATGAGTAACACTGGGCGAACAGCACCAAAGCAGAACTTGCGCTTAAAGAAACGTTCCCTACAGAAAGGAAAATAATTAATAACAGTAAACACGCGAATCGCGGGGAGCTTTACTTGCGATACGGAATACCAGTTCTCAGGGGTTTTCTTGATGCACCCCACACCCCTAATTGACCTCCAAAAATCTTGCAACACCCCAAGACATCTGCCAGGAATGACAAAACAGAACCCAAAACAACAGATATGGATGTCACACCTCCCACGAGACACTAGCACACTCCCTGCCAAGAAGAAAATCATGGGAACATCCCTGCCAGTTACCCTGCCCACCCTCCGCCCATGAACAGTGAGCGATCCCGTAACCAGATTTCGGGTTGAGTGGGAGTCACCTGCAGGGTCGACGAGAGAGATTACGGGCTCCGGGGATGAGTCGGGTAGGGTCCTGCCCGGGCCCCCCTTCTCACGTCTCCGGGTACTAGCAGCCGTTTGGCCGTGGGCCGAGTGGGGCCCTGAGCTCCATCTCCGGCTGCCCTCCTCTCACCATCCCTTGTCAGCTGCACCTCTATGCCCACACATTCGTATGAAAGTACAAAACGTAGTCGGCTGATTAAACGACCATAACATTTTTTGTAATCGAAGCGAGCGTTAGCGACTGTCAGTTCGAGAGAAAACGAATAGCGTTCCCCAAGAACTACGTTATTGTGACGTGATCTGCCTACTGGTGGGCAAAACAAAGACACGTGATTATATACGCCAGCGCACGCGAATAGTTGTATGTGCGACCGACGCCTACCACTGTGACGCTTCAGTCGCTGCAATGTTTACAAAAGCACGGGGTGGTCTATTACAGAAGGCAAAACGGTCAGCTGGTGGTAATGGTGTAGCGACTGGTCGCAGTTGGTAAGCATGCAGGTGCGATAAGAAAGTGGCTGACCTTTAGTATCGCAACAATAGGAGCCGTCTTGAACATGGTAGGGGCCATGTGCTCTTGTTTGATGAGATCCTCCAGGGTATCGATGCGGTCAGTCGGTGACTTTACCATAAGGGACGCCTTCAGCTGACTGGTGAAGCTATTCATGAGCACCAGGCAAGCTATCATCCAACCAGCAAAGAGAAGTCGGACAGGTAGATACTGTGGACGCATTGCCGAAGCTGAAAGATGCACATAGCCCCAGTTTCACCGACGCCGGTTAACATTTGAACCGAGAGCAACGGCCCCGTAATATGAATTGCAGGCTCAACTATGCTTCACTAACGGTAGTCTTTGTCACCTACTAACGTTTGTAAAAAAAAAAAAAAAGTAATAGAGTAATTTGAAGTTACAGCAATCCCTGATATCGGTTCACAGTTAACCAAAGTTGGTGAAACCGCCATGGTTATAGTTCTTCATAGTTGTTAACGATAGCGCAGATGTGTAAATGATACGTGCTGGCTGCTTAAAGGGATGGTCGTGTTCCCGTCGATGTCGAAACTGCTGTTTCATTTTACTTCTCGTATAGACCACTGACCGCGGTATAGAGGGCTACTCAGTCGAATGCATAATAATAATAATAATAATAATAATAATAATAATAATAATAATAATAATAATAATAATTGGAATTTTCATTATCATCAATAAAATTGTTATTACATGTCATAAGGTCCACCTAAACCACAACGGTTTGTGGGCAGTACCCGGCAATCAAGTGGGAAAATAACTAACAACAATAACAGTATCAATACCTTAACAATAACAACACCCTGAATTTATG
This sequence comes from Ornithodoros turicata, assembly GCF_037126465.1. NCBI lineage: Eukaryota > Metazoa > Arthropoda > Arachnida > Ixodida > Argasidae > Ornithodoros > Ornithodoros turicata. Next base: position 4,274,255 of record NC_088208.1, read on the forward strand.
ACTCTAGCTACACATCCGAAAAACTTTTTAAACAGCTCGAAATAAACAGTGACCTAATAACAATAACAGTAACCACAACAATACCATAACAGTAACAATACCATTGATTTATCAATCTAGCAACGCATCTAGCACACTCGAATTGACATCGAATCCAACGAATCAGTATGCAAAGTATTAAATATGTTAGGAACATAGTAGTGCCGCAAATCCTTACCATAATTAGTAAATATTCGTGGTACATAGTAAATTTCAGGACGCCTGGAGGCATAATGTGGACGACAGGCCTTAAAAATGTCTGAGAGAGAGTGGCTGCACTCTTAAAAATGAACTTCACCGCATAGCACGCTCCTAGCCAACCATAATCTCGAATGATATCGTTATCTGTCCTGATTTGTTGAAAACGGGAGGCGTACGCCTTTTTTGTGACAATTACGAACAGCATAAGTGTCACAAAAAGGCGTACGCCTCCCGTTTTCAACAAATCGGGGCAGATATTGATATCATTCCAGATGATGGTTGGCTAGGTGCGTGCTATGCGGTGAAGTTCATTTTTAAGAGTGCAGCCACTCTCTCTCAGACATTTTTAAGGTCTGTCGTCCACATTATGCCTCCAGGTTCTTGTGCGGAACGACTTTCAAAAACTCGCGGCCTCGTGCGCTTTCTTCAAGCAACGGGCCTAGCGGAGAGACCACTCTAGTGCACCTCTCACCTACAGTGTGCTTCTGTCCCATCAGTACCGGTCATCCTGCTTCTACATCACTTTGAAGTCCTCAACTCCCCTTTCTCCCACCTTCGTTTCCTTTTTTTTTTTTGGCTATAGTCGTGACGATGCCCACTTGAGTGCGGCCAACAACGGCAAGCTACCTCCACACACCCCCCGCCCTCATTTTTAAGAGTGTGGTTTGTCCCTTCAGATGACGCACCCTTGGAAGTCGCTGGAGAGGTGTGTTAACTTAGCTCAATTGGTAGAGCCCTGGACCGGTAATCCAGAAGATGTGGGTTCGCGTCCTACAGTTGGCTAACCTTTTCAGTGAGTTAAGTTTCACCTTTCATCGTTAATATCTTCGATATCGGCAGAAATAGGCACTTTTCTTCTGTTTCGGGGAAGACAAGTAGCCTACAGAACATTTCTCTGGCCATCTAAAACAGGAATAACAAAAGTTTGGAATCAGGGGGGTCGGACCCGCTCAAAAAAGCGTGACCACGCGGAAGCTGCCATCTGTTGGTCATGGAAGGTGTTGCCTTTTGTTGGCTGCTCCATTCCACTAAACTTGACCGTGCTCGTTTTCCTAAATTCCTCACTTGCTATCTAAATTCGACGTACTATGTGCGTATTTCATATGTATTCGTTTAACAAATAAGCAGTAAATATTTTCCCACTACATCACTTGTTTGTGTGCTGCCGTTCGTTCGTCACTTTATTATCACGAAACTCGACAGACCAGAGCATGGAATGGCGGGTGCACGGTGCCAGGTGGTTTCGTTTCTGCCATTTCCGGTTCCCGTTGGTTCGCAGAGCAGCATGAAAATGGCGGTTTACTGTATGTATTCATCTTTGGAATTCTATTGCTTTCGGAAATACATGCATACGTTTGTTACGATGGGTAACGATTTACTGATTTGACTCGAAAAGCATACAAACGCCACTTCAACACGTCATAGGCGGTAAACTTCTTCATCCCCCAAGCAGCAAAATGTACTGAAAGTCGAGTGCAATAGGGGTGGACGGGTAGGTGGAAGGCCTTGAACAGACTCGTGAAACTAAAGAACAATGATAAGACACATACCGTCCACCCCTATTGCACTCGACTTTCAGTACATTGTGCTGCTTGGGCCGTGTCGGTGGAAAGCAAAGGGTTGGCGGTGTCGCAGGCGATCTTATAGATAAGATATGTCTCACGTTGGACATGGCAATGTGTACCTTGTGATTCCGATAGCACTACTCAATTCTGCACGTATTCCGAAGATTCGTGCGTACTCAACGCAATTACACGGCTGGCCTCGCTTCCTACGGAGGACTCTGTTACCGTTACCTCCATCGGCTCGTGCCCCCCTTTGTCATCCCACGCACATCCCACCTGACTGCACAGCGTTGGCAACAAACGGAGCAGCTCCGCTGTTGTTAGGGGGCTGAAATTCGTCCACTAACACTGTCCATGACCAACGGATGGCTGCGCCCGGGCGGTCACGCCCGGCGATGGGAGAATCCCATTGACGGTACGCCAACTACGTTCTCTAGAGTCTTCCTATATTAACCCTATGTTTGGAACCTTGTAATCGCGCGGTGACGTCACATGGCTGGCCCCCAAAGTTGCCGGGTGAATAGGGGAACAGACCTTCCTGGAGGACTGCCAAGAAATGCTTATGATGCTTCCATATGATAGCCCCAAGCACCGTAGCCATATTTTGGGAGGGGATCTATGGGGACTTTAGAAAGGGAGGGGGATTTTCCCCATTTTCCCTTTTCCAAAATGCGGTATGAAATGTACGAGTTCCGGATGAGGTCTGAATCTCCGTACCCTCCCACTGGCTACGCCATTGATGCCAAGCAGTACATTACTACAGAGCGTTTTCACCTACGTCACGTTGTAACGTGGCAGTGACGTAGCATGCTCGTAAGCTCCTCCCACTGGTGGTCACTTTTCGTGCTAGCGGCATTGAAAGTTGAGAAAGTGCGCTATTTTTTTCGATGCGACAACCATAGTTTCATAAAAGAAAATGCGAGAACGACAATGCCGAAGTGTATTCGGGATAAAAGAAGGTTACGGACGCGACCGGATTTCAAAACACCATTCAAGACTTGGTTTTTCAGCAAATGCTAGATAATCTCGGCAGCAGCGCCGAAAAAGTGACCACCAGCATGCGCATTCATTGAACCACCAGCATGGCATCATGTGAAAACACACTAGAAAATGAAGCACAGTGCACGTTCCACATTCTATGGAACGACAAACGCTTCAAAGTGCCACTAAGGACTAAATCTCGTTTCTTCAGAATTCTACAGAAAATGATGTTATTGAAATCTTCTTGCCTCATTTTACATTCCTAAAAAAATATTTGGCTCTACGTGATGCGAAAGCTAAAGAAAAATTGCCCTTCGCGTCTTCCAGGCGGCGCTTTTTGCACCCCACGTGACATCCACCACTCCGACCGTGGAGGAAACACAAAGGAGAGAGAACACATCTCTCCTATTTTCCCGTCGTTCGATCAGCCTCACGTGACTCTCCACCACGTGACCCTCCCCGGACGCCGGCGTCGTTGCTGGGAGACGAGTGCCCTCTCCAGAACGTGACATCATTGCCATTTGAGGTCTTAGGATTGCGTCACTCGTTGGTTGCGTCATCGAAACTTGTGGAGGCTCAGAAGATCTTCAAAAATTGACAGAAATGCACAGCGTTCGTAAACAAGATCGACATTTGGCGTATAAAATGAGGCCCCTTCTTTTCGTGATCTAAATAAAATAAACGCTGTTTTCTGAGTCGGGAGTGGCACTTGAATTATGTTGTGCGGCCATTATGTTGTGCGGAAGGGAAGAAAAGTACAATAAAGAATGAACACTCATACGTTCAAGAAGCATGGCCTCGAGGTAGCAGCCGATGGAGCGCATGAGGACGGTGAAACTGAATCTGGGCTGCAAAAACGCTGTCACAGTTGCCAGGAATAACAGCACGATGCCGAGCGTCATCCACACCTATAGGCACATATAGTCAATGAGCCTCTTTCACCACAGACGTTAAACGATTCACGACAACAAGTTTCTCACTTACCTGCGGTTGGAAAACAGCCGCGTAGGCGAATATGTCCGTCGTGTAGGCCTCTCTCATGCCAGTCATGAGGACCCCATCCACGTAATAGTAGGGCTCGCTCTCGAAAAAGTCATGTCTCATTTCGTAGACGGGTACCATAGCGGAAACGTCCATATCAGTTACCTGCGAAAGGAATTTCTCTTGTGAAGTTACCATGAACGTGAACGGCAGGGAAGGTCGTCTTTAGAAAAACGGAACATTCGTCGCATCTAGAGTCACTGAATAGGGAGGAGAGTAGCGACACACTGAGCCACGTATGGTGAGCGAGCCCGCCATCTTGGGTCCGGTACAGCTGCGTCGCCTAGCAATGGGACACCCATTTCCCCTTCTGCGCCGGAGAACAGCGTGCAGTCGAGCCAGCTCGCAACCCAGGAAGCCGGTTTCGGTGTGGACGGAGACTCAAAATGGACGACGCGTTCTTGGGAGGATAAACCACGTGACCTGATTGACCCTATCTCGGACACCAAACGGCCACAGATATTTCGAACAGAGATTGTTCTTCTTCGGGTCCCGAAGACGAACAGTCTGTTCATTTCGCCTTTGGGGCCTTTCATTTGGGGCCTTCATTCGGTCTTTTATTTGGGGATTTGGAAATATCGGCGGCTTCCTGCTGTGGCAATAGACCTCTACCTGCTTGTAAACAAATGACGTCATAGTGTTCGGCAGCGCCACGAATTTGGTAGAGTCGAACTACGTTCAAAGCTAGTGGCGAGCAAGGTCGCGCCCGAAAGCCACGGTCTTGAGGGGATTACGATGGTCTCTGAAAGGGACGCGACCTTCGGTCCTACTTTTCTTTCAGTAGGAGGCATCGAACAATTGAAAATTCGTGGAGCCCAGTTCTCCCTTTCCGATATGTTTCGGTTTCGGTCTGTCTACCAACGTCATGATGACGTTTGTCGGGTAGAGGTTCATTCTCTTCTTACTCTTTTGTGAGCGGGCATCCCTGAAAAAAATGACCAAGGACTAGCAGAGAGCCATTCATTCACTAAATTAAGCTCTTAATTTTTCAATTTTGCTTCGGACGCTTTCGAAACCTCTGTTTTACCCACCGGAACCCTCGACGAAAAATGTTACAGCAAAAATTACAGACTACCACGAGAGCTATTGTGATTGCCAGTGGTAGTCACTTTCGCTTACGCGGACGAGAATTGTGACATTACCGCTAAATGTTGCAACACTTTCCATGACTGTCTGCTAAGCTATTAGTAAAATTTGCGATATGTTTGTAAAACGGTGATCAACACTGGACAGCGTATTCGACATGTTTCAAACGGACGTCCTCGTTACAGTACCTACATATCTATCTGTTGTATTTCTGTGGAACGCATAACGATGTGCTGAAACTTTCTATTGCGCGATTTCTGTTAATTCCGTGTTAGCTCCTCGAAATAACAGTATACACTCTAAGAAGAAAAAAAAAGAAGGAGTAAAAGGGGGAGTAATTGCAGCTTTTACTCCCCTAGACTGCAATTACTCTCATTTTAGTCCCCTAACCGGACATTTGGTCCCGACCTTTACTCCCCAGGACTGCAAATTGTCACTGAACTTCGCGAATGGCCTCCTGACTGCGACAGTCTACGTCAATATGTGCCCTTGGTCAATTTGATGGCATAAGGCTGTATAACTCAGCCAACGTAGCAATTTTCCAGCCACACAGAGTAAGAAACAGTTAGCGCATCTTTCTTCGCAAATTGTGCCCTATGTATGGCGCAAGATTTGATATATCACTGTTGACGGTTTGGCTTCAACGTATTTTCGTGCATGCACGCGAGTTATGTACCTGGGACTCTTAGAACAGCGCGTGAAATGCAGTCTCCACCCTGTGACATTCATTTACTCCCGTGCGTTTACTCCCGAAAGGGACTATTTTTTGTGGCAATGCATTTAGTCCCCAAAAGGAGTAAAAGTGTAGGAGTAAAGTGTAGGAGTGAAACTTTTGTGACAATTATGAATAGCATATGTGTCACCAAAAAGGGGTACGCCTCTCGTTTTCAACAAATCAAGACAGATAACGATATCATCCGAGATGGTAGTTGGCTAGGAGCGTGCTATGCGGTGAAGTTCATTTCTAAGAGTGTGTGTGCCAACCATTGCCACAAATGATAGGGTTATCGCTTGTGATTGGAAGACAGGGGGAGCCGTACGCCTTTTTATGGCAATTTGGATACATGATAATTGACACAAAAAGGCGTATGCCTCCCTCTCTCCTCGAATCGGGAGCGATAACCCTATCATTCGTGGCAATGGTTGGCGCAGAGCGTGCTATGAGGTGAAGCTTATTTCTAAGAGTGTGTGTGCCAACCATTGCCACAAATGATAGGGTTATCGCTTGTGATTGGAAGACAGGGGGAGCCGTACGCCTTTTTATGGCAATTTGGATACATGATAATTGACACAAAAAGGCGTATGCCTCCCTCTCTCCTCGAATCGGGAGCGATAACCCTATCATTCGTGGCAATGGTTGGCGCAGAGCGTGCTATGAGGTGAAGCTTATTTCTAAGAGTGTGTGTGCCAACCATTGCCACAAATGATAGGGTTATCGCTTGTGATTGGAAGACAGGGGGAGCCGTACGCCTTTTTATGGCAATTTGGATACATGATAATTGACACAAAAAGGCGTATGCCTCCCTCTCTCCTCGAATCGGGAGCGATAACCCTATCATTCGTGGCAATGGTTGGCGCAGAGCGTGCTATGAGGTGAAGCTTATTTCTAAGAGTGTGTGTGCCAACCATTGCCACAAATGATAGGGTTATCGCTTGTGATTGGAAGACAGGGGGAGCCGTACGCCTTTTTATGGCAATTTGGATACATGATAATTGACACAAAAAGGCGTATGCCTCCCTCTCTCCTCGAATCGGGAGCGATAACCCTATCATTCGTGGCAATGGTTGGCGCAGAGCGTGCTATGAGGTGAAGCTTATTTCTAAGAGTGTGTGTGCCAACCATTGCCACAAATGATAGGGTTATCGCTTGTGATTGGAAGACAGGGGGAGCCGTACGCCTTTTTATGGCAATTTGGATACATGATAATTGACACAAAAAGGCGTATGCCTCCCTCTCTCCTCGAATCGGGAGCGATAACCCTATCATTCGTGGCAATGGTTGGCGCAGAGCGTGCTATGAGGTGAAGCTTATTTCTAAGAGTGTGTGTGCCAACCATTGCCACAAATGATAGGGTTATCGCTTGTGATTGGAAGACAGGGGGAGCCGTACGCCTTTTTATGGCAATTTGGATACATGATAATTGACACAAAAAGGCGTATGCCTCCCTCTCTCCTCGAATCGGGAGCGATAACCCTATCATTCGTGGCAATGGTTGGCGCAGAGCGTGCTATGAGGTGAAGCTTATTTCTAAGAGTGTGTGTGCCAACCATTGCCACAAATGATAGGGTTATCGCTTGTGATTGGAAGACAGGGGGAGCCGTACGCCTTTTTATGGCAATTTCGATACATGATAATTGACACAAAAAGGCGTATGCCTCCCTCTCTCCTCGAATCGGGAGCGATAACCCTATCATTCGTGGCAATGGTTGGCGCAGAGCGTGCTATGAGGTGAAGCTTATTTCTAAGAGTGTGTGTGCCAACCATTGCCACAAATGATAGGGTTATCGCTTGTGATTGGAAGACAGGGGGAGCCGTACGCCTTTTTATGGCAATTTGGATACATGATAATTGACACAAAAAGGCGTATGCCTCCCTCTCTCCTCGAATCGGGAGCGATAACCCTATCATTCGTGGCAATGGTTGGCGCAGAGCGTGCTATGAGGTGAAGCTTATTTCTAAGAGTGTGTGTGCCAACCATTGCCACAAATGATAGGGTTATCGCTTGTGATTGGAAGACAGGGGGAGCCGTACGCCTTTTTATGGCAATTTGGATACATGATAATTGACACAAAAAGGCGTATGCCTCCCTCTCTCCTCGAATCGGGAGCGATAACCCTATCATTCGTGGCAATGGTTGGCGCAGAGCGTGCTATGAGGTGAAGCTTATTTCTAAGAGTGTGTGTGCCAACCATTGCCACAAATGATAGGGTTATCGCTTGTGATTGGAAGACAGGGGGAGCCGTACGCCTTTTTATGGCAATTTGGATACATGATAATTGACACAAAAAGGCGTATGCCTCCCTCTCTCCTCGAATCGGGAGCGATAACCCTATCATTCGTGGCAATGGTTGGCGCAGAGCGTGCTATGAGGTGAAGCTTATTTCTACGAGTGTGTGTGCCAACCATTGCCACAAATGATAGGGTTATCGCTTGTGATTGGAAGACAGGAGGAGCCGTACGCCTTTTTATGGCAATTTGGATACATGATAATTGACACAAAAAGGCGTATGCCTCCCTCTCTCCTCGAATCGGGAGCGATAACCCTATCATTCGTGGCAATGGTTGGCGCAGAGCGTGCAATGAGGTGAAGCTTATTTCTACGAGTGTGTGTGCCAACCATTGCCACAAATGATAGGGTTATCGCTTGTGATTGGAAGACAGGAGGAGCCGTACGCCTTTTTATGGCAATTTGGATACATGATAATTGACACAAAAAGGCGTATGCCTCCCTCTCTCCTCGAATCGGGAGCGATAACCCTATCATTCGTGGCAATGGTTGGCGCAGAGCGTGCTATGAGGTGAAGCTTATTTCTACGAGTGTGTGTGCCAACCATTGCCACAAATGATAGGGTTATCGCTTGTGATTGGAAGACAGGGGGAGCCGTACGCCTTTTTATGGCAATTTGGATACATGATAATTGACACAAAAAGGCGTATGCCTCCCTCTCCCCTCGAATCGGGAGCGATAACCCTATCATTCGTGGCAATGGTTGGCGCAGAGCGTGCTATGAGGTGAAGCTTATTACTACGAGTGTGTGTGCCAACCATTGCCACAAATGATAGGGTTATCGCTTGTGATTGGAAGACAGGAGGAGCCGTACGCCTTTTTATGGCAATTTGGATACATGATAATTGACACAAAAAGGCGTATGCCTCCCTCTCTCCTCGAAATGGAAGCGATAACCTTATCATTCGTGGCAATGGTTGGCGCAGAGTGTGCTATGATGTGAAGTTCATTTCTAAGAGTGTGTGCCAACCATTGCCACGAATGATAGGGTTATCGCTTGTGATTGGAAGACAGAGGGAGCCGTACGCCTTTTTATGACAATTTGGATACATGATAATTGACACAAAAAGGCGTATGCCTCCCTCTCTCCTCGAATTGGAAGCGATAACCAACCCAATTGGAAGCGATTGGAAGCAAGACGATCCCACAATGCTTTGCGCAGCGCCGCCGGCCCGACACGCTCGCTCCCGTAGAGAAATGCCGTAGGGGCCTCTCCTTGCTTTCCTACCTCCATGATAGGAGCTATCGCTGTCGTCTGCTACGGTAGTCGTACATACGCTTCTGAGCGTTCAGAATTCAAGTTTCCATCGTCCAATCGTGGCGTGCCGATGAGTAGTGCCCCTGGCGGATCGTGCGGACGGGCTCCTCATAGGTGTTGCATAGGTGTTGCATGACACCTTACTGCCACCCAAAATGGCGTCGAAAACAAACACAGTGAAGCGGGGATTTCGTGACAAAAAAATTTCACAAACTGCCCTGATTTTACGCTGCAAATGTACATCCTCATATAAGTTTATCGGAAATCAGTTTCAACGTATGCTGATCCATCGTTATCTAACTGAAAATAATACGATTCGTCGCCGGTGTTAGGCCTAATGAACACGGCGATCACAACGAAATCATAACAAAAACGGCGATGTGCTGTACAATCTTATATTTAATTGCTAGATTTCATGAACATAAACATTCTTGCCTCTTATATTCGAACTATTCATGTCGATTTGTTTAAAAATCGTACCGACGACAGAATGTGTCCCAGCAGGTAGTTCTCTCGGCAGCGGTACAGCGACGGAAGCAGACGACAAATCCCGACGTGCCTTACGCTCCCTAGGTGGCGTTCATCAAATTTGCACCAAAAATCGACTACTTTTGCATATTGCGAGAGATATCAATTTCAATCCCATCATCCATTTGCCACCCAAAACGGCGCTGCCGATGTTGGATAAGGGGGCAAATAGTGAGGATAGGCTGATTGATAGCGCCCCATATTTCAAGACTTCATTGGTCGGAAAGCTGAAAAAGTGGGTGGAGCTTCGGGTATAGGCACGACCCATTACTGGTCAGACTCTCTTTTACTATACGGCTCTGCCCGGTCCCAGTGCTGTGTATGCCAAAGGGAGTCTGGCCATTGATTGGACTTGCCTATACCTGAAGCTCCACCTACTGTTTGAGATGTCTAGCCAATCACAGGTCGAAATACAGTTATCTGTTATTGCATACGTCTGGTACTTATACGTCACCCTTATTTACAGGGTGCCCCCATTTTGGAGAAACTCGATTGATTCGGATTGGAACGGATACAACTGATGACAGACCAAAACGACGGATTTTGTGACCACTTTTATCAGCGCCATCTGCGTGGAGAGAGGCATGTTGGGAAGGCTCAGAATTGCAGAAAGGTTGCTGGCAGAAGTGATTGACCAGGAGAGAGGTACAACCGCTTCTTCGTAGCAGACGACTGCCGATATAAAGTTTTAAATCACGTAATGTAAGTAGATCGAATCAAAAATGAGGAAATATGTACGTATAAATAAAATGCAATTATATAATGCAAAATCTTGCACGTGAAGGATGTCTTGCTTGCTACTTCCGTGAGATTTTGGTCTTATGTCGGCCTAACGTTAGCGAAGGAACATCCCATTCTCGCAGTAAATAACGATGGCGGAGTGAAAGTTGAATCTTATTTTGCAGATGCGCACATGAGGATATGTGCTAACAGTATGAAATAATAGGTAGTATAGATGAAAATGTTTTGTCACGAAATCTCCGCTTCGCCGTTCCAAGCACCATCCTCCACCTTGGAGAAAATTTGGTGTCATGGCAGCTCCCATGGAAAACGGTAACCAATGAAATGCGCCTAAGAGTGATTGAGAGGTCGAGCCTCCTTTTTAGGCTCCTCCTAATGGCCAGACCCTCTTTGGCATACACGGCACTGCCCGGTCCCGCCCTCTCCCTCTTTCAAACAAGACCACAAGAAGCACATCGTCTGGAACGGCAACTTTTTGGCGATGCATGTCGTCTGCTAAATTCGACGGTGTCGAAGGCAGCGCCAAAGCGGAGGATTCGGCGTGTATGAGGGAGAGCGGTTTGGCGCTCACTTGACAGGCATTGTGTACGTATACAGTGTGTTCGGTGACAGAGTGTCATTAAATTCCTAAAAATAGCTTTGACTTCAGAAAATTAGAAAACTAGCCACTGTGGTGTCGTGGGGAATGAGCAGGCCGACAGCGCCGCAGAAGCAGCACTCTCATATCGGAAACGGACCCGTATTGTTCTGCTGCGAGGAGACCGCCGTTCCATTCTGCGACGCCTAGTGACACCCCTGGCTTCCCGCCAACAGACAACCGACATTCTTCCCCCCTCTATGTTGAACAGAGTTGATCCCACGCTCGCTTTCCGCCCATGCCACGAAACACCTCTCGTCAAGATGCTGCATTAATCCACCGAATGCGCCTCGATGTGGCCGTTACAGCTCAGTGGCGTTACCGCTTGAGGCAAGTTGACTTGTGGACAAGGTGCTGCGCGTCTTGGCAGCTAACGGGCTCGTAGAACGTTTTCATCGGCACCTCAAAGCAGCCATCATGGCGCGAGAAGACCCATCCCGGTGGCACGACTCCCTTCCCCTCGTCCTTCTCGGGATCCGGTCCGCTTGGAAAGAAGATCTCGGGTGCGCGGCTGCTGAGCTCGTTTACGGTACGACTCTTCGCCTTCCGGCCCAGTTTTTCGACAGCCCCTCGCAGGTTCCCGTCGACCCTTCGGTGTACTTGTCCCGCCTCCGTGAGCAGTTCTCAAGGATGCGTCCGACTCCAACACGTGCTCAGCAACCCGGAACAACTTTCGTGTCCCCGCACCTCCGCTCCGCTTCGAAAGTTTTCGTTCGCACGGATGCGGTCCGCAAGTCTCTCCAACCTCCATATTCGGGCCCTTACACCGTCCTGAAGCACGGGCCCAAGCACTTCACCATCGACTTCAACGGGAGACCAGACACCGTATCGATCGAGCGGCTCAAACCTGCTTTTACCGAAGCCGACGTCTCGGCCTCCAGTTTCACATTTGAAGACTACGAGTGACTCCGTCCCTTCTAAGGGGGGGAAGCCTTTGTGGCGAGAAAGAGGAAGTGAGCTCAAGGCTCGCGGCCGAATTAAAATCACGATCAGCTCCGTAGCTGATCTCGTCGCATCTAGACGTCTTTGTTCTGTCCTCCATAGACTCTCCCACCTGCTGCAAGCTGTGGTGCTCTTGAGGATCTGGAGCACATTCTTCTTCATTGCCCTCACTACGAACCTTCCCGAACCACACTCTCCGAGTCTCTTCGTCAGCTGGACTCTCGCCCTTTCTCCCTACCGAAATTGCTTGGTCCCTGGCCCAATCCATCCTAGCAACGCTCTGCGCTCAAAGCTCTTCTGACATTTCTGGACACCATCGGACTTCGATCGTTATTGTGACGGGGCTCGTTATTTTATTCCCCCCATTCCATCCAGCAATGGGGTAGAGTATCGCCTGTGGCGATGAAACTCCCCACTCTCCAAGGTCGAAAATAAAGTTGTTGTTTAGAAAACTAATGGGACTGCACGCAGACTTTTGCCGCAGATTCAGGGCGTTTGCATTCGCGTCACGCATTAATTAAGCTAATTTTGCTAATTGAACTCAAAAATTAGGAAAGCAAAGGTAACGTTTTTCTTGATGAATTCGGATGCCAATGGCCATCGCACACTATTCCAACCGAAATTATAGATTTTTTCAGAAGATTTGTACAAAAATTTGACAGCCGCAGAACCGTCACTTGGCAAGGCGTGCTTCACGAAATTTGCGTTTGCGTAAATGCTGGCTCCGGCTTTATCCAGACAAGATGGAAACAGCCACATCCGATAGAGAGCATTGCCGCGGTAACCGACGTTATCAGTGGCTGGGGACTGATGTTTGATAAGGGCGGAAGGCTTGATTATGTTCTTGTTCGCATAGGAAGGAGGGTATGTGGATGGGACAAAAGTTCCGCAAACGTAAATATCAGCAAACGCACCTCGCACGGGGACAGTTTTGCTGCTGTCAAATATTTGTACAAATATTCTGAAAAGACCTGTGATTTCGGTTGGAATAGTATGCTATGGCCATTGGCTTCCGAATTCATCAAGAAAAACGTTACATCTGCTTGGTTTTCGAGTTCAATTAGCAAAATTAGCTTAATGAATGTGTGAGCGAATGCAAACGGCCTGAATCTGTGGCAAAAGTCTCTGTGTGTTTATTCCAAGTAGTTCCATAATTTTCTGAAGTTAAACCTATTTTTAGAAATTTAATGACACTTTCTCACCGGACACCCTGTAGACGGGATATCCGCGGTGTAGGCGATGCACATCTGCTAGGGCTACGATCGACATAGAGGCGTCAGAGAATATGGTTTACATCAGCATTATATATTATGCGAAAAAATTCGTATAGCTGGATCATGCATGAAATGCTGTACACTCACATTGTCATATAACATCTTCAGCTGTCCAGTGTAAGTTCCATTTGGTAGCCGCATACCGTAATCATCCAGGCCGACTGGAAACAATTTTAAGCTGAAAAAGAACAAAAGAGGTAGATAATGGGAATTATAAATGTACAATGCATCTTCGTTGAAGCATCAACTCGGAATATTCCTCCTGCATCACGTGACCTTGCTCTTTTGCCGTCCACTCTTTGACATATCCCTCCCCGATGCTGGACCACCCCACTGCTTCTTTACGAAAGGGGCCAATCCAGCTCCCCCTTGTCACATGACCACCCTCCTCGGTCCCGTCCCTCGGCCTACTCAGTGGACCATCACCACAGCCCTGCTCCGCTTCTTGAAAGACTCTGCCGTGTGATTGGACATTCTTGGAACTTTCTTTGGTGCCTGTACTGCACTGCACTCTTAAAAATGAACTTCACCGCATAGCACGCTCCTAGCCAACCATAATCTCGAATGATATCGTTATCTGCCCTGGTTTGTTGAAAACGGTAGGCGTACGCCTTTTTTGTGACAATTATGAACAGCATAAGTGTCACAAAAAAGGCGTACGCCTCCCGTTTTCAACAAATCAGGGCAGATAACGATATCATTCGAGATTATGGTTGGCTAGGAGCGTGCTATGCGGTGAAGTTCATTTTTAAGAGTGTGCACTGCCTGCCTGTTTTCATTTCCTTTATTTATTTTGCTTATTCTCAGTTCCTTTCTTTTTCTTTCTTTTTGCTTATATTTAAGTTTTTTTTCGGAATAGCAAGCTGACAATAGCCTGGCTGACATTTCCGTTTTTCTTTCTTTCACTCTATTAAACATATCCCCCCCCCTCTTCTCCCCGGTTCTCTCCCTCTTCTCCCGATCGTTCGGAAACCGCGGAACATTGAAGACTCTTCACGCAGCCAGCCATGCTTGAAACTGGATCTTTCGCTGTTCATATCGATTGCTTTACCGCTGAGTGTTGGACGAGCTGCTCCGCAACATAATATCCAGAAGTTTTCAACCGTGCTTTTGGCCCGTGTCATCTACTTCAGTTATCTGTACACTGTTAAAACAGAGTGCTAAAACTCAAGTGGGCATCGTCGCGACTATAGCCAAAAAGAAAAAAAAAAGAAAAAAAGAAAGGGGAGAGGGGAGTTGAGGACTTCAAAGCGATGCACAGGCAGGATGACCGATACTGATGGGACGGAAGCACGGTGTAGATGAGGGGGTCTTTCCACTGCAGAGAGTTAAAACAGAACTTCGCAATATGGCACGCTTTTAGCCAACCATCATTCGGAATGATATCATTCTGGGTATTGATTTGTTGAAAATGGGAGGAGATGCCTATCTGGGACAGATTTTCTTGTCCCAGTTAGGTGCCTGCCCCTGCATTGAACAAATCAAGACGCAGAACGATGTGTGCTATTCGGTGAAGTTCATTTTTAAGAGTGCTATCCGCGCTCACCCCCATCACGAGCCAATAGGGGGCATAAATAGTGCGTACGGGGACACTGCGATGTATACCGAGGAAGGATCACGAAGGAACGAAAGGAGTGAGGACCCTACACGTTCCTGCGCAACAACCATGCAATAAGTCATGTGATAGCACGCGCAGTAGGTGCACAGCCATGCACTCTCCCAACGGAACTTCACCGCATAGCACGCTGTGCGCCAACCATTGTCGCCAATGATATGGCTATGGCTTCTGATTCGAAGAGAGAGGGGACGTACGCCTCTTTGTGGCAATTTGGATATTTGAAAATTGCCACAAAAAAGGCGTACGCCTCCCTCTCTCTTCCAATCAGAAGCGATAACCCTATCATTCTTGGCAATGGTTGGAGCACAGCATGTTATGCGGTGAAGTTCTGTTTTCAGAGTGTGGCATGATGAAACCAGAGGACGCATTTTGTATCGAGAACACTCTTAAAAATGAACTTCGCCGCATAGCACGCTTCTAGCCAACCATTATCTCGAATGATATCGTTATCTGCCCTGATTTGTTGAAAACGGGGGGCGTACGCCATTTCTGTGACACTTATGCTGTTCATAATTGTCACAGAAAAGGCGTACGCCCCCGGTTTTCAACAAATCAGGGCAGATAACGATATCATTCGAGATAATGGTTGGATAGGAGCGTGCTATGCGGTGAAGTTCATTTTGTATTCGAGAACGTTTGTCCCTAAGACCGAAAGATCACGTGCGTACTTTTCATTTCTGTAGCGGAGTTTGCTAGATGCGGAACCTCGCTTCCAACGCCCATAAATGTGCATTCCTAAAGTTAAAAGGACTGCCGCATCCGTCTCGGTCAATTCCAAAACTATAGTGCAGTTTAACTCGACGTTCAGCAGCGACAATAACGCTGAAAATCTTGCGCAGATCAGTGGAGTAGTTTTCGTGCAGTTTGAAGTAATGCATGGTGAGAGTAGAATACTGATGTTGAGAGTATCCCGGAATTCGCCCCCTGACTGAATATCGGCGAAAAACCGCGGAGAAAACGTCACTCGAACAAGGCCAATCAGGAAGCGGCTTTCGGCGACCGGCGTACGTTTGGCAGGGCGTCCGCATGTCGCGGAGAGCCCGTGATCGGGTTATATGGGGGGGGGGGGGGGGGGTATATGTTTATTAAGATAAGCAGAAAGGAAAGGTCTGCCAGACGCAGGTCGGCTTGCTATTCCAAAAAAGGTACATGAAGGAAGAAAAAGAGGAAAAGAAAAAGACGAAAAGAGAAGAAAAGGAAAGGAAGAGAGGAAAAGGGGAAGACAAAGAAGAGAAGAAAAGGAAAAGACAAAGAAAAGAAAGGGAAAAGAAAAAGAAGAAAAGAAAAAAGACGAAGAAGAAAAGAAAGGAAAAGACAAAGAGGGGGGGGGTTATGGGAATGTCACTCTTGGCCACGTGTTAGCGACGCACGTGTTTGTACAGCCGGGAGCGCAACGTCGTGTTTCACGCGACCATGACGCGTGATCAATTTAATTTTTGTGCGCTTGACTTACATGACCGTGATCCTAACTATCGCTTGGACTCCCTCAGCTGCAGAGGCTTTTAAAACTCCTTCATTCAATACGCAAGCTGTTTCCGGAAGGGGAACTGAGCCAAGTAGACAGCGAAGCTGTCCCACACATTACCGTGTCTGCCTCATATACACACGTTTCGGTGTGCGATGGTTCCTTCGAGAGGGTCGGCACAGCGCTTACCTTAAATTCATGGCGACGGAGATGTTGTCCATGACGGAACCTCCGATTCCGTACAGACATTCACGTCCATCCTTCTCCACCACCTCCAGATATATGGGGAACTGCAATGCCGGCCAACATGGGTGTCTGAAGCGGCAATTTCAAGCACAACGTGTCATTCTTACGGTCTTCACTGCCAGCCTCAACACGGTCCCGGAGAAATTCCGTCGTGGCATCCTTCACGCAGCTTCAGACGTGATCTCCGTTCTTGGGGACAAAATGGAAATGAGTAGAAACGAAAATCGCTGATTCGAATGTTCTATTTGAAATGTTACTCTCTTTTTATTAGCTTTCGGAGGTTGCGTGCTCTCCAGCGAAAATCCTACGGGACGGAATCATGTTTCCGCATCGAACATTTTGTGCCTTTCTAACGAGAATTTGATGATAAATTTCCATTAGTGCGTATCATTGTGTTATTGTATCTGTGTCTGCTACGTCTGTTCGGATGCGCGTTCTGCGATCTGATATGCGCAGAGCGTTCATTAGTGATACATTCAAATCATATTTGTTCAACGCGTAGCTTTAATCTTGTCTGGGTACAGAGCATGCTGGAGAAATCCATTGCGGTATCACAAAAGCGGACAGAGTAGGGGTATGCTTATTCAAAAAAGAAATTAAAAAAAAGAAACATAAACAACGGAATCCATTACAATATTTAATGTGAGCAGCAGAAAAGGAGGGGACAGCGACTTTTACCTACCGCGGTCTGAACAATACCCCCCCCCCCCTCCCACGCGTGCAAGGATTTCCCATACCAAAAATACAGATACCCGGGGGGGGGGGGGGGGCGTTTAATGGGAAAAAAAAAGGAAAAATTGCTGAGCATGCAAAGGACTCGCTATTCCCTCCCCCAAAGAAACGAAAAAAGAGTAGAGTTCTGCTTATTAGTCGCAGTTCACGCAGGCACTGGAGGGAGATATCACAAAATGCCCAAGCGTCCAGCGTTCCGATGGAACGGTAGCAGCGCATTTGTGGCCAAGTATCACCGAGATGGAAAACCTTGGGTAGCCCAGACAGGCCAGGTGGCGCTAGAGACTGGACCGCTGGCCTTCGTACCGCTGGCAGGCGAGAATGATGTGTTGCACATCCGCTTCTGCATGACACGCGAAGCCCAAAGATGCACAGATGTGCAGTTCAAGAACAACAACAGATATAATCTGATGATGAAGTGGGGAGGTTCCCACTCTACGAGTCGAACGCTACCCCTTAGCTAGGGGTCTAATATGAGCGGTGACAATGATGAGTGATGACGATGAGAGATGACGGAAATGATCAGAGCGGCGATGGCGATGCTGAACATGATCGTGATGGTATGGGAATGTCCGAGAGCGCTGCAGGGGTCATAATGAGTCCTTTAGGCCTGTCGCCTCAAAAAAAGCCAACTACATGACGTAGGCAGCCCTGAAGTGGGCCAAGGGCCGAGGATGCTCGACAAGTTGAAAGGGCGGTAGTAAAGGGTGGCAAGCTGTGACTGCAGTGTACGCCTCTCGTTGATATAGGTCCGACAGCTGAGGAGTTTGTGTTCTACTTCGGCAAGTACACCCCACTCGTTGCCCATAGGGCTAGCCTCACAGCCTAGCTGGTAGCGATAGAATGGAGTGAAGGCCATATTCTGACATGTGAATACGGGCGACGTGCCGGAAAAAAACAAAGCAGCCCCAGACTTGGCGGCAGACGACAGCGTCCTTCACAGCGGATTAGCCAGATTCCACCTTGCGTCACGCGATGTTGTTGGCGCTGGCGCTTTCGAGGATCAAAACGAAACCGGATCTTTTAAATTCGATTCCTGACCGCCCGGTCCGTTTTGGAAGGAGAAAATTTGGCAAATAGCTCGGTGGTAGTGCACCGAACACGTTGGTATTGGATTCCTTACCACGGTTCTGGATGCGACAGTCCCTTTAAAGGTACTGTAAAGCAGTAGACAAGCATGACATGCAGGTGATATGACTAGAGACTTTGTTGCTTCTAAATACCATATGCGGAACCATACGACCGACAACGCGCTATAAATATTTTTAATTTGCCGTGAAAGCTGCGGCGTAGTGGAGCGGTGCGACGCCTGGTGTCAAACAACCCCCTGTACAGCGCGCAACACTGAAAATTGGTATTACACACAATTACATCGGAACTTCGTTATTTTAGTAACCATATTATTAGTTTTCCTGTTTACCTATGCATTCTGAAACCCCTGTTAACAGTTTAACCTGTTAACCCCTGTTTTTGCGAAGTAACCCAGCGCAGGCCGCTGTTCGATGAAGGCTCTTCCCACTTCTCTGCTGCGCCTGCGCGCTTCATCTCTTCGCGGCTTCTTTCGAACGAACAAACTCTCTCTGTGAACCTCTGTGAACAAACAAGTCCCGACGCTGTCTGGCTTGTTGAACGTCTGACACATTTTTTTTTCAACGGCTCAGCATTTCATTTCAGTTCGCTTATCCGTTCATCCTCAGATGTGGATCGTTGTGTTGATTGCAGGGGCGGATTTTATGGTGGATTGTTATGTCGGGCTCAGTGTTATACGCATGCAATGTGGTTGCCGCCATATGTGTCAGGAGTACGGATTCATTTCGAATACCTCGTACAGTGTTGCCCGTAATCTTTAATTGTAATTTTCTAATTAATTGCACCGTCGATTGTCTGCCCGCTGGGACATTACATCATCGCCGGTCACACCTCCTCTACATTTGGAATGTGGCGGCCCGTGGACGACGATGAAGACGTGCCTCTGCTGGCGCGCACCTCTGCGCCTGCGAGCCAGTCCTACCGGCACCATCCTAGCGTGAGGCCACGACCATCTGCCCGCTGGGACATTCCATCATCGCCGGTCACACCTCCTCTACATTTGGAATGTGGCGGCCCGTGGACGACGATGAAGACGTGCCTCTGCTGGCGCGCACCTCTGCGCCTGCGAACCAGTCCTACCGGCACCATCCTAGCGTGAGGCCACGACCATCTGCTCGCTGGGACATTCCATCATCGCCGGTCACACCTCCTGTACATTTGGAATGTGGCGGCCCGTGGACGACGATGAAGACGTGCCTCTGCTGGCGCGCACCTCTGCGCCTGCGAACCAGTCCTACCGGCACCATCCTAGCGTGAGGCCACGACCATCTGCTCGCTGGGACATTCCATCATCGCCGGTCACACCTCCGGTACATTTGGAATGTGGCGGCCCGTGGACGACGATGAAGACGTGCCTCTGCTGGCGCGCACCTCTGGGCCTGCGAACCAGTCCTACCGGCACCATCCTAGCGTGAGGCCACGACCATCTGCCCGCTGGGACATTCCATCATCGCCGGTCACACCTCCTCTACATTTGGAATGTGGCGGCCCGTGGACGACGATGAAGACGTGCCTCTGCTGGCGCGCACCTCTGCGCCTGCGAGCCAGTCCTACCGGCACCATCCTAGCGTGAGGCCACGACCATCTGCCCGCTGGGACATTCCATCATCGCCGGTCACACCTCCTCTACATTTGGAATGTGGCGGCCCGTGGACGACGATGAAGACGTGTGTCCTGGCTTTGTCGCAGCGATGTCTTTCCCAGAGCCCCAAGCCTCCTCGTCATATCACGTTCCTTTTCCGAACATACCTCATACCTTTATTCACGATGACAATGTGTCTTACATTAAAACGTTTTCCCAAAGAAGAAGAAAAACCCCGTTCTTGTGCTGCCCTCTGAGAGTTCTGCAACATACTCCCCCCCGAAAAAGCACAATGAGACCCTTACACCATTTCGAGAGGATACAGAAGCTGCACCGGTCGTCGCAGTACTGTTTTGTCTGGCAGCTTCACTGCGCAGGCCCGCACCACCTTGTCCCGCCCCCAAAACACAGTAGCAACTCTTCCCATCTTCCACATGTGTCGAGGAACCTTTTCTTCGCTGATCAACACCACATCGCCCTCCTTCACTGGCAAAGACTTATGTACACTCCAACTATGAGCTGAACGAAGTTGTAGCAAGTACTCTTTCAGCCACCTCTTCCAGAAGCTGTCAATAGCTCTCTCGTGCTTTATCCAGTTAGCTTTAACTTGTGCACTCGTTGATCGCGGCGTTGGTATAGGAGCCATTGGCAAACACGTGAGTCTCTTTCCCGTCAGGAAATGTGCGGGAGTTAGAGGGGAAAGGTCTTCTGGGCAGTCACCAAGATAGGTAAGTGGCCTTGAATTTACAACTGCTTCAACTTGCTGTAAGATTGTAGTCAGTTCTTCAAACCTATATCTGTTACGGCCCAGTGTCTTCCGGAGGGTCCCTTTCACTGTTTTTACCAAACGTTCCCAGAACCCTCCCCACCATGGAGCATATGTCATGATAAACTTCCATGTTATCATTTTCTCTGTACAATAGTCGTGAAAACGCTGTCTTTGCAAAGTGTCGCAGAAAATATTTATGTCTTTCGACGCCTTCTTGAAGGTTAGTGCATTGTCAGTGTATATCACTTTAGGTATGCCTCGCCGAGCAATGAACCTGGAGAAGGCTAGCAGGAAGCATTCTGTGGACATTTTAGATACGAGCTCTAAATGAATGGCTCGAGTTGTCGCACATGTGATGAGCAAAATGTAGGACTTTTCGTCGCGTACTGCTCCTTTGAAGAAAACAGGACCGGCAAAATCAATCCCGACGACTTCAAATGGCGTACCGGCTTCTACTCGATCCTGTGGTAATGGAGCCATTCTTGCTGTCGCTGCTTTGGCGCGGTACCTGGTACAACCCCTGCAGTGAAAGATTACTTTTTTCACAATCTGTCGTCCTTTTGGAATCCAAAATCGCTCCCGAAGTTCAGTTAGGGTATCTTGCACTCCTCCGTGCAGAACCCTCAGGTGCACTGATTCCACAGTCAGTACCGTAAATCGATGGTCGGGTGGAAGCAGAATCGGGTGCTTTACTGTTCCTGAAATTTCCAAGAAATGAAGACGTCCGGAGATCCGCATGATTCCTTCGTTGTCAAGAAAAGGTGCTAGCTTCACTACAGCCGAGTTCTTCTCTAACGCCTTT
The DNA here is from genome assembly GCF_037126465.1 of Ornithodoros turicata. NCBI lineage: Eukaryota > Metazoa > Arthropoda > Arachnida > Ixodida > Argasidae > Ornithodoros > Ornithodoros turicata. Next base: position 4,295,859 of record NC_088208.1, read on the forward strand.
CCCAGACTCAGGGTTTGCTTCTCGAGTCCATACCTTTCCTCTTGAGCTCGTTTCATCCAATAGTTCTCTGCCCAACTAATGTCTTCTGTTGAGAGTGCCCCAAAGACCCGAGGGTTACCTGGTCGGCTATTGTCGACGAACCGTTTGATCCACGCTGTCACTCTGAGAGCTCTACGCAAACTGCTGAATCGGTCGAGGTCCAGTACAGCGGGAACTCCTATATTGACAGAACTTTGCAACGTAGTGGCGTCATTGTGCACATCCTCTTGATCAGTAAGGTCCTTTATTTCCGGAAGCACCGTTTGAGCAGGCCATTCGTCTTCGTCCCGTTCGAGCCACTTTGGTCCGTTCCACCATGTGTCACACTTCTCAAGCGTTTCAAGTGACTCCCCCCTGGTCAATAGGTCAGCTGGGTTTTCTTTCCCAGGACAAAATCGCCAAGCTGATACGTCGCTTTTTTCCTGGATCTCAATAACTCTATTTCTTACAAATTGTTTCCAACGTAACGGAGAACCTCGTACCCAACAAAGGGTGATTGACGAATCTGTCCAGTATACGCAGGTCACTTCTTTCAGTCGCGTCAAAGCTTCAGTTATTTTCTTTGATAGCCTCACTCCCAACAGGGCGCCCATAAGCTCTAGTCGTGGTAAAGTTAGGGCCTTCAAAGGCGCCACCCGAGCCTTTGCAAACACAAACCCGACCTTCGCTGTTCTTCCATTTGCAATGGCTCTTAAATACAAACAGGCTCCGTATGCATAAGGACTAGCGTCGCTGAAGATGTGAAGCTCATACTTGAAGTTGTAATTTCCGTCTGGAACGAGACACCTATTTAGTGCGATGTTGTCCAACTTTGGCAGCTCCGACCACCAGGTATGCCACAGCTCTTGTATATTTCCGGTCAAAGGCGTGTCCCAATCAAGCTTCTCCTCCCACAAACGTTGAAACAGCATTTTGATTCGAATGCTGAACGGAGAGAGCATGCCCAGAGGGTCAAACAGCTTCGCTGCTGCGCTCAGAATTCCGCGTTTACTGCTAATGAGCGCTACGCCATCCTCTAGCATGCGTTTGCCTGATACCTTGAGAGTATCACCGTACGTGTCCCACAGTATACCGAGGACTTTTCGATCCTCCCTGCAACTCAGGGTCCACTCTTGTCTACTGTTGGTGTCTTGCTCACCAAACTGTTTTCGTACCTCTTCTGCGTTTGAAATCCATTTTCGTAAATTCATGCCAGCTTCCTGAAGGATAGATGAAGCGTCGTTGTATATCGTTATTGCTCCATCCACCGTTGATGAACCCGTCAATAGGTCGTCCACGTAGAAACTATTGACAATGTGCCGTGCCGTCCGTTGGAAATGCCCTTTGACGTTGTCTAGGTGATGTCTCAGTGTGGCCGCCAAAAGAAAGGGGCTCGCTGTCGTTCCGAAGGGTACACGTTTCATTCTCCATACTTCCACCGGATTCTGAGAAATATCTTCCGTAGGACCATCTTGACACCACAGAAATCTCAAAGCGTCCCTGTCCCTTTCTTGGACCTCAACCTGAAGAAAGGCTTTCTCAATGTCTGCTGCCAGACCGATACGGTACATTCGGAAACGTATCAAGACCGGCAGAAGATCCGTATTCAGACTGGGTCCTTTTTCCAGGCAATCGTTCAGTGAAGCTACGGTAGGTGCATGCGAGGATCCATCGAAGACAACACGAAGCTTTGTGGTTTCTGATTCCTGTTTGACCACAGCTTGATGCGGCATGTAATAGACTTGCTGAGGTTGTTTGCCGTTCTCTGACTCGACGAGTACCTTCTCCGCATGTCCGTCACTTGCGTACTTCCTCATCGCAGCGTCGTACTCTGCCATCAAACCATTTTTCTTTAGCTTTTTTAGGAGTCCGTTGAGCCGACTCTCGGCTACTTCCAAATTATCGTTAAGGACGAAATCGTTCTTCCAAGGTAGAGTGACGGCATATCTTCCGCCAACCTTCTGTACGGTTTCCTTAAATTGACAAAGAACTTTGTCGTCGCCTTCATCATTACTATTTCCGTCCGTAATACCCAGATGCTCAATTTCCCAGAACATCTGTAATGACGCCTCGTGAGTGGCATCAGTGCGAAGCACACAAACTAGAGTGCTGTCTTTGTTCTCGAGTGAAGATCTAACTGATACCGGTCCTTGAAAAGTCCAACCCAGAGCAGTGTTGATGGCAACAAGATTATTCTGGGCATTGCTTTGCCGCACCTGCCTCGTCATGATCTTCCACATTTGATCAGAGCCTAAAAGCACGCCAATTCCATCTTCTGTCCGTACCCCTGAGAAGCGACACTCATCGGCTAGTTTCTCTTCACTTAGAAGAAAAGTACGCACGTCCTCGTTATCCAATGGGCATGTCACAAGATCTTCACAAATGAATGGTACCTCGATTGCTTCAAAGACATGTACTTCCCCTCCGTATTGACTGCGTAAGCACAGTTTGACCAAACGCCGACGCTGCTTCTCCCTTCTGGAAGTCCTGTTCCCGAAAGTATTTATCGTGACGTCTATTTCTCCGGCAGAAGGAAGATTCAGTTCTCTGGCAATATCTTGGCGCACGAAGGTTCGTTGACTACCGCCGTCAATGACTCCCCTGAGATATAGACTGCGACCTTCAGCTACGGCCCATGCCCTGAACGTTTGAAGTAAGACGACAGTACCTGTCTTCACATCTTCGCCAGTCCCACTCGTGTGCATGCTAGTACTGACGACTTCTTTCACTTTTGTCTGTTCACTTGGTTTCCACAAAGGATCGCACATCGTCCTTACGTGCCTTCCTCCGCATGCAGAGCAGGTTATTTTCTTCCTACACATTCTTGCATGATGTCCATGTTTCGTACAACGGAAGCATCGCTTTTGAGCTGCAAGAGTAGTTTTCTTCTCTGCCAGCGGGATGTCTGCGTCGCACAGCTTCGTTATGTGTCGCGAGGTGTTGCAAAATATGCAATCGTTGGTCATTTCCCGAGCAGTGGTGTGGAGAACTGACGCTGCCGGTCGTGTCTTGAATCCACCATTGTTTGAATTCTGTCGATCACCTTGCCTCTGATGTCCTCTCATCTCGTTGTCGTCATAGGCACATCCATTGAACTTGAGGTGCTCAAAGCTTTCGATTTCAATTAGGAGAAACTTTAGAATTCGATCTAACTCCGTAGTTCCAACAATCTCTCTTCCAGCGGTACTCACTCCGGCATTGGTCTCGTCTCCATTGCCTTCCAAACTTGCTGTGCCAAGCTGCTGGCCTCTCTTCTCAGTACGATAATATTCCATGGCCATTTCAGTAGGCAACGCTGAAAGGATAGTATCTGTCAGCATTGTTGCAAAGGAGCTGCTTTCCACACCCAGTGCTTTGAGACCTCGCACGTTTGCTTGGACTTGATCATATAGCTTCCTAAGCCCTCGAAAATCTTTGTGAGTTTTAATTGGAGGCAATGTCCTCAGTTTGGTAAGGTACTGCCTTTCAATGCGACGCTTGTCTCCAAATCTTTCCATCAAGATTTCAATGGCATCGTTGTAGCACACCTCCGAAGCTTGTAGACCTGATATGGCGGCTGCAGCTGCTCCATCCAACAGTGACCTTAAGTAGAAGAACTTCTCTGGTTGTGAAAGGTTACTATTGTTATGTACGGTTCCTTTGAATTGTTCCCAAAAGGGAAGCCACTCCGATAGGTCACCTCGGAAACGCATCAGTTGAAGTTTTGGCAGACGGGTCCCAGCGTGATTGCCATGAAGCGACGGCGTGTGAGCGGCAGACTGAGTCCCAAGTAGTGCCACATTCGTTGGAGCGGCCACCTGAGTGGCAGGCGTCGACACTGAGGTGAGCTCTTGCAAGGCGACACGTAGGTTAGACATTTCCTTTATAGAATTTTCTTCGTATTCCAGAGCCATTTCATATTCCACCTCTAATTCATCATCCTTGAGATGACCTTCAAACTCGGAATTGATCTCTTTCAGCTCTTCAAGGTTCACGCGTAGACGTTCCAACAAGCTTTCGACGGTCTTCCGATCATTAGGAGTGCTGCTCAGTGCAGTCTTGGCTTCTCCCACAAGCCTCGTAGCTTGTCTCCTTCGCGACGTCCTATTCACCTTGAGACGTTCCATAGTCGATCGTAGGGCTCTCTTTATCCAACAACCAGTAGATCACTACAGACAAAGACTCCGTTCGTGAAGCGTTCCCGGGTTTCGGCACCAATTTTTTATGTCCTGGCTTTGTCGCAGCGATGTCTTTCCCAGAGCCCCAAGCCTCCTCGTCATATCACGTTCCTTTTCCGAACATACCTCATACCTTTATTCACGATGACAATGTGTCTTACATTAAAACGTTTTCCCAAAGAAGAAGAAAAACCCCGTTCTTGTGCTGCCCTCTGAGAGTTCTGCAACAACGTGCCTCTGCTGGCGCGCACCTCTGCGCCTGCGAACCAGTCCTACCGGCACCATCCTAGCGTGAGGCCACGACCATCTGCTCGCTGGGACATTCCATCATCGCCGGTCACACCTCCTGTACATTTGGAATGTGGCGGCCCGTGGACGACGATGAAGACGTGCCTCTGCTGGCGCGCACCTCTGCGCCTGCGAACCAGTCCTACCGGCACCATCCTAGCGTGAGGCCACGACCATCTGCTCGCTGGGACATTCCATCATCGCCGGTCACACCTCCTGTACATTTGGAATGTGGCGGCCCGTGGACGACGATGAAGACGTGCCTCTGCTGGCGCGCACCTCTGGGCCTGCGAACCAGTCCTACCGGCACCATCCTAGCGTGAGGCCACGACCATCTGCCCGCTGGGACATTCCATCATCGCCGGTCACACCTCCTCTACATTTGGAATGTGGCGGCCCCTGGACGACGATGAAGACGTGCCTCTGCTGGCGCGCACCTCTGCGCCTGCGAACCAGTCCTACCGGCACCATCCTAGCGTGAGGCCACGACCATCTGCTCGCTGGGATATTCCATCATCGCCGGTCACACCTCCTGTACATTTGGAATGTGGCGGCCCGTGGACGACGATGAAGACGTGCCTCTGCTGGCGCGCACCTCTGCGCCTGCGAACTAGTCCTACCGGCACCATCCTAGCGTGAGGCCACGACCATCTGCCCGCTGGGACATTCCATCATTGCCGGTCACACCTCCTCTACATTTGGAATGTGGCGGCCCGTGGACGACGATGAAGACGTGCCTCTGCTGGCGCGCACCTCTGCGCCTGCGAACCAGTCCTACCGGCACCATCCTAGCGTGAGGCCACGACCATCTGCCCGCTGGGACATTCCATCATCGCCGGTCACACCTCCTGTACATTTGGAATGTGGCGGCCCGTGGACGACGATGAAGACGTGCCTCTGCTGGCGCGCACCTCTGCGCCTGCGAACCAGTCCTACCGGCACCATCCTAGCGTGAGGCCACGACCATCTGCCCGCTGGGACATTCCATCATTGCCGGTCACACCTCCTCTACATTTGGAATGTGGCGGCCCGTGGACGACGATGAAGACGTGCCTCTGCTGGCGCGCACCTCTGCGCCTGCGAACCAGTCCTACCGGCACCATCCTAGCGTGAGGCCACGACCATCTGCCCGCTGGGACATTCCATCATCGCCGGTCACACCTCCTGTACATTTGGAATGTGGCGGCCCGTGGACGACGATGAAGACGTGCCTCTGCTGGCGCGCACCTCTGCGCCTGCGAACCAGTCCTACCGGCACCATCCTAGCGTGAGGCCACGACCATCTGCTCGCTGGGACATTCCATCATCGCCGGTCACACCTCCTGTACATTTGGAATGTGGCGGCCCGTGGACGACGATGAAGACGTGCCTCTGCTGGCGCGCACCTCTGCGCCTGCGAACCAGTCCTACCGGCACCATCCTAGCGTGAGGCCACGACCATCTGCTCGCTGGGACATTCCATCATCGCCGGTCACACCTCCTCTACATTTGGAATGTGGCGGCCCGTGGACGACGATGAAGACGTGCCTCTGCTGGCGCGCACCTCTGCGCCTGCGAACCAGTCCTACCGGCACCATCATAGCGTGAGGCCACGACCATCTGCTCGCTGGGACATTCCATCATCGCCGGTCACACCTCCTGTACATTTGGAATGTGGCGGCCCGTGGACGACGATGAAGACGTGTCTCTGCTGGCGCACGCCACTGCGCCTGCGAACCAGTCCTACCGGCACCATCCTAGCGTGAGGCCACGACCATCTGCTCGCTGGGACATTCCATCATCGCCGGTCACACCTCCTGTACATTTGGAATGTGGCGGCCCGTGGACGACGATGAAGACGTGCCTCTGCTGGCGCGCACCTCTGCGCCTGCGAACCAGTCCTACCGGCACCATCCTAGCGTGAGGCCACGACCATCTGCTCGCTGGGACATTCCATCATCGCCGGTCACACCTCCTCTACATTTGGAATGTGGCGGCCCGTGGACGACGATGAAGACGTGCCTCTGCTGGCGCGCACCTCTGCGCCTGCGAACCAGTCCTACCGGCACCATCCTAGCGTGAGGCCACGACCATCTGCTCGCTGGGACATTCCATCATCGCCGGTCACACCTCCTGTACATTTGGAATGTGGCGGCCCGTGGACGACGATGAAGACGTGCCTCTGCTGGCGCGCACCTCTGCGCCTGCGAACCAGTCCTACCGGCACCATCCTAGCGTGAGGCCACGACCATCTGCCCGCTGGGACATTCCATCATCGCCAGTCACACCTCCTCTACATTTGGAATGTGGCGGCCCGTGGACGACGATGAAGACGTGCCTCTGCTGGCGCGCACCTCTGCGCCTGCGAACCAGTCCTACCGGCACCATCCTAGCGTGAGGCCACGACCATCTGCCCGCTGGGACATTCCATCATCGCCGGTCACACCTCCTCTACATTTGGAATGTGGCGGCCCGTGGACGACGATGAAGACGTGCCTCTGCTGGCGCGCACCTCTGCGCCTGCGAACCAGTCCTACCGGCACCATCCTAGCGTGAGGCCACGACCATCTGCTCGCTGGGACATTCCATCATCGCCGGTCACACCTCCTGTACATTTGGAATGTGGCGGCCCGTGGACGACGATGAAGACGTGCCTCTGCTGGCCCGCACCTCTGCGCCTGCGAACCAGTCCTACCGGCACCATCCTAGCGTGAGGCCACGACCATCTGCTCGCTGGGACATTCCATCATCGCCGGTCACACCTCCTCTACATTTGGAATGTGGTGGCCCGTGGACGACGATGAAGACGTGCCTCTGCTGGCGCGCACCTCTGCGCCTGCGAACCAGTCCTACCGGCACCATCCTAGCGTGAGGCCACGACCATCTGCTCGCTGGGACATTCCATCATCGCCGGTCACACCTCCTGTACATTTGGAATGTGGCGGCCCGTGGACGACGATGAAGACGTGCCTCTGCTAGCGCGCACCTCTGCGCCTGCGAACCAGTCCTACCGGCACCATCCTAGCGTGAGGCCACGACCATCTGCCCGCTGGGACATTCCATCATCGCCGGTCACACCTCCTCTACATTTGGAATGTGGCGGCCCGTGGACGACGATGAAGACGTGCCTCTGCTGGCGCGCACCTCTGCGCCTGCGAACCAGTCCTACCGGCACCATCCTAGCGTGAGGCCACGACCATCTGCTCGCTGGGACATTCCATCATCGCCTGTCACACCACCTGTACATTTGGAATGTGGCGGCCCGTGGACGACGATGAAGACGTGCCTCTGCTGGCGCGCACCTCTGCGCCTGCGAACCAGTCCTACCGGCACCATCCTAGCGTGAGGCCACGACCATCTGCCCGCTGGGACATTCCATCATCGCCAGTCACACCTCCTCTACATTTGGAATGTGGCGGCCCGTGGACGACGATGAAGACGTGCCTCTGCTGGCGCGCACCTCTGCGCCTGCGAACCAGTCCTACCGGCACCATCCTAGCGTGAGGCCACGACCATCTGCCCGCTGGGACATTCCATCATCGCCGGTCACACCTCCTCTACATTTGGAATGTGGCGGCCCGTGGACGACGATGAAGACGTGCCTCTGCTGGCGCGCACCTCTGCGCCTGCGAACCAGTCCTACCGGCACCATCCTAGCGTGAGGCCACGACCATCTGCTCGCTGGGACATTCCATCATCGCCGGTCACACCTCCTGTACATTTGGAATGTGGCGGCCCGTGGACGACGATGAAGACGTGCCTCTGCTGGCCCGCACCTCTGCGCCTGCGAACCAGTCCTACCGGCACCATCCTAGCGTGAGGCCACGACCATCTGCTCGCTGGGACATTCCATCATCGCCGGTCACACCTCCTCTACATTTGGAATGTGGTGGCCCGTGGACGACGATGAAGACGTGCCTCTGCTGGCGCGCACCTCTGCGCCTGCGAACCAGTCCTACCGGCACCATCCTAGCGTGAGGCCACGACCATCTGCCCGCTGGGACATTCCATCATCGCCGGTCACACCTCCTCTACATTTGGAATGTGGCGGCCCGTGGACGACGATGAAGACGTGCCTCTGCTGGCGCGCACCTCTGCGCCTGCGAACCAGTCCTACCGGCACCATCCTAGCGTGAGGCCACGACCATCTGCTCGCTGGGACATTCCATCATCGCCTGTCACACCACCTGTACATTTGGAATGTGGCGGCCCGTGGACGACGATGAAGACGTGCCTCTGCTGGCGCGCACCTCTGCGCCTGCGAACCAGTCCTACCGGCACCATCCTAGCGTGAGGCCACGACCATCTGCCCGCTGGGACATTCCATCATCGCCAGTCACACCTCCTCTACATTTGGAATGTGGCGGCCCGTGGACGACGATGAAGACGTGCCTCTGCTGGCGCGCACCTCTGCGCCTGCGAACCAGTCCTACCGGCACCATCCTAGCGTGAGGCCACGACCATCTGCCCGCTGGGACATTCCATCATCGCCGGTCACACCTCCTCTACATTTGGAATGTGGCGGCCCGTGGACGACGATGAAGACGTGCCTCTGCTGGCGCGCACCTCTGCGCCTGCGAACCAGTCCTACCGGCACCATCCTAGCGTGAGGCCACGACCATCTGCTCGCTGGGACATTCCATCATCGCCGGTCACACCTCCTGTACATTTGGAATGTGGCGGCCCGTGGACGACGATGAAGACGTGCCTCTGCTGGCCCGCACCTCTGCGCCTGCGAACCAGTCCTACCGGCACCATCCTAGCGTGAGGCCACGACCATCTGCTCGCTGGGACATTCCATCATCGCCGGTCACACCTCCTCTACATTTGGAATGTGGTGGCCCGTGGACGACGATGAAGACGTGCCTCTGCTGGCGCGCACCTCTGCGCCTGCGAACCAGTCCTACCGGCACCATCCTAGCGTGAGGCCACGACCATCTGCCCGCTGGGACATTCCATCATCGCCGGTCACACCTCCTCTACATTTGGAATGTGGCGGCCCGTGGACGACGATGAAGACGTGCCTCTGCTGGCGCGCACCTCTGCGCCTGCGAACCAGTCCTACCGGCACCATCCTAGCGTGAGGCCACGACCATCTGCTCGCTGGGACATTCCATCATCGCCGGTCACACCTCCTGTACATTTGGAATGTGGCGGCCCGTGGACGACGATGAAGACGTGCCTCTGCTGGCCCGCACCTCTGCGCCTGCGAACCAGTCCTACCGGCACCATCCTAGCGTTAGGCCACGACCATCTGCTCGCTGGGACATTCCATCATCGCCGGTCACACCTCCTCTACATTTGGAATGTGGTGGCCCGTGGACGACGATGAAGACGTGCCTCTGCTGGCGCGCACCTCTGCGCCTGCGAACCAGTCCTACCGGCACCATCCCAGCGTGAGGCCACGACCATCTGCTCGCTGGGACATTCCATCATCGCCGGTCACACCTCCTGTACATTTGGAATGTGGCGGCCCGTGGACGACGATGAAGACGTGCCTCTGCTAGCGCGCACCTCTGCGCCTGCGAACCAGTCCTACCGGCACCATCCTAGCGTGAGGCCACGACCATCTGCCCGCTGGGACATTCCATCATCGCCGGTCACACCTCCTCTACATTTGGAATGTGGCGGCTCGTGGACGACGATGAAGACGTGCCTCTGCTGGCGCGCACCTCTGCGCCTGCGAACCAGTCCTACCGGCACCATCCTAGCGTGAGGCCACGACCATCTGCTCGCTGGGACATTCCATCATCGCCGGTCACACCTCCTCTACATTTGGAATGTGGCGGCCCGTGGACGACGATGAAGACGTGCCTCTGCTGGCGCGCACCTCTGCGCCTGCGAACCAGTCCTACCGGCACCATCCTAGCGTGAGGCCACGACCATCTGCTCGCTGGGACATTCCATCATCGCCGGTCACACCTCCTGTACATTTGGAATGTGGCGGCCCGTGGACGACGATGAAGACGTGCCTCTGCTGGCGCGCACCTCTGCGCCTGCGAACCAGTCCTACCGGCACCATCCTAGCGTGAGGTCACGACCATCTGCCCGCTGGGACATTCCATCATCGCCAGTCACACCTCCTCTACATTTGGAATGTGGCGGCCCGTGGACGACGATGAAGACGTGCCTCTGCTGGCGCGCACCTCTGCGCCTGCGAACCAGTCCTACCGGCACCATCCTAGCGTGAGGCCACGACCATCTGCCCGCTGGGACATTCCATCATCGCCGGTCACACCTCCTCTACATTTGGAATGTGGCGGCCCGTGGACGACGATGAAGACGTGCCTCTGCTGGCGCGCACCTCTGCGCCTGCGAACCAGTCCTACCGGCACCATCCTAGCGTGAGGCCACGACCATCTGCCCGCTGGGACATTCCATCATCGCCGGTCACACCTCCTGTACATTTGGAATGTGGCGGCCCGTGGACGACGATGAAGACGTGCCTCTGCTGGCGCGCACCTCTGCGCCTGCGAACCAGTCCTACCGGCACCATCCTAGCGTGAGGCCACGACCATCTGCTCGCTGGGACATTCCATCATCGCCGGTCACACCTCCTGTACATTTGGAATGTGGCGGCCCGTGGACGACGATGAAGACGTGCCTCTGCTGGCGCGCACCTCTGCGCCTGCGAACCAGTCCTACCGGCACCATCCTAGCGTGAGGCCACGACCATCTGCCCGCTGGGACATTCCATCATCGCCAGTCACACCTCCTCTACATTTGGAATGTGGCGGCCCGTGGACGACGATGAAGACGTGCCTCTGCTAGCGCGCACCTCTGCGCCTGCGAACCAGTCCTACCGGCACCATCCTAGCGTGAGGCCACGACCATCTGCCCGCTGGGACATTCCATCATCGCCGGTCACACCTCCTCTACATTTGGAATGTGGCGGCCCGTGGACGACGATGAAGACGTGCCTCTGCTGGCGCGCACCTCTGCGCCTGCGAACCAGTCCTACCGGCACCATCCTAGCGTGAGGCCACGACCATCTGCTCGCTCGGACATTCCATCATCGCCGGTCACACCTCCTCTACATTTGGAATGTGGCGGCCCGTGGACGACGATGAAGACGTGCCTCTGCTGGCGCGCACCTCTGCGCCTGCGAACCAGTCCTACCGGCACCATCCTAGCGTGAGGCCACGACCATCTGCTCGCTGGGACATTCCATCATCGCCGGTCACACCTCCTGTACATTTGGAATGTGGCGGCCCGTGGACGACGATGAAGACGTGCCTCTGCTGGCGCGCACCTCTGCGCCTGCGAACCAGTCCTACCGGCACCATCCTAGCGTGAGGCCACGACCATCTGCCCGCTGGGACATTCCATCATCGCCAGTCACACCTCCTCTACATTTGGAATGTGGCGGCCCGTGGACGACGATGAAGACGTGCCTCTGCTGGCGCGCACCTCTGCGCCTGCGAACCAGTCCTACCGGCACCATCCTAGCGTGAGGCCACGACCATCTGCCCGCTGGGACATTCCATCATCGCCGGTCACACCTCCTCTACATTTGGAATGTGGCGGCCCGTGGACGACGATGAAGACGTGCCTCTGCTGGCGCGCACCTCTGCGCCTGCGAACCAGTCCTACCGGCACCATCCTAGCGTGAGGCCACGACCATCTGCCCGCTGGGACATTCCATCATCGCCGGTCACACCTCCTGTACATTTGGAATGTGGCGGCCCGTGGACGACGATGAAGACGTGCCTCTGCTGGCGCGCACCTCTGCGCCTGCGAACCAGTCCTACCGGCACCATCCTAGCGTGAGGCCACGACCATCTGCTCGCTGGGACATTCCATCATCGCCGGTCACACCTCCTGTACATTTGGAATGTGGCGGCCCGTGGACGACGATGAAGACGTGCCTCTGCTGGCGCGCACCTCTGCGCCTGCGAACCAGTCCTACCGGCACCATCCTAGCGTGAGGCCACGACCATCTGCCCGCTGGGACATTCCATCATCGCCAGTCACACCTCCTCTACATTTGGAATGTGGCGGCCCGTGGACGACGATGAAGACGTGCCTCTGCTGGCGCGCACCTCTGCGCCTGCGAACCAGTCCTACCGGCACCATCCTAGCGTGAGGCCACGACCATCTGCCCGCTGGGACATTCCATCATCGCCGGTCACACCTCCTCTACATTTGGAATGTGGCGGCCCGTGGACGACGATGAAGACGTGCCTCTGCTGGCGCGCACCTCTGCGCCTGCGAACCAGTCCTACCGGCACCATCCTAGCGTGAGGCCACGACCATCTGCCCGCTGGGACATTCCATCATCGCCGGTCACACCTCCTGTACATTTGGAATGTGGCGGCCCGTGGACGACGATGAAGACGTGCCTCTGCTAGCGCGCACCTCTGCGTCTGCGAACCAGTCCTACCGGCACCATCCTAGCGTGAGGCCACGACCATCTGCCCGCTGGGACATTCCATCATCGCCGGTCACACCTCCTGTACATTTGGAATGTGGCGGCCCGTGGACGACGATGAAGACGTGCCTCTGCTGGCGCGCACCTCTGCGCCTGCGAACCAGTCCTACCGGCACCATCCTAGCGTGAGGCCACGACCATCTGCTCGCTGGGACATTCCATCATCGCCGGTCACACCTCCTGTACATTTGGAATGTGGCGGCCCGTGGACGACGATGAAGACGTGCCTCTGCTGGCCCGCACCTCTGCGCCTGCGAACCAGTCCTACCGGCACCATCCTAGCGTGAGGCCACGACCATCTGCTCGCTGGGACATTCCATCATCGCCGGTCACACCTCCTGTACATTTGGAATGTGGCGGCCCGTGGACGACGATGAAGACGTGCCTCTGCTGGCGCGCACCTCTGCGCCTGCGAACCAGTCCTACCGGCACCATCCTAGCGTGAGGCCACGACCATCTGCCCGCTGGGACATTCCATCATCGCCAGTCACACCTCCTCTACATTTGGAATGTGGCGGCCCGTGGACGACGATGAAGACGTGCCTCTGCTGGCGCGCACCTCTGCGCCTGCGAACCAGTCCTGCCGGCACCATCCTAGCGTGAGGCCACGACCATCTGCCCGCTGGGACATTCCATCATCGCCGGTCACACCTCCTCTACATTTGGAATGTGGCGGCCCGTGGACGACGATGAAGACGTGCCTCTGCTGGCGCGCACCTCTGCGCCTGCGAACCAGTCCTACCGGCACCATCCTAGCGTGAGGCCACGACCATCTGCCCGCTGGGACATTCCATCATCGCCGGTCACACCTCCTGTACATTTGGAATGTGGCGGCCCGTGGACGACGATGAAGACGTGCCTCTGCTAGCGCGCACCTCTGCGTCTGCGAACCAGTCCTACCGGCACCATCCTAGCGTGAGGCCACGACCATCTGCCCGCTGGGACATTCCATCATCGCCGGTCACACCTCCTGTACATTTGGAATGTGGCGGCCCGTGGACGACGATGAAGACGTGCCTCTGCTGGCGCGCACCTCTGCGCCTGCGAACCAGTCCTACCGGCACCATCCTAGCGTGAGGCCACGACCATCTGCTCGCTGGGACATTCCATCATCGCCGGTCACACCTCCTGTACATTTGGAATGTGGCGGCCCGTGGACGACGATGAAGACGTGCCTCTGCTGGCCCGCACCTCTGCGCCTGCTAACCAGTCCTACCGGCACCATCCTAGCGTGAGGCCACGACCATCTGCTCGCTGGGACATTCCATCATCGCCGGTCACACCTCCTCTACATTTGGAATGTGGCGGCCCGTGGACGACGATGAAGACGTGCCTCTGCTGGCGCGCACCTCTGCGCCTGCGAACCAGTCCTACCGGCACCATCCTAGCGTGAGGCCACGACCATCTGCTCGCTGGGACATTCCATCATCGCCGGTCACACCTCCTGTACATTTGCAATGTGGCGGCCCGTGGACGACGATGAAGACGTGCCTCTGCTAGCGCGCACCTCTGCGCCTGCGAACCAGTCCTACCGGCACCATCCTAGCGTGAGGCCACGACCATCTGCTCGCTGGGACATTCCATCATCGCCGGTCACACCTCCTCTACATTTGGAATGTGGCGGCCCGTGGACGACGATGAAGACGTGCCTCTGCTGGCGCGCACCTCTGCGCCTGCGAACCAGTCCTACCGGCACCATCCTAGCGTGAGGCCACGACCATCTGCTCGCTGGGACATTCCATCATCGCCGGTCACACCTCCTGTACATTTGGAATGTGGCGGCCCGTGGACGACGATGAAGACGTGCCTCTGCTAGCGCGCACCTCTGCGCCTGCGAACCAGTCCTACCGGCACCATCCTAGCGTGAGGCCACGACCATCTGCTCGCTGGGACATTCCATCATCGCCGGTCACACCTCCTGTACATTTGGAATGTGGCGGCCCGTGGACGACGATGAAGACGTGCCTCTGCTGGCGCGCACCTCTGCGCCTGCGAACCAGTCCTACCGGCACCATCCTAGCGTGAGGCCACGACCATCTGCCCGCTGGGACATTCCATCATCGCCGGTCACACCTCCCCTACATTTGGAATGTGGCGGCCCGTGGACGACGATGAAGACGTGCCTCTGCTGGCGCGCACCTCTGCGCCTGCGAACCAGTCCTACCGGCACCATCCTAGCGTGAGGCCACGACCATCTGCCCGCTGGGACATTCCATCATCGCCGGTCACACCTCCTCTACATTTGGAATGTGGCGGCCCGTGGACGACGATGAAGACGTGCCTCTGCTGGCGCGCACCTCTGCGCCTGCGAACCAGTCCTACCGGCACCATCCTAGCGTGAGGCCACGACCATCTGCTCGCTGGGACATTCCATCATCGCCGGTCACACCTACTGTACATTTGGAATGTGGCGGCCCGTGGACGACGATGAAGACGTGCCTCTGCTAGCGCGCACCTCTGCGCCTGCGAACCAGTCCTACCGGCACCATCCTAGCGTGAGGCCACGACCATCTGCTCGCTGGGACATTCCATCATCGCCGGTCACACCTCCTGTACATTTGGAATGTGGCGGCCCGTGGACGACGATGAAGACGTGCCTCTGCTAGCGCGCACCTCTGCGCCTGCGAACCAGTCCTACCGGCACCATCCTAGCGTGAGGCCACGACCATCTGCTCGCTGGGACATTCCATCATCGCCGGTCACACCTCCTGTACATTTGGAATGTGGCGGCCCGTGGACGACGATGAAGACGTGCCTCTGCTAGCGCGCACCTCTGCGCCTGCGAACCAGTCCTACCGGCACCATCCTAGCGTGAGGCCACGACCATCTGCTCGCTGGGACATTCCATCATCGCCGGTCACACCTCCTGTACATTTGGAATGTGGCGGCCCGTGGACGACGATGAAGACGTGCCTCTGCTAGCGCGCACCTCTGCGCCTGCAAACCAGTCCTACCGGCACCATCCTAGCGTGAGGCCACGACCATCTGCTCGCTGGGACATTCCATCATCGCCGGTCACACCTCCTGTACATTTGGAATGTGGCGGCCCGTGGACGACGATGAAGACGTGCCTCTGCTGGCGCGCACCTCTGCGCCTGCGAACCAGTCCTACCGGCACCATCCTAGCGTGAGGCCACGACCATCTGCCCGCTGGGACATTCCATCATCGCCGGTCACACCTCCTCTACATTTGGAATGTGGCGGCCCGTGGACGACGATGAAGACGTGCCTCTGCTGGCGCGCACCTCTGCGCCTGCGAACCAGTCCTACCGGCACCATCCTAGCGTGAGGCCACGACCATCTGCTCGCTGGGACATTCCATCATCGCCGGTCACACCTCCTGTACATTTGGAATGTGGCGGCCCGTGGACGACGATGAAGACGTGCCTCTGCTAGCGCGCACCTCTGCGCCTGCGAACCAGTCCTACCGGCACCATCCTAGCGTGAGGCCACGACCATCTGCTCGCTGGGACATTCCATCATCGCCGGTCACACCTCCTGTACATTTGGAATGTGGCGGCCCGTGGACGACGATGAAGACGTGCCTCTGCTAGCGCGCACCTCTGCGCCTGCGAACCAGTCCTACCGGCACCATCCTAGCGTGAGGCCACGACCATCTGCTCGCTGGGACATTCCATCATCGCCGGTCACACCTCCTGTACATTTGGAATGTGGCGGCCCGTGGACGACGATGAAGACGTGCCTCTGCTAGCGCGCACCTCTGCGCCTGCGAACCAGTCCTACCGGCACCATCCTAGCGTGAGGCCACGACCATCTGCTCGCTGGGACATTCCATCATCGCCGGTCACACCTCCTGTACATTTGGAATGTGGCGGCCCGTGGACGACGATGAAGACGTGCCTCTGCTGGCGCGCACCTCTGCGCCTGCGAACCAGTCCTACCGGCACCATCCTAGCGTGAGGCCATGACCATCTGCCCGCTGGGACATTCCATCATCGCCGGTCACACCTCCTGTACATTTGGAATGTGGCGGCCCGTGGACGACGATGAAGACGTGCCTCTGCTGGCGCGCACCTCTGCGCCTGCGAACCAGTCCTACCGGCACCATCCTAGCGTGAGGCCACGACCATCTGCCCGCTGGGACATTCCATCATCGCCGGTCACACCTCCTCTACATTTGGAATGTGGCGGCCCGTGGACGACGATGAAGACGTGCCTCTGCTGGCGCGCACCTCTGCGCCTGCGAACCAGTCCTACCGGCACCATCCTAGCGTGAGGCCACGACCATCTGCCCGCTGGGACATTCCATCATCGCCGGTCACACCTCCTCTACATTTGGAATGTGGCGGCCCGTGGACGACGATGAAGACGTGCCTCTGCTGGCGCGCACCTCTGCGCCTGCGAACCAGTCCTACCGGCACCATCCTAGCGTGAGGCCACGACCATCTGCCCGCTGGGACATTCCATCATCGCCGGTCACACCTCCTCTACATTTGGAATGTGGCGGCCCGTGGACGACGATGAAGACGTGCCTCTGCTGGCGCGCACCTCTGCGCCTGCGAACCAGTCCTACCGGCACCATCCTAGCGTGAGGCCACGACCATCTGCTCGCTGGGACATTCCATCATCGCCGGTCACACCTCCTGTACATTTGGAATGTGGCGGCCCGTGGACGACGATGAAGACGTGCCTCTGCTGGCGCGCACCTCTGCGCCTGGGAACCAGTCCTACCGGCACCATCCTAGCGTGAGGCCACGACCATCTGCTCGCTGGGACATTCCATCATCGCCGGTCACACCTCCTGTACATTTGGAATGTGGCGGCCCGTGGACGACGATGAAGACGTGCCTCTGCTGGCGCGCACCTCTGCGCCTGCGAACCAGTCCTACCGGCACCATCCTAGCGTGAGGCCACGACCATCTGCTCGCTGGGACATTCCATCATCGCCGGTCACACCTCCTGTACATTTGGAATGTGGCGGCCCGTGGACGACGATGAAGACGTGCCTCTGCTGGCGCGCACCTCTGCGCCTGCGAACCAGTCCTACCGGCACCATCCTAGCGTGAGGCCACGACCATCTGCTCGCTGGGACATTCCATCATCGCCGGTCACACCTCCTGTACATTTGGAATGTGGCGGCCCGTGGACGACGATGAAGACGTGCCTCTGCTGGCGCGCACCTCTGCGCCTGCGAACCAGTCCTACCGGCACCATCCTAGCGTGAGGCCACGACCATCTGCTCGCTGGGACATTCCATCATCGCCGGTCACACCTCCTGTACA
Organism: Ornithodoros turicata; assembly: GCF_037126465.1. Classification (NCBI taxonomy): domain Eukaryota; kingdom Metazoa; phylum Arthropoda; class Arachnida; order Ixodida; family Argasidae; genus Ornithodoros; species Ornithodoros turicata. The sequence goes on from NC_088208.1 coordinate 4,313,975, forward strand.
TTTGGAATGTGGCGGCCCGTGGACGACGATGAAGACGTGCCTCTGCTGGCGCGCACCTCTGCGCCTGGGAACCAGTCCTACCGGCACCATCCTAGCGTGAGGCCACGACCATCTGCTCGCTGGGACATTCCATCATCGCCGGTCACACCTCCTGTACATTTGGAATGTGGCGGCCCGTGGACGACGATGAAGACGTGCCTCTGCTGGCGCGCACCTCTGCGCCTGCGAACCAGTCCTACCGGCACCATCCTAGCGTGAGGCCACGACCATCTGCTCGCTGGGACATTCCATCATCGCCGGTCACACCTCCTGTACATTTGGAATGTGGCGGCCCGTGGACGACGATGAAGACGTGCCTCTGCTGGCGCGCACCTCTGCGCCTGCGAACCAGTCCTACCGGCACCATCCTAGCGTGAGGCCACGACCATCTGCTCGCTGGGACATTCCATCATCGCCGGTCACACCTCCTGTACATTTGGAATGTGGCGGCCCGTGGACGACGATGAAGACGTGCCTCTGCTAGCGCGCACCTCTGCGCCTGCGAACCAGTCCTACCGGCACCATCCTAGCGTGAGGCCACGACCATCTGCTCGCTGGGACATTCCATCATCGCCGGTCACACCTCCTGTACATTTGGAATGTGGCGGCCCGTGGACGACGATGAAGACGTGCCTCTTCTGGCGCGCACCTCTGCGCCTGCGAACCAGTCCTACCGGCACCATCCTAGCGTGAGGCCATGACCATCTGCCCGCTGGGACATTCCATCATCGCCGGTCACACCTCCTGTACATTTGGAATGTGGCGGCCCGTGGACGACGATGAAGACGTGCCTCTGCTGGCGCGCACCTCTGCGCCTGCGAACCAGTCCTACCGGCACCATCCTAGCGTGAGGCCACGACCATCTGCCCGCTGGGACATTCCATCATCGCCGGTCACACCTCCTCTACATTTGGAATGTGGCGGCCCGTGGACGACGATGAAGACGTGCCTCTGCTGGCGCGCACCTCTGCGCGTGCGAACCAGTCCTACCGGCACCATCCTAGCGTGAGGCCACGACCATCTGCCCGCTGGGACATTCCATCATCGCCGGTCACACCTCCTCTACATTTGGAATGTGGCGGCCCGTGGACGACGATGAAGACGTGCCTCTGCTGGCGCGCACCTCTGCGCCTGCGAACCAGTCCTACCGGCACCATCCTAGCGTGAGGCCACGACCATCTGCTCGCTGGGACATTCCATCATCGCCGGTCACACCTCCTGTACATTTGGAATGTGGCGGCCCGTGGACGACGATGAAGACGTGCCTCTGCTGGCGCGCACCTCTGCGCCTGGGAACCAGTCCTACCGGCACCATCCTAGCGTGAGGCCACGACCATCTGCTCGCTGGGACATTCCATCATCGCCGGTCACACCTCCTGTACATTTGGAATGTGGCGGCCCGTGGACGACGATGAAGACGTGCCTCTGCTGGCGCGCACCTCTGCGCCTGCGAACCAGTCCTACCGGCACCATCCTAGCGTGAGGCCACGACCATCTGCTCGCTGGGACATTCCATCATCGCCGGTCACACCTCCTGTACATTTGGAATGTGGCGGCCCGTGGACGACGATGAAGACGTGCCTCTGCTGGCGCGCACCTCTGCGCCTGCGAACCAGTCCTACCGGCACCATCCTAGCGTGAGGCCACGACCATCTGCTCGCTGGGACATTCCATCATCGCCGGTCACACCTCCTGTACATTTGGAATGTGGCGGCCCGTGGACGACGATGAAGACGTGCCTCTGCTGGCGCGCACCTCTGCGCCTGCGAACCAGTCCTACCGGCACCATCCTAGCGTGAGGCCACGACCATCTGCTCGCTGGGACATTCCATCATCGCCGGTCACACCTCCTGTACATTTGGAATGTGGCGGCCCGTGGACGACGATGAAGACGTGCCTCTGCTGGCGCGCACCTCTGCGCCTGCGAACCAGTCCTACCGGCACCATCCTAGCGTGAGGCCACGACCATCTGCTCGCTGGGACATTCCATCATCGCCGGTCACACCTCCTGTACATTTGGAATGTGGCGGCCCGTGGACGACGATGAAGACGTGCCTCTGCTGGCGCGCACCTCTGCGCCTGCGAACCAGTCCTACCGGCACCATCCTAGCGTGAGGCCACGACCATCTGCTCGCTGGGACATTCCATCATCGCCGGTCACACCTCCTGTACATTTGGAATGTGGCGGCCCGTGGACGACGATGAAGACGTGCCTCTGCTGGCGCGCACCTCTGCGCCTGCGAACCAGTCCTACCGGCACCATCCTAGCGTGAGGCCACGACCATCTGCTCGCTGGGACATTCCATCATCGCCGGTCACACCTCCTGTACATTTGGAATGTGGCGGCCCGTGGACGACGATGAAGACGTGCCTCTGCTGGCGCGCACCTCTGCGCCTGCGAACCAGTCCTACCGGCACCATCCTAGCGTGAGGCCACGACCATCTGCTCGCTGGGACATTCCATCATCGCCGGTCACACCTCCTGTACATTTGGAATGTGGCGGCCCGTGGACGACGATGAAGACGTGCCTCTGCTGGCGCGCACCTCTGCGCCTGCGAACCAGTCCTACCGGCACCATCCTAGCGTGAGGCCACGACCATCTGCTCGCTGGGACATTCCATCATCGCCGGTCACACCTCCTGTACATTTGGAATGTGGCGGCCCGTGGACGACGATGAAGACGTGCCTCTGCTGGCGCGCACCTCTGCGCCTGCGAACCAGTCCTACCGGCACCATCCTAGCGTGAGGCCACGACCATCTGCTCGCTGGGACATTCCAACATCGCCGGTCACACCTCCTGTACATTTGGAATGTGGCGGCCCGTGGACGACGATGAAGACGTGCCTCTGCTGGCGCGCGCCACTGCGCCTACCAGCCAGTTCTACCGGCACCGTCCTTGCGCGAGGCCACGGCCATCTGCCCGCTGGGACATTCCATCATCGCCGGTCAGGAGTCATGTAGAGGAACACCACCACCTCAACATTTGGGATGTGGCCGCCCCTGGCCGACGATGAAGACGTGCCTCTGTTGGCGCGCACCAGTGCGCACGCCAACCAGTCCTACCGGCACCATCCTAGCGACTCACACTTCAAGACAGTCTTCCTCGGCCATTCCCCAGCGGCAAGTTCCCGAGCCACACGCTCTTGTACCGGTCGCGGTACGCCGCTGTCGAGTGCACCACCCGCATCTCTTACGCTGGCGGTCCAAGAACACTGCCCGCCTCGCCTTCCCAGGAGGCTTCCATACAAGATACTGGCAGCTCATACAGCGGTCAAGAGGTACCGGGACCAACTTCTCTCTCCTCCTCTACACCTGCAAAGGATTCGGATTCTGTTAACCCGTCCCTAAGGAGTATTTAGCTTTTTATTCTATGCCAGACCTAAAGTGGCAACAGCAGAGTGACCATATTGCGTCCAAAGCATCCGAAGTACTAGGTTTTCTACGTCGCAATGTTAATCAATCTCTGTTATTCACTGAAGAGCTTTGATATAAAACTTCTGTTAGATTAACCGTGGAATCATGCTCGGTTTGGAATCTACCTACTGAGCGATATAAAGCAAAATTGAAGAAAAGAAATACATGACTCAGCTGCTCGATTTGTCGGCGGGGGAGGGGGAGGAGTTATGGAAGTGTATTCAGCGCAAGGCGCACTAGACAACGGCTACACTGGCATCTCTTGGCAGACGGAGAAATTTAAATACAAAACTTTCGCATAATATTTTTCACTCCAAAACATAGGTGGGGAAGTTACTTTTATTTTGTAGTGCACTACCGTCACTCACTACTTTTTCAAAAAGTAACGCGTTACGTTATTCGTTACTGTTGCGGTAGTAGGTAACGCGTTACTAACGCCGTTACTTCTGATAAGTAATGACGTTACTTTTGCATTACTTCACCAGTTGTCCTCATAATATGTACCATTTGTGGTTGAGTCACATAAGTGCATTCCGCAAACCAATACAAGCAATGTTGAGCACAAACAAGGGCCACGCATGCACACAACTTACATGTACGATTTATTGCAACGCAGAAGTAGTTGATGTTCAAATTTTTCATCTGTGAGCTTCGCCCGTTTGGCTGAGAGGACGTCTAATGACCAGTGAGTGCTCCTTGTCAAGGTTGATAGAGACGGTGACCTTTTATCTCACACAGTACAAATCCAAACAGCCAATCCCTTGGTACTTTGTTACTTGTTCAGAGGGTACAGGCTATTTTTCTGTCGCTTTTGCCCCACTCGTCCGAAAAATACCAGAGACAGTGATCGGGGATTTTCCAGGATTCTGCAGGTACGGTCCTCGCTCAAGCTTAGACGCTGAAGCAATGTTTCCGAACACGCAGTAACGCATAACGCCGTTACGCGTTAGTTAGTAAAAATGTAATGACGTTACGTTACTCATTACTTTTCTCCCAAATGTAATGCGTTACCATATTGCACTACTCGAATGTAACGCGTTACCGGTAACGCACTACTTTGTAACGCGTTACTCCCCACCTATGCTCCAAAACTATAGGATTGAAAGGGACAAATATTTAGTGCCACCTTGTAATACAAAGAAGCGTATTGATCATGATCTAAAATAAGGGAAATTATATGCCATACTGTCGTATTAAAACATTTTTTTCAAGAAAAAAAAACCGACTCGCGAATGGAATAGGCTACCTTCCAATATTGCCACCACTATGTGTAACGATAAAATATTATCGAGCTTGATATAATGTTTTGTAAAAAGTGTGTTCTATAACACTGTCTGGATTGTCACTGTCATTGAGCGTCATTAAATTGTCGCTGACCGTTAGGCGCTGTGGGTAAGTAGATTACAGTTCGATGTCGACTACAGCTGGTTGGCAATGATCTTTTCTCGTGAATATTCTCGTAATGATTATGGCCGCCGTGAAGGTCGAAAGTGGAACACTCTCAGTATGAAAATGTTCACACCTGGTCTCCACGTGTTACGTTGTATTTTACATGTATATCAATACATGACATTTTATAGAGCATGTTATTCGCATCATTCGCTCGTTATTCGCTCTCACGGGAAAGTTACTGAACGACATTTATGGCTCTTGCTTTTGTATGTATGTACACACACATAGTCATGTTCCTATGGCGTCTTTTAAGGCACATTGCTGCTAGATAATCGAAATTTGCCTTTTTTTTTAAATCAGCTAACATAGAGTCAGATTAGATTCAATTGAGTCTTCAATGTTGTTCATCAGTAGCTGTCCCGTGACAGCGAATAGCCAACGAATGATGCAAATAATATGCTCTATAAAATGTCATGTACTGATATACGTTTAGTCTACGACGTAACAGATGAAGATCAGATGTTGACATTTTCATATTGAAAGTGTTTCACTTTCGACCTTCACAGCGATAATGATACCTACGAGTCCAAGAACGATTATTCCCAGATTATTCCCAAGAAAACATCATTGCCAACCGGCTGTAATCGACACGTGTCTATAATCGATTACACCGAAATGTCAAGTTTTAAAATTGCCAATCAAACGTTTAAATTGCATATGAAGGGCCCAATACCACCGAAAAGTTCTTGACATTTCATCATGGATCTGTTTCGCACCTTTCCCTTGGCGAAACACGAACTTGATTATGGTGCTATGCTCTTCCACGTTGACCTTTTCTGGAGGTACTGCCATTCTCACTGTGGACCAACAAAATTAAAGGTGAGTTAAACCCATAGGCAGTTGATTTTTGCAGCTTTGGATATATACAAATTGGCCACTACACGCTGCAATTTTTTTCGGGGTGCGACTCAATAGTTATCGGCACACCCTCGTATGTATGCTTTGATTTTTATTCTCAGTTAACGCCGCGTTATCAGCGGCGTACAGATGTGAACAGATGGAGAGGATACATAGGGAAGGAGTAGCTGTTGGTAATATATGTATGTACGAGGGGTGTACAAGTCAAACCGGGACTTTCTGTCTCCTGAGTGTACAAATGGCTCGCGCTACTTCTTTTTCGTCATTTTCACACGCGACAGGCCTCCGCATCGACCACGTGGTGGTCCAAAGTTTGTGCAAAAGAGAAGACACGTGCTGGACAAGATGGCCGACAACGAGGTGAGCGCGCACAACGAACAGCGAATTGTCATGAAGTTTCTCGTGAATGAAGGCTTAAAGTCATCTGAAATTCACAGAAGACTTCAGGCTCAGTATGGCCACGATACACTTAGCCGCAGCAAAGCGTTTGAGTGGTGCAAACGGTACCGAGACGGTCGTAGTGCAGTGGTCGTAGTAGTGGTCGTTGTGCAGTGCAGGACAATCCCAGCCGGGGCGTCTCAGAGCCCAGTCTCAGAGTTCCTGAGAACATCCAACTTGTGGAGCGCCTGATCCTCAAGGACCGACGGATAACATGTCTCGAACTGGCTCGAAAGACGGACCTTTGTGTGGGAACGTTGAACACTATCATTCATGAACACCTCCAGTTTCGGAAAGCCGGGCCTCCTTACGAAAAGAGTCCTCCACCTACAGGACAATGCACGCCCGCAACCCGCGCATCTCACGTCACGCACCTTACAGGAGCATGGCTGGGAGTTGCTGCCACATACGCCTTACAGTCCAGACCTTGCCCCCAGCGATTTCCATCTCCTCGGGCCACTGAAGGCGTTCCTTGGGGGCCGCCACTTCAGCTGCGACGACGAAGTCAAGAATGCGGTCCGATCATGGCTGCTACGCGTCGGTAAGGATTTCTACGCTGCTAGCATCCAAGCCCTCGTGAAACGCTGGGACAAGTGCATTAGTGCTGCTGGAGATTACGTTGAAAAATAAAACTAATTTCTCGCCTGTAAGTTCATTTTACTTTTGCGCAAAATGAAAAGTCCCGGTTTGACTTGAACGCCCCTCGTATATGTATTCTCTTGTCTGTAGGTTTGTATTGCTTGGTTCCAAATACATGAGATCCACAAGCCATCTATGAGCCTTCGTCTATGCGACCCCATCCGTTGATAGGCCGCGTACCCACATGCGGAGAACCCGCGCGGAAACGCGAACGCGCCGCGGTAAACTCTTGCCGCTGTGCGGGAAAAGCCACCTCCGCTTTCCGCTGTTTGGCGATCGCGCAGTGCACGACTTTTAGCGGCATCCGCACATGCTCGGCCAATCAGGAAGTAAACGGAAGTTGCGTGCATTCTTGTTTTCTTCCGGCCTCCTGCATGGAGACGGCGTCGTTGACTGGAAGGTATGTCGCAGTGATGCTCACGTTTTTCAGCCGGCGAATTTATGACGGAAATGAAATGTCATTCCTGCCTATATTATAGAGCGCTGCATTAAAATGACTTTTTGGGTCGACACTGGAATAAAATTTGGGAGTGCAGGTAAGTAAAGTGTAAGATATTGACTGTCATAGTGCCAAAAAGTTGAAAGCTAAACATCGTTCACATGAAAAGAATGCGCTATCGCCACAGAAGAAAGGAAACGTTCACTACAGTCAGTAGCTCGACTTCGCTGTCGTTCGACATCTTGTCAAGCTCTCGCTGTGGAGAGTCGCGCGCGGAGGCAGTGTAGCTGGGGCGGCATGCATACACGTCCGCTTGCGGCAGCCGGTTCCGCACATCTCTACCGCATGTGGGTACGCGGCCTTACATGCATTAGAAATATTTGTTAGAAATATTAATATTCTTGTCGCATTGGAAATGTTTCTTACAATAATTATTTCAATATTTTTTTGTTCAGTAATGCGAATGGTCTTTAGCAACTAATGATTACTTCTAATGGATGAACCAGTGAAACATGTCAAATTCAGTAGAATGCATCATGCGGGACACGGGGGAAGAGGTGCAACAACAACAATAACAAACTGTTTTCGTGACATGAACCCTAGTCAGACGGCACAATTACATCTTTTCCGCATTTGAATCTGTACCGCGTAATTCAAGGCCATCCCGCTTCGGATCTATTTTGATAAATCAGTGCGGGTTAATCGAGCACGAGTCGATTTTAGAGTGACTTCGATGTTTAGCTTAAACTTTGCATGGACTATATTTTAGGCTCTATGATTCGCTGTACTGTACAATGAGTACCATCGAGATCGTTCTTGATGAACATCAAAAGAGATCTAAATTCTTCCAAGAGCTCCACAGGCCTTGACACCTTTTGTCAATCCCCGACCATACTCCACGCGCGTTATTTTGTTATTTAGAAAGCTCCAGGAATCAAACACAGAAGGATGAACACAACACTTTTGGAGACCATTAGTATAGTATACTGTCATCAAGACTTCCAGGCAAAATCCCCTAGGGCACTTTTCGTAGAAGCTTGTCATAACATAACAGGGCATAACTTAACAAGCGATGCTTCTTGAAGATAAACATTTTGCCATGATGAGTGTCTCAAATGTTGAGCTCCAGAAGCTGAACGTGAAAGGTCTTATGAGTGGGGAAAAACAGAGACAAAAGACAGTGTGAATAGTGTTATTTCTGAGCTGCCTCAACAACAACAACTTTATTACGGGATCATGGCTGGGGAGTTTCATCGCCGGGGGCGATACTCTACCCCATTGCTGGTAGTGATGCCGGGAATGAAAGAATGAGCCCCTTCACAACAATAATCCAAGTCCTGTGATGTCCGGAAAGGTGAAGAGAGCCTTGAGGGCAGAGCGTTGGTGTGCTGGATGTGGCCAGGGACCGAGCAGTTTTGTGAGAGACAGGGGGCGGGAGCCTAGCTCGTTGAGGGATGCGGAGAGCACGGTTCGGGGAGGTTGGTAGTGTGGGCGTTGGAGAAGAATGTGCTCGAGATCTTCAACAGCACCACAGTGGTGGCTGCAGTGGGAAGAGGCGACTTAATTGTCTCAAGCGGTAGCGCCACTGTGCTGTGAAGGCCACGTCGAGGCGCAATCGATGAAGTAATGCGGCATCTTGACAATAAATATGTGCAGACATGCGGAATGCGAGCGCTGGATCAACTCTGCTCAGCATGGCGAGGGGTAGAATGTCAGCGATCCGTTGGCGGGTAGCCAGAGGAGCCACGAGGCGTCGAAGTATGGATCCCTCCATGAACGCGTCGTACGCTACTGGTACATCAAACGGTGTAGTTCCCAATATGGCACATTATGAAACAGCAAAAATGACGGGCAATCTTTTGGCAACACTGTGGGCTAGTGGAACGAAGATTTATGAAGGCACAGAATTTAATTCAAGTGGAATGTAATTGACAGAAACTTTCATTAACACTGTAATGATATATTTATTTATTTATTTAGCTCAAATGCCCGAGGGCTTTACATGAGGGGTGGGAAAATAAACCGACACAGAATTACATAAAACGAAGCGCCACATTACACAAATATTAAGAATCACACTGAAGAAAAAGCCGACACAATTGCTTCCGGAACTGCCCGCTCTCTGACGGGTCCACAATATGATCTGGAAGAGCGTTCCAAACTCTGATTGCGGTGGGAATGCACGAATGGAAATTAAGACCAGAACGTGAAGCTACCTGCCTGATTTTCTTTGTGTGGTCTATGCGGTCGGGAACGTAGTTCGGATATGAGAGTTGTTTGTTGCGAAGAGTGGGATGGTAGTATATTTTATGAAGCAAACATAACTTACATATTCTACGTCTAATGGAGAGAATAGGAATGTTAAAGTGAGACTTCAGACTGGAGACGCTAACCTACCGCGAGTAGGATGAAGAGGTGTAGCACACACCTTTGTTCTGAATGGGCGCTAGTGAAGTGATTAGGTAACGTTGGTGGGGACTCCAAATGGCACAACAACAACAACAACAGTAAATGATGACGATGAGATGGGGTGTTTCACCGCGGTGGTGCGGTACCCTACCCCATTGCACGTGGAACATTATGTGAAGATGATGAAGGAAGGATGAAAACACAAGAAAGAACTAAAGCGTCTGAAGCAATCCAGTGGACGACAGGAAGTCGATGAACAGGTGAAGAGCCCGACGATGGAGCACAGGATCTTCATAGGGGCCAATGAGTGCAGCTAAGGTGAGCGGCCTCTTGCTGATGCAGGCAAGCTCACCACACAATGTCCGCCTTTGCGGGCAGTAGAGTGAACATTCCATAAGAATGCGCTGGGCGGTCGCCACGATACCGCAGGTGGAACAGAGGCCCGTGTCACAGCATCGGATCATACACTTGAATTGTGGGGTGAAAGCAACATTGAGCCGGAGTCTACGCAGGAGGGAGGTAAAACGGCGTAGGAGACGGGCAGGGAAATGGCAGAAGCATATTCAACCTTCGATCTAACAAAGGTTTCAAAAGCCCTCTGACGTATATGAGAAGGGCAAAGGCGAAGGTTACGCTTTAGGTAACCCAGGGTTTTGTTGGCTTCGGAGGTCATGTTATGTATATGAGTTGACCATTTCAAGTTTGATGTGAAAGTTACGTCTAAATACGTGTACGAATGACTAAAGATAAGCGGCTCATCTCCTATTTTGTGGTCGTAATGGATGAAGTCACCCTTACGGGAAAATTGTATTACCTTGCACTTAAAGCTGTTAAGCTGCATCTGCCATGCGGAGCACCACGCAGAAATGTTATGTAGGTCCGACTGGAGTGCCACCTGGTCTTGCGTATCAGATATTATTGCCATTATTATAGTTGCTTTTTCATGGTGCTGACAAATAATCTACGTAATGTTGCACGCAGTACAATAGGTCAAATTACGGAATATAAACAACAGTCAGGAATTATGCCCCTGACAAACGAGCCCCGACAGGTTTTGATTACAGCTGCTTGGCAACGATCTTTCCTTGTGAATATTCTTGTATGGATTATGCCCGCCGTGAAGGTCGAAAGTGGAACACATGCAATATAAAAATGTCAACACCTGGCCTCGTGTGTTAAGTTGTATTTTACTTGTATATCAAAAATGACATTTTATAGAGCATGTTATTGGCATCATTCGTTTGTTATTTGCTGTCACGGAACAATTACTGAACGCCGTTTGCGGCTCTTTATGAGACATTGAATCGAAACTAATCTCTGCGCATGTTGGCAGACTTTTATACGAACATGTACATATTGATTACAGCACGGGTGCTGAAGTGGCAGCCTGCGTGGCCCCGAGCAACAAAAAGAAAATTATTCGCCCAAGCTTTATTAACGGTTGTGGCGCTATCTTTGGGCCTCTGCACTCATGCAGTTTATCTTGCGTTAATTAGGGATAGAAAACTGTTGCCACTGACCTGTAACAGCACACTTCTGTTGCCTTTGCCCGGTCCCCCTTGCATTGTGCTTTGGTAAAAAATAAACTGAAACTGACTATCTAAGAGAAACGGGCACAGGCAACAGCGCATACGACAGTGACACAAAGGCAGTCAGGGAACGTCGAACTTTCAACCTTTAATCCTATGATAAAAAGTTAAAAGTTCGACGTTCCCTGTCTGTCTCTGAGTTGCTTTCGTCATCTCTGCTGATGGCTCCTTAAACCTGTCCCTGCGTCTGATTTTTACTTGATTGATACTACTAGTACATTCCTGCCAAAATTTGTGAGCAAAGCCTATACATGGCGGGTTTGTAATACTGGTGCCTTCAATGCCACGAGAAACAGGACGCTTCAGTCGCAGGCATGGTGATCTCCCGAGTGAATTCGAGAAAATATTATTCCAGTGCAGAAGCTATTGACGACAGAAGAGCCGACTCGCCGTTTTCCACACTTGTTGACAATGTTCCTGGTGAGTACAAATAAAGGTGGTGGTGGTGACGAAAACCGGCTTGCTGTTGTCGGCCTCACGTATGTGGCCTGCGTCACGACTGTAGCCAGAATGAGTTGAACAAATGAAACTGAGCCACCTGCTGTGCCACGTACCTATAAAAAGAAGTTCGACGACGTTGGTGCGGCTTCGTTTTATTCTTGAAAGTATCTGAAGATATGTATGTTGTCGCAGACAAGCCTGTCCATGTTCGGTACAACATACGTCTAACACGAATAATTCGTAGCTTTACATGGCGAGACGACTGTGTCAACGTACATCTGCGAGCAGGCGTTTCCTGTGATGAACCCGAACAAGTCAAAGTTACGCGCACAACTAACAAACGGACACCTCAATGCAGTCCTTAATAGTGAAATTGTGCAATCACTTTCATACGATGTTCACGCCACAGTAAAAACAAGAGGTGCAAAGTTTCCTCGTGATACAGCAAATAAGGTGGATTTTTGAGCCTGTGCTTGAGCAACGCTCAGTAACCCAGGTGTATGTGGTTTAAGTTAAGTGCTATGTCATCTATATCAGAAACAGGCTACTCAAAAGCCGTGGTATGCGGCCCACGTAGTTCCGCTATGGCTCAATGCGGACCGGGATACGAACGAGTTCGGCACTCCTGGATTATAGGGTAGCAAGGTTCCTTAGAGGATGTCGTTGGGCACATGTATGTTTGTGACTTTTTAAGTCTGCGTTAGCGTCGGTTGTGGCTGTGACTGGCGTACAGATATTGTCAGATGGAGAGGGGACAGCAGGAAGGAAAGAGGAAAGGAGTGATGGCATTTGCTTTTGTATCTACGCATGTAGAAGTATTGTATTGTACATATTGCTTGGCTCTAAGTACTTGAGATCCACAAACTATAACATAGGGATCGTGGTCTATGCAAACTTACCCATTGTTACATGCACTCGTCTCTTCATTAAAATAATTCCTTACAATAACTATTTCAGTTTTTTGGTAATCCAAAGGTCCCTTGGCAAGCAATGATGATCCACAAACAATGAACAAATAAAGCGTGCCAAGTTCCATAAAAATAATCGCCATGTGTAGGACGAGGTATTGCAAGCCATGTAGGACACGAACTTTTTCCATCAACATAAGCTCTAGTCAGACACAAGAATTACATTGTTTGTGCAGTAGAAGCTGTACTGCATAATTCAATGTCACCTCACATCTTCCACATTGTCTCTCATCCATTTTGATAAATCACTGCAGCTGATTTGAGCAAAAATAATCGACGTTACATCGCTTTCGAATTTTAGCTCAAACTCTGCATGAAACATCTGTTAGGCTCTATAATTTCCTGTACTATACAGGAATCACCATCGTGGACGTTCATGATAATAATCGAATGATAAATACCTTATATCTTACATTTTGAAAAGAGCTCCACATGCCGTGACACCCTTTATCAATCCCATACCATGTCTCCAATGTCGAACTACTTCGCCTTCGCGAGAAGCGTGAGGAGCCGAGCCTCAGTTCAATATTACTCCCTTTTCGACCATTTGTTCTGGTCGGTCAAATATCAATCCCGGTTTCTGCAAAGCTGAGCTCATGGTCTCAAGTCTCGAGAACACGAGGTTGAGGAGCCATTAAAAAACGTCTCGAATCTTTATAATATGTTCGCGAACCAACTTGCTTTCGCTCCGACCACGTTCATTCCAGTCATGAGTGTGGACGAAAAAGGGCTCCAGCGATGAGAGGTCATGGATTCTCGCCACTGCTATCGCAGCGACGCTGCTGCTATCTTGAAGGGTCGTGGCAACTCCTACGCTACCATGGCTCAGACTACAGGACCTACTTCCGGCAGACTTGAAAAAATGATTAACTCTGCCGTGGATAAATAATGCTGTTGCCAAACTGAGAGATGAAATTTCCTTGATCAACACTCTCCTGGCCTCCTTGTCTGCTGCTTTGCAGGATGTAGTCTCGACCGTGGTCTCGTCTGTGACGTGTGCTGCTCCCACTGTTATGCCGTTGGCCACTGAGGGCGAGCAGGTTCTACCGCCTTCAACGATGCCCCCATCACCTCCACATCGCCCCTCCCCAGTAGCCTGTACCGCGTATCTCTATTTGTCCTTCCCCTGACATAGACACTGAAATGACTACAACTTCTCTCTCTAAGCGCGGTGCCTCTCCCTCTAAGACTGGGTCTGGGTCTGAAAGTCCCCTAGGAAAGCGGAACAGAAAGGGTGGCCGGCCGAATGTGAACAACGATGTCCTTCCAGATGCTGTAGCAAGCTCCATACTCTGTGATGGATAGTGTTAAAGTGATTCAGTGGAATTGTTACTCCGTTTTTGCATCTCTTCCTGATCTTACCGCCTTAGTCTCTTCTTATTCTCCCGACGTGATTCTTCTCCAGGAGACGTGGCTAACCACTGACCGTGCTTTCTCTTTTCGTGGCTTTCACTCTTACCGCTTAGACAGGCCAGCTGGTGAGGGTGGTGGCCTGTTGACTCTTGTTTCTACTGCTTTGGTTCATTTGTCTTCTGTTTCTTTCACACATACGTCGCCCGACTGCGAAGTTCTCGGGGTCCACTTGTCCTTGCCGAATGATGCCCTTTCTGTTATTAACGCTTATTACCCTCGGGGGTTCTTATCAGACTGCTCTATTGACTCTGCCGTCACTCAGGCATCTGGGAGGGTTATTGTTGGGGGTGACTTCAACTCTCACCATGTTATGTGGGGCTCTAAGACTGATGCGCGTGGTTGTGACTTGTGGAATTGGGTTTGTAAGAGGAATTTGTGCTTGACTAATGATGGCTCTTCTACCTTCCTCCGTGGGCTGCCGAGATCTGCTATTGACCTCTCTTTGTGTTCCTCTCAGTCCAAGATATCGTCATGGAAGACCGTTGATTCATCTACCAACAGCGACCACCTTCCCATACTATTCGTGGTTCCCTGTCATGCCACGCGTAACTCCTCCTCTCGGATCCTCAATAACCGCCGACTGCAGAGTCAGAAGCTGGATGCTCTTTTGGCCCAATGTGATAGTCTTTCTTCGGTCGACTGGACATCTCACACACTGTCCTCCGTCGCCCAGTCCCTGCAGCAGTCCTTCTTCTGCGTCACGAAGTGGACTACATCCCCTTGTGCGCCTTGGTGGAACGACGACTGTGCAAGAGCGTATAAGTGACGCAAGGCTGCATGGAAACAAGTGCTTGCCAACACCTGCTATGTGAACTGGAAGAACTACCAGTTTTGTAAAGCGCTCTTCAAGCGATCTGCTGCTACAGCAAAGCGTGAGTTTTACTCTGGACGCAACACCTTCCTTTCTGCACCGAATCGTAGGAAAGCGCTTCATAGGCATATTGCCTTGCTTCGCTCCTCTTCGTCTGCCATCTCCTCAAACCTCACTGTCCTCTCAGACACGGATTTTAAGGCGCGCCTTGAAGAAATTGCCAAGGGTCTCTCATTGTAGTTTTTATTTATTTTTTATTTATTTATTTATTTTTTATTTATTTTTTCCGTTTCCATCAAGAGATGGCGGTGGTCCCAGACAAAAAGCTGCCATGATGCAGCTTGAAAACGCCTGGGGACCGCGACGTCAATAGCAGTGCTAACACATACCAAACAAAGAAAAATAACTGGCATTCACATACGCGACACTTCAGCAACAACCAAATAAGCACATCTGGCATAATTACGTGCATCAATAAATTAATTGGTAAACACTCTTACAAAAAGCACCACAATAGCACAGACAGTAACAGCTTTGCTGTAATTACACACACTCATGTCTCTCCCATCATCAATAACGGTTTGAACTCGCAACAAAAAACACAGCTACTTGATGATCGATCAGAAAAAACGGAAGAACGCAGGAAATGCCCTCGTAATAATCCAAAAGCGAAAAGGAGTAATAAAAAAATTCTAATGTGATTGAAGGATATTTAGGTAGTGTGCACGGAGGGCTTTTTTCGAGACCTTTTTGTAGTCAGGATGTTCGAACAGGTAACAGTATTTGTTTAATAACGTTGGTAACTGATAGCGTATCATTTGTGTTCCGTATGTGGTTCGGCATCGCGGAGTCAGCCAAACTTCCCTAGCCCGTGTACGAGCAACAGTGTCATTCTTTGTTAAGTGTGACAAAGTGTGCATTTCGTGAATAACGGCACGACCAAATTTTAACATTACTAAGACTCTGTATTCATATAAATATGTGACTGAAATTATGCCGAACTTAAGGAAAATTGGCTTGGTATGTGCAATGAAGTGTTCATTACAAATGGCACGAGCTGCTCGTTTTTGGATTAATGTCAGTTTATTGAAGTTCGCCTTTGTGGTCGTTCCCCAAATCAAGTGTCCGTAACAAAGGAGAGAAGAGAAGAGCGCGTTATAAAGGCGTAGCTTAACTTGCGTAGGTAGTATTGCCCTGCACTTCCACAAAGTACCAGACACCTGCGACAGTTTACTAGATAATTTATCGACGTGTAAGTCCCAGCTCAAGTCATAGGAAAAAAAGATTTTCAACGCTGTGCCCCTCGGATCAGCCCTTCCCTCTTCTTGTGTGGGCTATCACGATGTCTCTGCCGATGAGTTGGAATTTGTCGTGCAGACCTTGCCCGGAACAGCCCCTGGACACGATGGAATTTCTGCTGCCACAGTGAAATCTCTGTGGGCCAAACATCGGCCGGCTTTACTGAACCTTGTGAATACGTCTCTTCAATATGCATGGATTCCCGCTACCTGGAAGGTGGCGCGCATTGTCATCGTTAAGAAAGTCCCTTCCAGTGGCCTTACGTTAGACAATATTAGGCATATCGCTTTAACATCTGTGCTCTGCAAGACCATTGAGCGTATTATTAATCGGCGACTTCTCTCCCATGTGGAATCCCGTGGCATTCTCGGTGCCCACCAGATAGGCTTTCGCTCTCGCTGCTCGATATAGCTCGCCCATACGAACATTGAGAGCCAGATTCGCCTTGCAAGGGAGATGAGACACCTTTCATCACTTGTTGCCCTTGACATTGCCAAAGCCTACGACAGTGTCATACATGCTGTGCACATCCAGAGGCTTCTAGACACCGCCACCCCTCCGTATCTGTCAGTGGCTGCGCCCTAAAGATATTGTTGCCGCAGCGTAAAACTTTGAGGAAAGTCGTAGGCCCATGAGTGCTACCAGGTGGGGGTCCCCTAGAAGAGACGGTGGGAGAAGTGGTCGGGTTCACAGAGATCCGGTCAGGAACAATAGGCGTGAGGGTGCCAATGATAAACGTTGTTTCGAATGTGGAAGAATGGGGCACATGCGGAAGGAGTGTCCGGAATTGCGTAGGACGGAGAGGGGTGACGGTGGTACTGTCGTCGGTGCGCGAAGGTTAGTTGCTCAAGTGGTATGGTAGACGACGGATGTGGACAACCAGAATCCCGCCAGCTGGGCAGATATTGTGGAAGGCAGTAAAGTAATAGGTGGGAATAGCAAGCCGTCGTAGCACAGGCTAACTTTTCCCTCTTTTTTATGAAATAAACATATCCCCCCCCCCCCCAGTAAAGTAATAGTCGCTAGGGTCGATACGGGGGCTGCAGTTTGCGAAAAGCACCCGCTTGAGGGTAGTTACAAGAACTGTGGGTTTATGTCACCCTGCGCCTCACGGTTGTACGCAAGGGAATGCAACGGGCGCACGCAGGTTGGAAGTCGATCTCGCTCTTGTTGCTCCGATTTGGGCGGCCCTCCACAGTTGGCGCTCGGTCGTCGGCAGACGCGCTTGTCTCCCGGGCAAATCCGGACACGTGTCGTGCGTTCCATAGCCGTATTAGCGGTGCGTTGGGTTGTACTGTGTGTATGCCATTCCGCGCAAGACGGCATCATGGTGAAGGGGAAAAACGGGGGAGGAAACTAACGCTAACGCATTTCTGTCTCAGGAATCCCATTGATTGCCATCAAATTTTTCATTTTTCTTTCTGATCGTTGACAGAATGCGAGCAAGGGTGGATGCAGTGACATGAAGGAAAGCGGAAAGAGGCGGTTCCTTTGGGGACGCACAACGATGTGAAATGAAACTTTGTTTTCAAAAACAATAAAGGTTTTGTTATGTTAAACTGGGTTGCTGTTTGCTTTCGCGACGTGCCCTTTCCTTTTTGTAGTGCAGTTGTGTGAAAGAGAGCGTCAAGTTAATGTGCCTGCCCAGGCAGCACAAATCATTGGCCCAATATTGGTTATACATTGGCCCGATATTGGGCCAGTATTGCCAATGCTCTCCCGATATTGCCTGAACATTAGGCATATCGGGCCGATATGCGCGGTTGTTTCCCAGTATATCGTCTGAATAACGGGTATGCCTGCCCGATATAACCAGTATTCTTCCAATACTGGCCAAATAATGGGTATATCGGCAGACATATTCGATATTCAGCCACTATCGCAAGAATGCGTCCATGCAGATTGGCGTAGTCTTCCAACATTTTTGCATGTGTTTCCAAAATGTTGTGAACATCACTGGCACATATTGGTTGAAGCTCTCCCTTGCAATATTTGGCTCACGGCTACTTATTCGAAAACGATAAGAAGCAGAAATAAGGATATATCTACAAATGCACTATTCATGGCTGCAGCTACTACGCAGTGTAACAACATAGTGCATATAGTTGTAGCAACAAACAATACATTTGTAGCTGCAAACAGCGTAAATCTTTGACGTCAGCGTAAATTTTGCTTGTGGATTGAATGGAAAAAAGAAAAGGCCATTAATATAGGATTAAAATCTACAGCATACGGACTAAACTGAGTTCCACCTCCGAAAACAACGATTCACTCCAAGCATTTCGTCTATGAATGTTCTCGTATGTAACGCGTGGTTCCAGATGCAGTAAGCGGCACGGAACCTTTTGAAGCGGGAAGCCGTACCCCCAAATTTTGAACGTGCTGAAGAGGACCAAGGTAAGAAGAAAGCTACAAAATGGAGGTAAGTCGAAGTCCAAGTTCACGTTTATGGCGTCATATAGCACAACAGAACAGTCGTGTTAATACTACCACATGTGAACAAATATAAGAAGCTTCGTGAATCGGTTTTCGCAGCTGTCTGTTAGCTGTTGTGATTCATCTGATATAGCCACGATTGTCAAAGCACTGATAATACAATATGTGAACCACCACAGGTGCATGATCAAGGTGGAAATGAAGCTGGCTGCAGAATGGCAGCTGAGCCTTAAAAGGACCTTGAAATACCCTTGAATGTTTGTTCCCAAATTCCGTGGCAACCCTGACTGCCCCCGCAACTTTTCTGGACAAAGCACTTCTGCGTATACCATTAATTCTACTACTTCTCCATTTATACACGCATTAAATATCTTACTATGCTGGTAACTATGTTTTAGAATGAAAATAGGTCAATGTGATAATTAACAATACATGGGGGATATATGTACAAGCTTCTTAATTAGCTGTTCGGGATGGTTATCGGCTTCGTTACATTTACGGTTCCATATATAATGCAATTTAGTTACTCAGGTATCTGTATGAAATCGAGAATTATCATGCCTCCCATTAATAGTGGTGTTGCCCGCTCTCCTTCTGATTATTTATTATTATGACAGCGATGCACATCCAGCGTCTGCGCTAAATTCCTCGCTCGAGTCGAGTACATGTTGCACACAAAATGCAATTTTGTTACATGTATTCGTTTCTGGAATACGAACTTTGTGGTTATGGCGATAGCAATCGTGACAGCAATCCCGGAGCGGCACATAGCAGTCGCCGCATACAGCAAGTCAGCAAGCTCACGGCGCCTGTGCTGGGAGAGAAGGACAGCATCGTTTTCCCTCTCCACTCTCTTCTCGTCCTCCTCATCCTCTCTGTACCTGAAATCGGTGCCGGAGACGGTCTCCCTGGACACAACCGATGAGGACGACAGCTGCTGGCTCTATTCTTCGCAATTACCAGTCTACCGTGGCAACCTGGCCCTGCGATCTCGATGTCCGGATGCATTCCGGATGCCGACGATCAAACGTCGAGTACAGTCCCATAAAAAAGCTGTGCGACGGCGATCCATATTAGGCGATCAAGTTACGCTCGTGGGTGCTGAATTGTATCCCATTCGTGGAACCTCAGGACAAGGATCGCGGAACCTCGGTTGAGAAACACTGGTTTAGGATATCGGCGTAGCTTACCTTTAAACGCGTACCTCTACGTCCTATTCTTTGTTCGCGTGAACGAGACTAATACTTGATGTCATAATCGCCAATTGGAGCACAGTGACCATCATTTTCTTTTATCTGTTAGATACTTACTTGCAGCAGGAGGTACTGCATACCCGTCCCTCTCCTGTACCGCCATAATTTTCAATTCCATCTGTAACATTCCGATTTTTTTCCTTTTCCTTGGTGTACCGCACCCCTTTCCTGGAACATTCTCCGCTTCTAAAACGTTCCCTGTCAGCGCACTGTTGATGAAGTCCCAGAAAGGTCAAACGGCTGTCCAGAACTCTTATGCAAACGTCTGAGTTATAAAATCTGCTTGTGAAAAGGTCACTTCACTGCTGTGTACCAGGAAAAATTTAATACAGTTCGACGGCTACAGACGACGTACTCCCAGCACGAAGATGACAAGGGCATATTGGCACACCTTTCGCATTGTCTGTTGGAGATGATCGCACCTCATTGTGCTCTTGCAAAGGTCTGAAGGAGCTTGCCAAGAAAGTATTTTCCGAAATGTTAACGGGGTACTAAGTGCCACCCACTATACCAGGTGATGGATTTCCACAGACCTCAATAGACTGAGCCATTAATAGGAAAATGGAAATTGCCTGACGTAGCTGAAATCACCCTGCATAAATAAATGCAGCGGCGGAGGCCACTGAGAATCTCATGCGCCAGGTGAACACCTGTTAACATGGGTCTTAAAGCGGTGGTAGTGCTCGTGGTGCTGGAAGGGCTCGCCGTTGTCGACCTCACAGAGGCTCTTAGCGCGGACGATATGGCAGGCTCCCTGTGGATCAACGGGGTGTCCTGGGGCCTATGTAGGAATGCACCGCTGCCCAGAGATGCCATCAAGGTAAGACCTCAATTTAATTTCTGCCATTCTTTAATTAGCAGCGTTCGTAACTGGTGTGGTGAAAACTGGACAAAGGTGATGCGGAAACTGAATGAACATTGAGTGAAAAATGGCACCTCCTCCCGCGACCGTCACTGATATCCATAGATTGAGAAGTTACCCGTCAAAAAGAACTCGTTACAAGTTAAGTTACCGTGTGCAAAATGTAACTAAGTTAATAACGAAGTTCTTCAGCCTGAAACGTAACTCGCTGTTACTGAGTTACTTACAAAAAAGAACGAGTTACTTCCAAGTTACTTCGGACACAAAATAGCATTACGCAGGTGCAGCGCGCGTGAGCAGTTGAGTTAGGCCTTGAGTTGCCTGCGGAGGAGTGCAACGCGCTTAGATCGTTCTCGTTTATGTCCAACAGTATACCTCTCCCTGTTTGTAAACAAATGACGTCAAAGTGTTCGACAGTGCCAAAATTTGGTAGAATTGAACTACGCTCGAAGCTAGAGGTGAACAAGTTCGCGTCCGAAAGCCACGATCCGGATTACGATATGGTCCCTTAAAGGGACGCGACCCTCGGTCCTACTTTTCTTGCAATGGGAGGCGGCGAACAAGTGCCCGTTCGTGGAACCCAGCTCTCTCCTTCCGATTTGTTTCGGTTTCAGTCTGTCTACCAATGTCATGATGCCGTTTCTCTGGTAGAGGTCTATTCAAACGCTTTGCATATTACTCCCTGTGGGCGCACAATGGTTCAGCTTCATTTCAATGGCAGCGGTTCTTACTTCCTGAATAAAATACTGTCATTAATTGAATATCACGTTTTATGGCAAAAAATGCCATGAAGGAACCGGAGAGAAAGCAAGAAAATATGTGGACGTGAGTGAAAAGCGAGTTAAAAGTAACTTGGAACTCAACTTAAATTACTTTGGCAAAGTTACCTGAAAAAGGAACGAGTTCGTCTGAAAGTTACCACGGAACAAAAGTACCGAGTTAAGTTACAAGTTACCAAAAAAAGGAACTTAGTTACACTAACGAGTTACCTCGAACGCTGCTGATATCATTCGGCTATTGCGAACATTACGTTACCTTTGTATCAACGACATCATTTTTGGACTATATAGGCTCAAGCAATGGGTAAGTTATGCCTCTCTGAGGCATCGAAAAGTTTGCCACAATTAAAAGATTCCGATGCACGTGAGACGTATTTCCAGTCTCAGATCGTAAACGGTGTTCCCGCACTGATGTAGTTGAACATGCTGCTCATTGCCTAAAGGAGGCTGCGGCAGGTGATTCCACGATAACCAAGATAAACGTAAAAGACGGTTATTTGCACTGATGTGAACCTGCATTGAAAATTTCACGGCGAAGAGTCAAATAGAAGCGGAGAAAATAGGCAACGCACTGATCGAAACTCACGCGACTGTGACATCACAGCCCTCGCCGCCGCTTGTGAGGCAGCGCATGAAAAGTCACGTGCTTACGGCTGCCAATGGAGATGAACGCAACTCTGAGCTCTGCGTCGTCTGCGCTTTGCTCGGGGGTGTGTTGGAGGGCTTGCATCTCGTTAAGTACGACGCGTAGAAGAATACTTCTTTTTTCTGAGCACTCTGGCGTGCAGTACAAAGTGTCCATGATGCGATAAACCACATCCATGAAACTGTCCCAGCTCTTTGAATTGGGCTAACAAAACATTAAACGCTGATCGTTGATGAAGCCATATTTGTCAAGTGTCCATGGTCAAATGCCCCGTTGGAGATGCTCGAACGTCAATGTTGAGCAGTATGGGGGGAGGGGGATGTGGGGATATGTTTCTTAAGAAAAAAGAAAGGAAAGGTGAGCCAGAAGGAGGTCGGCTTGCTGTACAAAAAAGGGGAAGAAAAGAAAAGAAAAAGAAGAAAAGGAAGAACACAAAACGAAAGCTGAAAAGTCACACATACGGTCACACAATCACAGTACGGGTGATCGCGAACGCATTACTGCGTCACAAGACATTAAATTTGTCTTTCCCGCACTGTCATTAGCCAAAATGTATTGGCAGTGTTGTCAGATGCATGATAAAAGTACTACTCACTTTCCTTACAAACCGGTGAGGTGCGCGTTTGCTTCTGAAGGCTCCGTCATCCTTCTTGGTTCTCTCTCGCTTGAGGCGTTAGAAAGTATGAAACCATTAGTTGATGTCACTGGAATATGTTTTCTTAGAGGAGAATGTGCCGTGACAGTGTGTGTGTGGACAGTGTGTGCGAGTGACTGACTGAGTGTCGTCACTCATTGGTTTTATTGTAGTTAGCTATTTTTGGTTTTCCTAAGTGATCTGGAGTAGCCAGCTCTCGTAATGAGTGCCTATTTCTTCATTTTTTTCTACTCTTTTTAACTTAACGAAACTCAGTATGTTTCTTGTAAATTCGTTCGCAAATTCGCATTATTACGGTGAAACAAAAAAAAAAAAAAACAAAACAAAACAGAAAACGCTGTCCTTGTATCCTCCTGTATGTGGAGTCTCACTCAGTATAATCTTGTCGCTTCATTACAGATGATGACCACTTCTAACCGGTTTTATCTCATCTTAGCGGCTTACAAATCGTGGCAAGATAACGAGCCAGAATTATGCACTCATATGATCCTCCATAAGAAGAATGACAAGAGCCTGCACTTCAAGAAGTATTCCCACTGGCGTGGAGAATGGTAAGGACATTTCCATTATCTCGGGTGAACAGTCAGGTCCATGCAATTATCCTTGAACGTATATTTGCGAGTGAGCTAGTATAACAGTTTTGCATTTCTATGTTTTCCTCGAAACAACAACAACAACTTTATTGCGATTGATGAATGGGGGGGGGGGGGGGCGATAATAGACACCACTTCGGCACTTGAATAATAGACAACACACAAGGGGGGGGGGATAGGTTTATTAAGAAAAAGAAAGGCAGCCAGTCGGTCGGCTTGCTATTCCAAATAAAAAAGGAAAATGGGGAAGAAAAGAAAAGGAAAATAGAAAAGAAGAGAAGAGAAAAGGGGAAGATAAAGAAGGAAAAGAAAAGGAAAAGAAGAAAAGTTGTCACAAAGGGGTTCCGCGGCTCAACATCGGGAACTTGGTACTCGTTCGGTATGGACTCCCGCGAAGCCGAGCGCAATCAGAGCCCTGAACAGGAACCGGGGCCTTATTAAGGGCGTTGTTTATACGAGTCCGGACAGCACAGAAGAAAGGGCGTCCATAATAGGTTTCCACTGACATATAGAACGCACGGTAGCGAAAGGGGAAACTACAGATACGATAGTGGTGACCCTTACTATATTCATACTATTGCACTAACTGGTCTTTGCTGGTGCTCCTTCAGCTTGTGTACACCTTTGTAGCAATGTCAATTACTGTAAGGTTATGACCAGTAAGATGTACAGTCGCCGTCAGAGTTCATCGTAACGCACCCACGGCGAAGCCGCATTGGCCCCTGCGTTCGAGACTAGGTCCCAGCTACGTTCCTACAAATAAGGCACCAGCATGCAGCGTCACGGTTGCGCACCCCGCACCCTTGCAGGTGAGATCACGCGCACCAGTATCAAAGACAACTGCACTGGCGTGTACGTGCCGTCGAACGTTCCAATTAAATGAGCTCGGAAAGGGTAGAAAACAGTGCAGAGACGGGACATCTACCTAGATAACTAGGTAGGTAGGTACCAACTTGCCCAAATCTCTGCCTTAACTCGGAAAGGGTATTGTACAGAGCTGTCTAAAAACAGCTCGTATTTCGTGGAATGGCCCATGAAAAGCACACACGAAAAATATTTCGACTCAAGAATGTCCCAATAGAGCGCCATTTAATTGTAAAAAAAGCTGCCGCTGTGGTAGGTTTCCGGGCTCCATCTCCGGACCGCTCCTTGAGCCCTCTGAATTCGCGCCGGCAATGTGCTTCATTCACTACGAAAAAGTCGTCTGCTCTCGGCAGAGTGATGTGCTACTTGTTCACTGCTATTCACTCTAGGATATCAAACAGGAAAATAAACGTTTTGAAAACGGTATCTGTTTACTGATAGCACGTTACGATGTTCTTTTATCATATTTGCATGCGTCTACGAGTAGGGAGCATGGACGTCGCCAACAGCGTCTCACATGTGGCGGGTGGCGCTGCTCAATGTGTCTCTTCGCGGTTTCATGCGTCTCTCGTTGCCTTTGTTCCGTTCAATCAGGATACAGCCGGTATAATTGACCGTATACGTGTGTTGCGCAAGTCTATGTTTCATTCAGGAGGCCTGCAGTGATGCCGCGCTGTGTTCGAGGCTGCGCAAATGACAAAACCAAAAGGTCGCGCAGCTTGCGCATGCATCAGGTTCCGGGAAATGAGTCAGCAACAAGTTGGTGGCGTGCCTTGATTCAACGTGAGGATGTTCAACCTGGCACTGAACTCCGAATACGCAGCCTACGTTTCAATGAGACTGATTGCGAATCACCACCGGGCGTCGTGAAATCTGTCGGCGCCGACTTTGGCATCCGAGAGTTGCGTAAAACAACGTGGAGCTAGCTCGCTTCACGGATGCAAAACTCGTTGTTACCTCGGTGTCAGTGATCAGAGAAATTTTGAGAACCGCACCAGAGAGATCGACCGTTTCGGATTCCATGTGATCTGATATGAGAAGCGTCGTCAGAAGAAACTGTGAGAACCGTACGCAGCAGACGACGGACGACATCCGTCAGACTCCAACAGCTCCGCCATAGAGCCCATAGTTTCAGATAATTCACAAAACATTGGACACACGACCAATGAGAGTGCAACATTGTAGATATTACGCATAGTCAGCCGGCCAATCAGGATCCTTAACGTCTGGCTGTCCTTTCGATCGGTTCTGGCTAACATCGACATCTAGTGGATTTCACGCCTGCCGCCGTTATCACGTATTCAAAATAACTCAAGCGACTTTTGGCTAAAGAAACATTTATTCACACAAAGCACTGATTCAGGGATGTGATACATGGGTGCACTGTGAAAGCAAAGCCCATTGCGTTGCTGACACCATCACAAAGTTCGAACTTGACGCAAAACGGACACACCGTTCAATTCCTAATACCGAGCAAGTCTCATGAGTGCGTACCATTTCATGATGAGCGTCTTCTTTCGCTGCTGCAGTGCATCGTACACTAGCGGACTGCACGGGCCTAATTTTCAGGCCCGTGCCCGGCTCAGGCCCGGCTGCTACGTCCCGCACCCGGCCCGAGCCCGATGTCTTCTATAGATTTCCAGCTCGTACCCGACTGTTTCCATGCTCAGGCCTGGTCCCAGCCCGCCTCTGCTCTAGGTGTTCTCGAGGCCCGGCGGCGTATTTAGATTTACTAAAGAGCACAGCGCAGCGAGCAAAAGGACGCAGCTAGTTGGTGGAGAGTGAGGAAGTACACTCGAACGGAGCGGCTGTGTTTCTCTGCCGGCAAGCCGCTCTGTGCTTGGTGCTTGGGAGGGCAGTGCGTAGAGGCGCGTGGGCGATATGTATGTGCCTTCCGGTTCAAAAGAGACTCATCTCCGCTCTATTGCGCATGCACTGGTGTTAGTTTCCTTTTCTCGAACTCTTACGCGAACGAAATATGTCAGAACACCTAATGTAACTGACCCTCGTGCCGGACTCTCACGTGGACGAAATATGTCAGAACACCTAATCTAACTGACCCTCGTGCCGGACTCTCACGCGAACGAAATATGTCAGAACACCTTATGTAACTGACCCTCGTGCCCGACTCTCACGTGAACGAAATATGTCGAACACCTAATCTAACTGACCTTCGTGCCGGACTCTCACGCGAACGAAATATGTCAGAACACCTAATCTAACTGACCCTCGTGCCGGACTCTCACGCGAACGAAATATGTCAGAACACCTTATGTAACTGACCCTCGTGCCGGACTCTCACGTGAACGAAATATGTCAGAACACCTAATCTAACTGACGCTCGTGCCGGATTCTCACGTGAACGAAATATGTCAGAACACCTAATCTAACTGACCTTCGTGCCGGACTCTCACGCGAACGAAATATGTCAGAACACCTAATCTAACTGACCCTCGTGCCGGACTCTCACGTGAACGAAATATGTCAGAACACCTAATCTAACTGACGCTCGTGCCGGACTCTCACGTGAACGAAATATGTCAGAACACGTAATCTAACTGACGCTCGTGCCGGACTCTCACGTGAACGAAATATGTCAGAACACCTAATCTAACTGACCTTCGTGCCGGACTCTCACGCGAACGAAATATGTCAGAACACCTAATCTAACTGACCCTCGTGCCGGACTCTCACGCGAACGAAATATGTCAGAACACCTTATGTAACTGACCCTCGTGCCGGACTCTCACGTGAACGAAATATGTCAGAACACCTAATCTAACTGACGCTCGTGCCGGATTCTCACGTGAACGAAATATGTCAGAACACCTAATCTAACTGACCTTCGTGCCGGACTCTCACGCGAACGAAATATGTCAGAACACCTAATCTAACTGACCCTCGTGCCGGACTCTCACGCGAACGAAATATGTCAGAACACCTTATGTAACTGACCCTCGTGCCGGACTCTCACGTGAACGAAATATGTCAGAACACCTAATCTAACTGACGCTCGTGCCGGATTCTCACGTGAACGAAATATGTCAGAACACCTAATCTAACTGACCTTCGTGCCGGACTCTCACGCGAACGAAATATGTCAGAACACCTAATCTAACTGACCCTCGTGCCGGACTCTCACGTGAACGAAATATGTCAGAACACCTAATCTAACTGACGCTCGTGCCGGACTCTCACGTGAACGAAATATGTCAGAACACGTAATCTAACTGACGCTCGTGCCGGACTCTCACGTGAACGAAATATGTCAGAACACCTAATCTAACTGACGCTCGTGCCGGATTCTCACGTGAACGAAATATGTCAGAACACCTAATCTAACTGACCCTCGTGCCGGACTCTCACGCGAACGAAATATGTCAGAACACCTTATGTAACTGACCTTCGTGCCGGACTCTCACGTAAACGAAATATGTCAGAACACCTAATCTAACTGACGCTCGTGCCGGACTCTCACGTGAACGAAATATGTCAGAACACGTAATCTAACTGACCCTCGTGCCGGACTCTCACGCGAACGAAATATGTCAGAACACCTAATCTAACTGACGCTCGTGCCGGACTCTCACGTGAACGAAATATGTCAGAACACGTAATCTAACTGACCCTCGTGCCGGACTCTCACGCGAACGAAACATGTCAGACCACCTAATGTAACTGACCTTCGTGCCGGACTCTCACGTGAACGAAATATGTCAGAACACCTAATCTAACAGACCCTCGTGCCGGATTCTCACGCAAACGAAATATGTCAGAACACCTAATGTAACTGACCCCCGTGCCGGACTCTCACGTGAACGAAATATGTCAGAACACCTAATGTAACTGACCCTCGTGCCGGACTCTCACGTGAACGAAATATGTCAGAACACCTAATCTAACTGGCCCTCGTGCCGGACTCTCACGTGAACGAAATATGTCAGAACACCTAATCTAACAGACCCTCGTGCCGGATTCTCACGCAAACGAAATATGTCAGAACACCTAATGTAACTGACCCCCGTGCCGGACTCTCATGTGAACGAAATATGTCAGAACACCTAATGTAACTGACCCCCGTGCCGGACTCTCACGTGAACGAAATATGTCAGAACACCTAATCTAACTGGCCCTCGTGCCGGACTCTCACGTGAACGAAATATGTCAGAACACCTAATCTAACTGACCCTCGTGCCGGACTCTCACGCGAACGAAACATGTCAGAACACCTAACGTAACTGACCTTCGTGCCGGACTCTCACGCGAACGAAATATGTCAGAACACCTAATGTAACTGACCTTCGTGCCGGATTCTCACGCAAACGAAATATGTCAGAACACCTAATGTAACTGACCCTCGTGCCGGACTCTCACGCGAACGAAACATGTCAGAACACCTAACGTAACTGACCTTCGTGCCGGACTCTCACGCGAACGAAATATGTCAGAACACCTTATGTAGCTGACCCTCGTGCCGGACTCTCACGTGAACGAAATATGTCAGAACGCCTAATCTAACTGACCCTCGTGCCGGACTCTCACGCAAACGAAATATGTGAGAACACCTAATCGAACTGACCCTCGTGCCGGATTCTCACGTGAACGAAATATGTCAAAACACCTAATCTAACAGACCCTCGTGCCGGACTCTCACGCGAACGAAATATGTCAGAACACCTAATCTAACAGACCCTCGTGCCGGATTCTCACGCAAACGAAATATGTCAGAACACCTAATGTAACTGACCCTCGTGCCGGACTCTCACGTGAACGAAATATGTCAGAACACCTAATCTAACTGACCCTCGTGCCGGACTCTCACGTGAACGAAATATGTCAGAACACCTAATCTAACTGACCCTCGTGCCGGACTCTCACGCGAACGAAATATGTCAGAACACCTTATGTAGCTGACCCTCGTGCCGGACTCTCACGTGAACGAAATATGTCAGAACGCCTAATCTAACTGACCCTCGTGCCGGACTCTCACGCAAACGAAATATGTGAGAACACCTAATCGAACTGACCCTCGTGCCGGATTCTCACGTGAACGAAATATGTCAAAACACCTAATCTAACAGACCCTCGTGCCGGACTCTCACGCGAACGAAATATGTCAGAACACCTAATCTAACAGACCCTCGTGCCGGATTCTCACGCAAACGAAATATGTCAGAACACCTAATGTAACTGACCTTCGTGCCGGACTCTCACGTGAACGAAATATGTCAGAACACCTAATCTAACTGACCCTCGTGCCGGACTCTCACGCAAACGAAATATGTGAGAACACCTAATCGAACTGACCCTCGTGCCGGATTCTCACGTGAACGAAATATGTCAAAACACCTAATCTAACTGATCCTCGTGCCGGACTCTCACGCGAACGAAATATGTCAGAACGCCTAATCTAACAGACCCTCGTGCCGGATTCTCACGCAAACGAAATATGTCAGAACACCTAATGTAACTGACCCTCGTGCCGGACTCTCACGTGAACGAAATATGTCAGAACACCTAATCTAACTGGCCCTCGTGCCGGACTCTCACGTGAACGAAATATGTCAGAACACCTAATCTAACTGACCCTCGTGCCGGACTCTCACGCGAACGAAACATGTCAGAACACCTAACGTAACTGACCTTCGTGCCGGACTCTCACGCGAACGAAATATGTCAGAACACCTTATGTAGCTGACCCTCGTGCCGGACTCTCACGTGAACGAAATATGTCAGAACGCCTAATCTAACTGACCCTCGTGCCGGACTCTCACGCAAACGAAATATGTGAGAACACCTAATCGAACTGACCCTCGTGCCGGATTCTCACGTGAACGAAATATGTCAAAACACCCAATCTAACTGATCCTCGTGCCGGACTCTCACGCGAACGAAATATGTCAGGACACCTAATCTAACTGATCCTCGTGCCGGACTCTCACGTTAACGAAATATGTCAGGACACCTAATCTAGCTGACCCTCGTGCCGGACTCTCACGCGAACGAAATATGTCAGAACACCTAATGTAACTGACCCTCGTGCCGGACTCTCACGTGAACGAAACATGTCAGAACACCTAATGTAACTGACCTTCGTGCCGGACTCTCACGCGAACGAAATATGTCAGAAGACCTAATCTAACTGACCCTCGTGCCGGACTCTCACGCAAACGAAATATGTCAGAACACCTAATCTAACTGACCCTCGTGCAGGACTCTCACGTGAACGAAATATGTCAGAGCACCTAATCTAACTGACCCTCGTGCCGGACTCTCACGTGAACGAAATATGTCAGAACACCTAATGTAACTGACCCTCGTGCCGGACTCTCACGTGAACGAAATATGTCAGAGCACCTAATCTAACTGACCCTCGTGCCGGACTCTCACGCAAACGAAATATGTCAGAACACCTAATGTAACTGACCCTCGTGCCGGACTCTCACGTGAACGAAATATGTCAGAGCACCTAATCTAACTGACCCTCGTGCCGGACTCTCACGCAAACGAAATATGTCAGAACACCTAATCTAACTGACCCTCGTGCAGGACTCTCACGTGAACGAAATATGTCAGAACACCTAATCTAACAGACCCTCGTGCCGGACTCTCACGTGAACGAAATATGTCAGAACACCTAATCTAACTGACCCTCGTGCCGGACTCTCACGTGAACGAAATATGTCAGAACACCTAATCTAACTGACGCTCGTGCCGGACTCTCACGTGAACGAAATATGTCAGAACACCTAATCTAACTGACCCTCGTGCAGGACTCTCACGTGAACGAAATATGTCAGAACACCTAATCTAACAGACCCTCGTGCCGGACTCTCACGCAAACGAAATATGTCAGAACACCTAATCTAACTGACCCTCGTGCAGGACTCTCACGTGAACGAAATATGTCAGAGCACCTAATCTAACTGACCCTCGTGCCGGACTCTCACGCAAACGAAATATGTCAGAACACCTAATGTAACTGACCCTCGTGCCGGACTCTCACGTGAACGAAATATGTCAGAGCACCTAATCTAACTGACCCTCGTGCCGGACTCTCACGCAAACGAAATATGTCAGAACACCTAATCTAACTGACCCTCGTGCAGGACTCTCACGTGAACGAAATATGTCAGAACACCTAATCTAACAGACCCTCGTGCCGGACTCTCACGTGAACGAAATATGTCAGAACACCTAATCTAACTGACCCTCGTGCCGGACTCTCACGTGAACGAAATATGTCAGAACACCTAATCTAACTGACGCTCGTGCCGGACTCTCACGTGAACGAAATATGTCAGAACACCTAATCTAACTGACCCTCGTGCAGGACTCTCACGTGAACGAAATATGTCAGAACACCTAATCTAACAGACCCTCGTGCCGGACTCTCACGTGAACGAAATATGTCAGAACACCTAATCTAACTGACCCTCGTGCCGGACTCTCACGCGAACGAAATATGTCAGAAGAGCCAACCTAACTGACCTTCGTGCCGGACTCTCACGCGAAAGAAATATGTCAGAACACCTGACCTAACTGACCCTCGTGCCGGGCTCTCACGCGAACGGAATATGTAAGAACACCTGACCTAACTGACCTTCGTGCCGGACTTTCACGCGAACGAAATATGTCAGAATACCTGACGTAACTGACCCTCGTGCCGGGCTCTCACGCGAACGAAATATGTTGGAACACTTAACCTAACTGACCCTCGTGCCGGACTCTCACGCGAACGAAATATGTCAGAACACCTGACCTAACTGACCTTCGTGCCGAACTCTAACGCGAACGAAATATGTTAGAACACCTGACGTAACTGACCCTCGTGCCGGGCTCTCACGCGAACGAATTATGTCAGATGTCTTAGTGCACGTGTCAAATCCAGACTCATTATACGAAATAAGCACGATCACATATAAAAAAGTGATAGTTCTCAAATGAGAATACCATGATATGCAGTACAAAAAAAAAGTGACATGAAAATTCAGCTATCCAACCTCGTGAAGTATGTTCGCGTACATGCCCGACCATGGCCGTCGTTGTCAAGTCCATACCCGGCCCGAGCCTGGTGGCTGAAACCGGAACCCGGCCCAGACCCGCATAAAATACGCAAAGTTCGGCCTGCTGGCCGGGCTTTCGGGCCGGGCTTTCGGATAAGTCCGGGCCCGTGCAGTGCTCTAACATACATTACAGCAAAGAGGAAAGCGGGGCCCGAACGCGTTCTTCACGCTCCAACCGCTCCAACTCGGAAGCATTCCAGTTTCGTACTTGATAGACTGTTGGTGGGATAATAGTGTTGCCCAGGAACAGCACAACACGCGTAGAATCACACCGACGCACGAATCAGCCCGTGAACATATTTCTAGAAACTGTTCTGTCGGTTGAGAACCCCAAGCACTGAACACAGGAGAACGCCGTGCCGGCCGTGCTGTTTCGAAACTATGCTGAAACGGCTTAGACACTGCGCGCCCATGCGCGCGTACAAAACGTGATTTCAAAACATTGTCGACCAATCGGAGCGCGCGCACAGTCTCGGCCAATGGGCTTGAAACAAGGTGTATGGGCGCAGTGGCACATATTCTACAGCCGCAGCCGCGCGGGTACCTGAGGA
This sequence comes from Ornithodoros turicata, assembly GCF_037126465.1. Classification (NCBI taxonomy): domain Eukaryota; kingdom Metazoa; phylum Arthropoda; class Arachnida; order Ixodida; family Argasidae; genus Ornithodoros; species Ornithodoros turicata. Next base: position 4,346,890 of record NC_088208.1, read on the forward strand.
GGACAGCCTCCGCCCTGTCTACAGTGATCTAGAAAAGGGATAGTGCCTTCACTGGCGAGCGGAGCGGTGATCCTTTGCGTGGAAGCTGCTGGAGGGCGCAACCGACGGATTCCCCTGAGCGCTTCGCTTGGCTCCATATATTCGCTCAGGAAGATCGCGCAGTAGATAAGCAATAAAAGTGCAACTAAGCCCCTGAGCAAGGTATAGCTGTAATAAGTACACTGAGGTGCCTAAAACTTCCGTGCATGACAGTATACTGTCAATGTGTAAGCAGGAAAAAGGGAAAAGTTTCGTGATCCCAGCCGCGGCTAATACGCGTGAAAATACGGTAGTTGTTGTTCAAATAGTACAAATTCCGTTTGTTGGGTGCGATAACAGGCTCCACCGTTTAGGCAGAGCGCGATTGAGGGCCATAAAAGTTCGTACGACATGCTCGCGGTGACTCCCCAAGAATGGTCTCCCCGATTCTTGGCTCGGGACGTTGTTGTAAAATCTTTTTTGTTTGCTTGATTGTTTATAGCTATACCCTCAAGGCGTTTGGTAAACGTAGCAATCCGCTAACAAACAGTCATTCACGCCACATATTGTAACATAATAGAAGAGTGAAGAGCAGTGACACCATCTTTCATATTATTTGATACGAGGTGACCATGCCATTAAGCTAGCTGCTGCCGTTGTGGTTGTAATTGCCAGAGCAGAAAACTAGGAAACCTATCAGTCTGTTTCTCTGTTCGAAACACCTGCACCCTTCTTCGAACACTTGGAATTTATTTGTGTTTGAATTTGTAATGCACGTTGGTCGAAATAAAGTAAAGAATTGCATTTATTGCTCATGCCATGAGTGTGTTTTAAGCACGATAATTAACATTTTTGAGGGGTCCCGAAAGACGGCTGGGGACGAGAGTACAGCCTTATTCGAGGGCGGTTTCTTGAGCACCGCCTTGGCGGAGGAATCCCCGAAGCGGGTTCATGAAACCCACGCTCTCTTTGAGTGGAGGAGCGGTGCTTTCCTCCACTCGTTGGAGTCGAGGCGGAGCGTCGAGTCGAGGCTCGTTCATGAATTCGGCGGTAAGTCACACGTCTCATTTTGAGGTATTTCATCTTCTGCCATTTCTCTGTCCTTGTTTAATTTAGAGCTTTCGTATAAAAGTTCAGTCGAGTGTGCAGATAAAAGCTAACCATATCAGCCGAGAGTCGACTGCTATGAGCGGGTCACCCAACACTGAGTGAGTGGTTTTTCTTAACGATATCAAGCACATCAAGAATGCTCTCCTTGTGAAGCTCATTTCTGCTGAAGCATTCTGTGAAAATATTTTCAAGATTTCCAACAAACTGGTAAAGCCGTGGGGATGCGTACAGTAAGCCACCATTGTCACGGGATCTGGTGAACGATGCTTGAGAGCCTGTTGATTCTGCAGACGTGAAGAGCAGCCCAGAGCAGTCGTCACACTTATAGCTTAACACTCGCTTTCTTGCAGCATATCCAGCCATATGATATATTAGTTGTCCATTTGACTTTTGTATCACAAGGGGATCATGATCGTGCTGAACTGGTACGCTTCTGAGGTAAACTGCTCAATTTCCGAATAGTGGTAGCTTCGGCGCATCAGTGGAGCCACGCGAGGAGCCATGTTTATGCGAGTGTTTTTTTTTTTCTTCTGGGAAACAAATTGCACGCATAAAAACCTTTCGCTCTATTCGGTAAAATGACACACACACCTTCATCAGACGTCTTAACCTGAAATATTTTTGAATGGTCCTCCGTACTTCTTTAAAATGCCCACCACCCGGAACGGCACAACGATCGACTGCGGAATCAATACGATAAAGTGGAGAGATCCTGTAGCTCACTTTAGTGCCAACAAGCCTATAATACGTCGATGTATACGTATATGTCGATGTGCGGAGAGTGAAAAAATGACACATCGTTTGAAATGGAATAGACAATTTATTCGTCGCAATTACAGACGCCTGCGCGTGTAGTACGTTGTCGTGAAACGTAACAATAGCTTCCTGTTCTCTGTCTTCTATTCGCTCAAAGTGATTCTGCTGCCTAATTTCAGCAGTACCATTGCGTGAAATTTCGGTTTTCTCATGCCAGTCGCTCTAGGTGCGGTCAGTGGACGTGCGATCACACTCGGACCAGCAAAATTCCCGGAATTCGGCAGCAAACGACGCGAAAACAAGAACGACAACACAACACAGCACGCGAACGCCGGGAAAAGTTCAGGGGAAGGCGATTACAGCGCCACAACTCTCTTTCTACATTTCCTGTACCCCTCTTCCACAGCACAAGCCGGGTCGAGAGAAGGAACTATCCCCTTTCTAGGTAACTGTAGCCGTGTCGATGACCGATCCCGGCTGACGTCACTCCGCGATCCCTCTTCTGAGTGGATGCAGGTGCTTCGTCCCAAGCAGCGCAATGTACTGAAAGTCGAGTGCAATAGGGGTGGACGGCATGTGTCTTATCAGTGTTCTTTAGTTTCAGGAGTCTGTTCAAGGTCTTCCACCTACCCGTCCACCCCTATTGCACTCGACTTTCAGTACATTGTACTGCTTGGGGTCACATCGTGAAACGCATTCTCTTGGCTTGTCACGTGGCTTCCGCAGGAAAGAGGAGAGCTTCGCGCGAGCGGGGGAGTCAAACGTCCGCTGTGGGCGCAGTATATTCCTTATAGGGCAGCATTTATTGCGCAAACAACATAATGCGGTGGTGATACATTTCAACGCTGTCAAAGAGATAAGCAAACAACGAAAATGGGCTGAGGCAGACCACAATTAGGGACGACACATATAGGTAAGCCTCAACGCCCAGAAATTAACCCATTCAAACAACTCAAGCAAAATCAGTATATCTGAGAAAGGAAAAAGAGGCATACCCGACCGGAGATCAGAAGATCCAGGTTCGATTCCTGACGTCAGCACCTCTTTTCCCTGAGTTGTTTGAATCCGTCAAAGAGATGAGAAAACGAGATGACGAAAGAGCAGTCCTGCGTACCCCGGTAGTATTGCGAGAAGGAACTGCTTGATGCAGCAGGCTACATCAATTTGCTTTGCATATAGCCTCTCCGAGGTATTATCCTTACCGGAGCAGTATAATGACGGGTGCCAGTGACGCATTGCGCTGCGTTTTACAGGTTGGACGATTGAATTACTGTTGGATCATATTATTGCTTTTAGGACGGATGCAGAATCTCAGTCGGCGATGGTTGTTGCCCGGGGATGTTCATATTTTGATACACTGGAGATGCAGCGAAGATATATCATGCTCGCTAGGAAAGGGTCAATAGTTCATCTCCCATGTTCGTCCACATGTCTCAAAGTGACATCACTGGCACCTACATCTCAAGTTCAACCAAAGCCCAAATGCTGGTCTCCTGGATACCCCGGGGTTATCCCTGGACTTTACAGCATACTTCTTGGGACATCCAAATTCCAAATATCCAGATCAGGATATCACATGAATATTGCTGGGATATATATGGCTTACTGGGCAGTATCAGTAGTAAACTGGCTCGCCGAAAATATTAGGTAAACTACAACGCGATCGTGATCGGCGACATGTTTTGTGGCTGGGCTGTCCAGTTGTCGATGTGCAGCGCAAAGGGATCGTCACGTTGTATACCGTTCATAACCAACTTTGTCTTGTAGCAACACTTGTCTGATTTCTGCAGAACTCTAAATTATTCGGGTACTGTGGAAGGAGACAGCCGAGTGCGGTGTACACGGCCGATGTCGCACTTGCGGAAATCAATCAATCAATCAATCAATTTATTGAGCTCCCAAAAGTCCCATACGGGCGTTACATGGGAGGAGTGGGTTACAGGAAGTGAAGAAAAAGATAATACATAGAAAAAAAGGCAGTAAAACAGCAACAACAAAGGGAAAGCATTCGCACGCTGCGTTCAGTGTATTTTGCCCGCACCAACACCGCACGTGCACAGATGGCAGCTGTTGTTTGTAAACAGTAAGGTACGTGGTCTATAGGCCCACACGTTCTGCAACATTATTGTACCTTTCTGTCCATCATCGGCATCGTCCATTGAGTCGTGTACAGCGTGAGTTGAATGGTTTTATTGGTGACACTGATGTTGATACTTTTCAAGGTCTGCACATAATGAAACGAGATCTACCTAGCTGCTGATCCTATGATAAGCATAGGTTATTTGACTCAGAGTGTAATCTATTTTTACTCATTACGTCCATTTCCTTTCTTTCTCTCGTTTAGAGTGCCCCACTCAAAATGATTATCTCCGTTGGTTTGCACAACTAAATAAATAAATATTCGCGTAATGAAATTCTGCATAATTTGTTGCATTACAAATTTTGACCTGACTACCAAACTGAAGTTACAGACGTTTTCCTTCAAAATTCGCTCACCATTATCGCCAGCAATGGGAAGATATCGCCCCTGGCGATGAAACTCCCCGGTGATCATCATTAAAATTAAATTGTTGTTTATTGTTTCAACACAGCCGTGGAGTGCCATAGATGTGATCCCAATGGTACGTCGACAAACACGTTGGCACCACTCTGAACGGAGAATTAGAGGATGCTCCATAATGAAAGTCTTGTTCCCCCAGCTGTTCCTTGAAGCTCACCGCACAATGAAGTTGCCGTGTCGAGACTTCAAATACAGCTAAAGGAATTGCCACGTCCGCACACAGTGAACACTGTCAACCTCCGCTCCGGGAACTAGGGGGAACAAACCAGACCTCATATAGCACAGCCAAGGAACGAGTTGAGTCACGCACATTATCGACATTTGTGGACGTGTACTGCCATTGATAGTGTATTGTCATCAAGCAGGAGAGCTACCTACGGAGGTAAGCTCCTTCACACTAGACGCGCCATTGATAGGTGTCGCTTCGCAATAAATGCTTCTAGTGACCCAAACAAATATGATAGACGAGCTCTGCACACGAGTTCTTTGTGCAGAAGGCGATGCAAGTAGTATGTAAAGTGGTTTTGCCAGTAGCATAATTCATAAGTCGCGGCACATTAAAGACAACGAACTGAGAACTCAAGGAACGCGAGTCGCACTTTCACCTTTTTACTGTAAAATGCAAACAGGAAATTAAACACGTCTGTTTTGCGTAACAATCTCGTAGCACTCTGCCCGTTATACGAAGCAGATGCGTACTGATTTACCTTGTTTGTTTGTCAATCAGGACCGCCGTGCGAGAGCAACGCATTTCTAATGTATTCTTCCTATGTTTTCTTTGGTCTTGACCACTTGTGTCACGTGCACATCCAGTGATCTGAATATGAGTTGTTGAGCACTCCGGTACGCACCTAGAGACCTCTACGTGGCGCGCCAGGTGTTACCGGGCACTGTCCTTGTTTACACCAACCGGCCCCTTTAGAGCTTTATCAGTACCATAATGACTCACTTACTAGCTGATGATGATCCCGATAAGGGTCAAAGGAAAAATACGGTGTCTGCAATCTGCTCGTGACTGGCTCCGTTGACTTCTGGCAGGGCATAAGCATTTGTTTCGGTAGTTGCCCCAGTGACCTATTTCTTGAACTCGTTTTACCTGCTGTGCAGGGCTGAGGACGACAGGTATTTCAACATGGATCTACCGGCTAATTCTAAAGTCAAGAGCACCATGGTATCCACTTTTGACCCAGGTGAGAGTCTATGGTACGAGAAGCAAGGACATATTGAGGGTATACGTACATCACGCAATGTTTTGTTTCACATTATCTTAATCGGTTACTATGCACCATACAGTCGACCAAATGTAAACGAACCACGCAGATGTACGGCCCAAGCACCGGAATCTTCTGTGAGCTTTACACTGTATCCTATTCCACGTAATTGACATAATAGCACCAGATCAGAAGGCTTCCACAAGACGTCCGTGTTCATCGAGCAGTGTCTTTTTTATACAGACTTGCAAAAAAAATAAATAAATAAGAAACACTGTCTGAAAATTCTATACGCAATGTATTCCCTTCTACAGACTATCCCCAGTATGGATGGAATTACACGCTGTTGTTCGCAAAGGAGGGCGTTTGTTTTGTGCTTCGTAACCTTGGCAACCGAGCACCTGGATCACCCACACCAAGCAAACCCTTCGGTGAGGATTGTTTCTGTGGACGGGCCTCTTGAGACCAAATAGTTTGAAGCTAGACATCTATTGCACACTACAGGTCTGTTAGAAGATATAGTTGATGCGGATCCGGATAGGCTTCCAACTCAGGACAACAACCAATCATGGGGTCAACCATGTTGATGATTATGATTTCTGGTACATAATCTGTAGCAGGGGGCTCAATGTCCGTATAGGTGACGAAAACGATAAATCGTGGTCTTACGTCGCCAGGCCATGCAGAACGTACCATGAGCCTCAAAATCAGTCGACTTTAAAGAGGCAGTCTGGACCCCAGATGTGAAGTAAGCCGGCATTATCAGATAGTTCCTTTTATCTGTCCGAGTCGCCATGCAAAATATTTCGTTTATATTCGGCTCCGAGAATTTGTAATGTAATTTCAACTTGCATCTTTTGCCCCTGTCTGAAAGCCGCACTTCGAACAGTCGTGACGTCAGGAGCGTTCTCTTCCGTCATTTGCGGCGTCTGCTGGGCTTCTCTCGGCGGGCTGTGTGTTGTGCTTTCTTCGTCGCCGTTCCTAGTTCCCGTACTTTCAATGTGCATGGCCTTCCTTCTTTTTATTAACAGTGACTGGTTACTGTATATGTGACGTTGTTGAGCGATGAGGCATAGGTGTTGCTTAGTGCGATGTGAGAACAAGAAGGAAAACACAACGTGCGTGTCCGTGTTCGGGTTCGCGGAGGCCGCACCCATAAAACAGTTGCGGATAGCCAGTATTCACCGTCCTGGATAAAAGATCAATGCAGTAATAATGCCTTTTTAAGAGACAAGTAAGCGTTATTAAGTTTCGACCTCGTTCTCGTCACAGATTTGGCCTACGCAGCATAAACACATGTCCGGGTCGTGTCTCTGAGCTACAGCACCAACATTTGCATAACAAATGTCACGCTACATAATTATGAAACGAAATCGCCAATCCCAACTGGGTCAAGTCTCACCTGAAAATCTCACTTTGCGCCTCAACCAAGCGCCGATTGTTGTTGCGTCGTCCTCTACAATGGTGACGTCGGGAACAAGGGTGACGTCACGGAGAAACCGAAACCGGGTATGTGTTAACCGTAGGATTTAATTCATTTTCTCTAAAACGAGGAAGCTTTCACCCTTACTATTTTACGTGGATGATAGACGTGTGGAGCACAATCGAATGCGGTCGCAATCCGAATACCCTCCGGAGGTCCCGACTGTCGCTTTAAAGACAATAGTTTCTACAGTTAGAAGAACGTATCGTGCGAACGATTTCTTCTGTTCCTGAGAATGTTACAAGTTCCTTCGAATAATGCTCCGTTTTTATCAGGATTCGTAATTTGGACAATACTGGTTTAAACTTGCCCCGTTCTAATGTTGTCTCTTTTCATTCCCCTATCTTTGCACAGACTGTGAGCTTTGGACCGCAACTGACTATTCCCACAACCATTGGGAGGCGTGCAGCGAAGTCTTCCAGAAAAACTGCGTTGGAGGTCACCGTTCACCGTTCAAAAAGGACGTGTGCTGCAGTCGTATCGGTCCACAGAGGCCAAAATGGTGCTAGAAGTCAAACAATAAATGGCTTGGCTTACTCTTGAGCAGAGATGTAGTACGAGATAGTGTTATGGCTCGAAGAATGAGAGTTAGAGATATAACAGGTCTTCAGCACAATCTAGGTAACCCCCCTCCCCTTTCCCCACGCGAGAGGCAGCTCGACGGCTCTCGCGCGCCCTGACGCCGTCAAGCATCACTGTCAGCGTCACCCTGCGAGCCAACGCCAACACTCTAAGAATCACGAACTTTGACACACGACAGGAACGCTTCTGCCAGTGGTCACTAGTCACTGCCGTAGCCAGACCACCAAGGTGTGTACTCGGTTGGCCAGCCTGCGCAGCGATGTGCGGATCACCCCACTTGAGGGAACTACCGTGATATTTGCTCCACTGGACCGGGCATCGAACCTTGCTAAGCTCAACCACTTGAAGCTTTCTCAGTTACTTACATCTGAACTACCTGGAAGGATCAAGGAGATCCGGCCGAATCACGTAGAGAACATCATAGCGGTCGATGATGTCGCCCCAGCAGCCAAGCTAACGCTCCTGCAACTTGAGCGCATATGCACCATACCAGTCCGCGGCCGCGAGCCACAGCCCTTGAACTCGAGCTATGGTGTCATCGTGGGCATTGACTCGCCCCTCTCTGACAGTCAGATAAAGGACACCATAACGTCCGACCCACCGCTTTTCGTGGCCAGAAGAATTCGACAGGACGCTGGTACTTTGAGGATCACATTCCTTGGGAATACACCCCCGAAAAGCGTTTCCAGTTACTTGCTATGCAAGTCCGTGAGTACCTGCCTCGTATAGTCCAATGCGACAACTGCCTCCTATACGGTCATGTGGCTGCTTGCTGCAGCCGGCGAAAAATGTGTCTCAACTGCGGTACCTCCCACGAGAACCCGGTGTGTCCAGAACCCGAACCGACTTGCGCTAACTGCAGAGGAAAGCATACTGCCTCCTCTAGGGACTGCCCGTTGTTTAGGGAGCAAAGGCGCATCGCAAGGGAACGCTCGCGCTCCAACAGCAGTTACAGAGAGGCAAAAGCCAAAGTCCGCCGAGCAAAGCACTCGAGTAAGCCAAAGACACACAGGCCTGGATTGTCCCCGGCGAAGCCAGGAAACCCAGGTGCCTCTTTGCCACCTAAGAGCCCCCACGCGTCTCCCCAGCAAGTCATCTGGGCGGACGCTGACTTTCCTCGGCTGGAGCCCACAGTCGTCTCGGTGACGGAAGAGAGCCTGCCTCCACAGATCCGTAAACGAAAGAATAGGGGTCCTCCCACCTCCCCTCGATTCCCAGCCATCTCCTCGCCTACTTACCATAAGGCGTTAGTCAGGCCACAGGGTGCAGATCTGCCCTTGGGCAATATCCTGCTACTCTTTGCTGCTTTGAAGGCCATTGTTTCAGCCGTCCCCGGATGTACCGCTCCAGCTGAAATCCAATCGGTCCTAGAACTGACAACCGTGATTGCGCCCCTGCTCGTGACTGCCAGCAGGAACTAAGTGCATCGTCACGTCCTCTGCCCAACAAATGAATGATGAATGAAAGGAATGATTTTGCCTGACAGAAGGAACAGGAGGGTGTTCCTCCCCCACATCCTTCAATGGAACGCCAGAAGTCTTACCCATAAACAAGCCGACCTTAAGCTCCTCCTGCGGAAGTCTGACTTCGACGTGCTGGCGATCCAAGAGAGTCTTAGCTAAACATCCTTCAAGATATCACCATTTGTATCCTACCACGCCATGGGCCACCAGGCCGCCTGCCTTCCGCCGGCTTCTCTTTTCGTGAAGCGGTCCATTGCTCAGGCAGAGATCAACTTATCTGGACTCTGCTCATCAACCGAAGAATATGTTGGTTGTGTCCTGAAATTTGACTCCAGATCTGTGTCTGTGGTTTCAGTGTACCACCTGTGTCAAGCCCAACCCTGTGTCGACACCCTGAAAGCGCTGCGTCTTGCTTGCCCTGGTCCTCTCATCATCTGCGGGGACTTCAATGCAAGCCACAGTCTCTGGGGTAGTAGGAAAAACTGTAGAAGAGGGAATGCCCTTGCCGATTACCTTTCTACCAGCGACCTTGTGGTGCTTAACATTGGCTCGCCCACCTACATGAGAACTCCACGCTATGTAAATGCCATTGATCTCACCCTGGTTTCTCCTGCTATCACTCTAAAGTGGGAAGCCGAAGCGGACCAATGGGTCTCGGACCATTTTCCTATTCTTCTTTCCCCGCCATATCGGAGTAACGGTGCCAGGAGAACGAAAATTGTCACAAACTGGGCAAAATTTAGGCAGGGGCCGATTGCAGCCACCACAGATAACTTGCTTGATAGTATTCGGAAATCCCTGGCGAATAGCTCAAAAGCAATTTCCTACCCGGCCCGTATAGGCCCGCACCCGATCTTCATTATCTCAGTCCCCGCGCAGCATGCAGACGGGCACAGAGGAGGGCTCTGAGGACAGGTCTTCAAGCCGACTGGATCTCTTATAAGCGTGTCTCGGCCACCTACAGACGATATAGCGGGAAGTTACGGCGGACCCAGTGGCGACAGTTCAGCGAGTCCCTCAACGCCCATACGCCGACCACTAGGGTCTGGAGCACCTTGAAGGCAAAGGGCTTCCCGAACCCGTAAACCCGTTCGTCACGCTATCGGTCGCGTCTCAATGTGACCTCAAGGTCATAGCTGAAGACTTTTCCAGGGGATTAGCGCAGGTCGCGAGTTCCAGTGACCGTCGTCCCACACTTCGCCAGTCTGTCGCCGATTATTCTCGGCTGAACGACGATATCACCATGTCGAAACTGAAATACGCCATTCGTAGCCTCAAACGACTGAGCGCAGCTGGCCCAAATGGGGGGGGGGGGGGTATAGGTTTATTGCAAAACAAAAGAAAGAGGGGAAAGGTTAGCCTGGCTCCAGCAGCCGACTTGCTATTCCCGCTTACAAAAAGGAAAAGGGAGAAGGGAGACCGCCCAAAGGAGGGCCCAAATGGAATCCCCAGTCAGGCACTGAAGAATCTGGGTGAAGAGCAGCTGGAGGCTCTCCTTCATCTATACAATTCTGTCTGGGCCTCTGGAGCCATACCGCATGACTTGAAGCATATTAGGGTGATACCAAGTAATGAAGAAGGGTAGACCTCCCTTGCACAGTTGTCCTCCTATCGTCCTATTGCTCTAACCTCATGTTAACCTCATGTGTAGGCGAGTTATTGGAACGGATGATTCGCAAGAGGCTGTGCTGGGTTCTGGAGCGGACAATCACTTCCCTTACTACATTACAGCTTTCCGAAAGGGTTGGTCTGCTTCTGATGTCATTGCTAAAGTGACTACATCGCTCAATGAGGCAAGGGAGTCAAGTGCATTTGCCCTCGCATCGTTCCTTGACGTATAACAGGCCTATGACTCAGTAGCTCACGGGGCATGTTTGGCTGCGATCCAAGGTGCTTGTATCGAAGGCCGCCTGCTGAGATACCTCTGGGACTTTCTATCTGCCCGTACGTTTGATGTGTGCATCAATGGGCTCACGAGCTACAAGAAAAAGTTCGAACGTGGAGTCCCACAGGGCAGTGTTCTTTCGCCCACGCTATTCAAGCTGATCATGGCCGGAGTCCACAGCAGGATTCGCCAATCTCCGTATACCCTTCAACTAACCATCTACGCGGATGATATCTGCCTCCGCGTTGTGGGAGACAACAAGGAGAAGCTTCGTGACACCGCCGAAATTGCACTGAAGCCTGCCTCAGTGCGGCACTTATTGAAAGGGGGCTAGTTGTATCTCCTGAAAAGTCTCAATGCTTGGTTTGCATTCCAAGCCGGAAGTATGTGGGTAAGGGTTTCCCTAACCTCTCCATCAACAACACTCCCATCGCAAGATGTGAGGTTTGCCGTTATCTTGGCGTCATCATTGACAGTGCTTTACGCTGGTCTAGGCTAGTGAAGCAAATGGTGTGTAAAGGCAAGAAGACTCTTAACTTACTCCGAAGGACCATTGGCGAAGCAAGGGGCTGCAGTTCAAGTTCGCTGCCCCTTACAAAAATGTTTAATGATTTTTTGTTGAAAAGTCAGTGACCTTTGACATCAGGGCCATCAGAATTTCTGATGAATCTTGTGACGAATTTATGATGAATTTATGTTTAAAATTTTCCGGCCTTTTCTGATGCATACTTGATGAGTGAGTTTCTCATTGGTTTATGATGCTTTTCTGGTAAGTTTTAAATGCTTTCCCAATTAGTATATGATAGGTTTCTGATTGCATTTCTGATGACTTTATGTTGTGCGGCGATATTGCCTACACTGCATGTGTCCATGACATGTGACATGTCTTCTGTGTAACTCCTGATGTCAATACATCAGTAACAGCACAGGAAGCATGTCACAGGCAATCGGAAACACACTGCAAATTGCTCACACGCAATGTGCCAAATGTATGATGACGCGAGCTCGGATATACTCACGAGACTATTTATTTCTTTATTCATACATGGCTGCTGTTCAACTCCAGAACAGTACGTAAAAAAACTACTGCGTCCAGTGCAAAACAGAAGAGCACTGATATATGTCGGTTCATTATAACAAGTGTTTTTGACACTCACAGGTTAGCATAATCAAAAAAACTGCGAAAGCGGCATAACAGCAGCCTTACCAAGAAGAACGCCGCAGCCGCCGCTACATCTGTCCAAGCTTCGATTGACCTTTCACAACGAAGAAGCTTTCACAACGTTCAGCTATGATGACAGTAACGTGAACACTAACCGTATAAACGTTTGGAGGCGCTAGCTTCTCCTCTGATCCTCGGTCAGCGTCGCTACTCGAGGCACTACGCTTAGACTCCTTAGCAAGACGCGATCTTCGGCGCTTTATGGAGCCTACATGAAAATGCCGAGCACATAAAATTTACGTTGCTAAATGATTACACTACAATATGCACATCCTCATACTTACCGCAGTTGAGAAGCTCAGCGACGGCCGGTGGTCCGTTTTCTCTCCATTTGACGCCGATGTGCTTCCCACCCCTGTTGAAAAAGAGCCAAATAGGTTGTATGCGATCCTATTTATCCTATACAAATTGATGTAGGATCCTTTATGTCCTATTTTGTATCATGTGGGAAAGTTCTGGGATCCTACATGTCCTATATTCATTGACATATAGGTGAGTCATACGATCCTACATGTCTCATATTAGGCTATATAGGAGAGTTGTGGTGTCCTACTTGTCCCATATGCGGCAATATAGGAGAGTTGTAGGACACTACATTGCCTATATCCGGCTACGAGGAGACTTGTAGGATCCTTCAAGGCATCAAAAAGGAGCTATAGGAAATCTTACGTGACCTGTTTGGTTTCATGTGGGGAGGACGTGGGGAATTATTTTGAGATATGGAAGTGATATATTAACACAGCAACAAACGTTATTTGATTGCATATATATATCCTTCAAAACTGGGGCCCAGAACGAACTAGTCATATTCAATCATGTTTGCCATGATATATATTTTTAGGTTGAAAACAACTGAATGGACTGGTTGCATTCATTTATGGAACATGCATAGAGTATGTCCATTACTAGTCGACGAAACATCAAGCATAAAATGATGCGCGTGCATCCCTTTCAGTGCTATTTAAGCACAGACTTCGACAGCAATGCGCAACCGGTCGAGGTGGCGGGTGAACCCCATCGAGCGACATTGCGGTGTCGATGGGGTTCTCGGTCTAATATCTAGGACTAAACCTGTTCTATCAGGACGCGGTTTGTTGTGACGGATTCCCCAATCCTTCCTCTTCACGTGCACGCTCACGGCTGGCAGGAAATCCTAAAAGTAGTCGATATACTTGGAAACTCCAGGCCTTCGTCTGCACTTCCGATAATTCGGAGCTCCGTAACATCCGCCCCGCTAGTCAGGTCGACGCCAGAATTTCCGTCCTAGTAGGACTTGAGTCGCTCTACGATCGGTCAAATGGAACCATGGATCGGTCTTTAGCGGTTCGGGGGTTGTGGGCAGAGACGCCTTCGTAACTCTGTTTTTCTAAACTTTGGGGCCCTTTTTCGGAAGGAAGCCCGCGTCGGACAGTTTTCATCTTTCTGGAGTGTACTCGCCTCAACTCGGTGAACGTGGCAAAATTTACTACAGCTGTGAAAGTCTTCTGGTTCTCGAGCTACCGGTTTCCGTGTTTACACTCCTCCCAATACATGGGTCTGCCGGCCGTTTTTTTCCTAAAAACGTTTCCATTGCACCTACAGAGTCGTGTTTGACATAGTTTTGAAGCTCTCGACGTGCTCTTACTAACCGCTTTAATTCCGTAAGCGCGCGACTTTCTGTTCCCCAGATATGGGCTTTGGAGTTGGAGGGTCATGGCGCTGGCGCCAGCAAGTCTGGCTGACGCCCGCTCGGAGACGCTTCCGTGGGTGCCGTTCCTTTAGTGCCGTAATCTCGCTTACCTAATGTCCAATTTACTGGAAATTTTGGATGCGCGTTCTCCGTTCTTTGCTCTACAACTTTTCAATTCGCACCCCCCGTCTATTTGCTACAGGTTATGGCGCTATTCCCAAAATTCCTTAGGCTGACTCTCCTTCTGCAACCTTCGTCCCTGTTTTTAGGTTTGAACCCTGCGGGAGATCTGAATCACCTATTAACGGATTCGTGCACTCCGAACACCGAACGCTAGAAACTTGCGGGATCTTTCTATCTCTCTCCATTCTCGAGTGAGGACAACATGACAACAGCGGCTCGTTATACATAGGGCTGGGGGCATTTTTTTCGATATCGGTTGTTTGTTGGCGTAGAAATGTGATTGAAGACTTATTTTGACGGGGAAAACGTCCTCTTTCCAATGGCGCTGGTCGCCCGTACGCGCGACTTTCTGCTTTCTGGATGTAGCGCGAGGAGAGCATGGAGGAGATGAGGAGAGCCGTTACAGGCGGCGCGGCCTTGGAGCTTGGAATGCCTCCAGCTCATTTGAAAGGGAAATCTTAGAAGCGTTCGGACGTGTGTCCAGAGAGCTCTCGTTCGGGAAGCGTCTTTCGTCGTAGTTTTGGTGGTTTTGGTGCCCCGCAGTGCTGTGACTGTATTTCATGCCTTACTAGTGGTATCTGGACCTGTTTCTGTGTGTGTACATTGGAAGACCGAAAGCCGTTGGATTTCGTGAATTGAAGGTTAGTTGTGTGCATGTAATGCCATGTTTCGTGCACCTTTTGCTTGGTATTCTTCCTAGCGTGTGGGTTTCCTATAACTTTATCCGCTCAGTGCGATTATTACCTTATTGTTACCTATTGCCTTATCCTCCATTTGTAATCTTGTGCTCTTACCCTGTTGGTTAACCTGTATCATCAATTAACATCAGGTTGAAGATATCATGTGTGATGCTTCAGCGGCCCTGCTACAGGGTACCGGCAGTCCTCCTCAGGTACCCGCGGACGCGGCTGTAGAGTATGTACCACTGCGCCCATACACCATGTTGCAAGCCCATTGGCCTAGACTGTGCGCGCGCTCCGATTGGCCGAGAACGTTTTGAAATCGCATTTTGTAGCGCGCATGTGCGTACAGCGTCTCGGCCGTTTCAGCATAGTTTCGAAATAGCATGCCCGGCATGTCGTCCTCCTGTGTTCGGTGGTGTCAATCGACAGAACAGTTTGCAGAAATATGTTCGCGGGTTTATTGGTTCGTCCTTGTGAGTCGACGCGTGTTGTGCTGTTTCTGGACACAATTGTTATCCCACGAACAATTTGTCGACTGCGGTACCGGAATGCTTCATGAGTTGGAGCGTGAAGAACAAGTTCGAGCGCCATTGGACTTCGAGGACTGCCAACAAAGACAGGATTACGTGCCACACAAGCGCTTTTCGCTTCGCTATAATGGATGCACCGCAGGCAGCGAAAGAAGGTGCTCATCATGAAATGGTACGCACTCATGAGACTGCCTCGGTATTAGGAGTTGAACGGTGTGTTCGTTCTGCTTCATGTTCGAACTTTGACCCAGTGTGTCAGCAACGCAGTGGGCTTTGTACGCACAGTGCACCCATGTATCAGATCTTTGAATTAGTGCTTTGTATCAAATAAATCTTTATTTTACCCCAAAATCGCTTTAGTTATTTTGAATACCGAGTAACGGCGGCAGGTCTGAAATCCAGTAGAAGTCGATGCTAGCCAGGACCGACCGAAAAGCCAGCCAGACATGGAGGCTCCTGATTGGCCGACTGGTTGTGCATAATATCCACCACGTCGCAATTTCATTGGTCGTGTGCCCAGTGTTGTGTGAATTATCTCAAACTATGGGCTCTATGGGGAGCTGTTGGAGCCTGGTACCGGTGCTCTACAGATACAGATCTTCCTTTTTTGGTTATTAATTCATAATAACTCAGCTTCAGTCATGCATATTTTCCCCGAGTGTGGAAGAAATATGCACAGAATGTAAATAATCGCGGATATTATAACTCAACGTGCATTGTTTTCACCCTGTTCAAGTAATGCCTTACTGACACCCTTGCTGTAGCCCCAGTTGTCATAGTTAATTGATCTTGCTGCTAACAAACAAAACAATTGTCTTTGGACCTCAAGTAACAGCATATGTGGGAAGTCTGGTTAACCTGTGCACGGGTTTTGGCACATTTTATGTGACACATAATGTATTATCCCTTGTTAAATCTAGCTTCCTAATTCGCTTTATTGTTTCAGGTGCCTCCAAGAAATATATCTTAGAGCTATCATCTAGCATGATCTGTAAAGGTGTTGAAGACGCTGTACATCAGGCAAGAGTGTGATTGTTCAACAGACATGTCAGAGGGATGATGAACGATATCAATAAAAAAAAAGAAAGAAAGAAGCTGCATGATTTGTTATTTCCTAATATACACAGCACAATAGGGTGCACAAATTATACGGGATCACCACGAGAGACTTGGTATTCCGCCATTTTAGCGTATATGTAGGAACCTATTTGCATGTAGGACCCAACGTAGGTCCCGCAATCAAATAGGATCCTGTTTATATGTAGGATCGCATTTGCATGTAGGTGTCACAACCAAATAGGATCCTGTTTATATGTAGGATCGCATTTGCATGTAGGACCCACAATTAAACAGGATCCTATTTGTATGTAGGTTCCTTCATCATGTAGGACCTGGTGTCATAATACCATATGGAGTCAAGTAGGAATTTCCAACAGGGACGCAATCTGTCGATGGTGTTTGTTTCTGTCATTAGCTGGAAACCAACTTCAACGTCGGTTATAGCATATATGAGCATACACTGGCGAGAAACAAATAAACAATATACCTCTATATGTAGGTACTACATAGTATAAGTCTGATCACTCACTGTGTCTAGACAAGGCGTACGCCTGACTGTGCGATGGTTGGACTCACGGACCACAGGGAGCTTTACGTTTCGTTGGCCACCTCACATCTTGTATTTTCTCAGAGAAGATGACACATGACACTTTTGTTCCATGCAGGTTGCGACATATACCCCATTCCTCTTCACGATACGTTCGGAATCTTCTCATCCTGTTTCTCTTCAAGTTCCTCCTAAGTTTCTAAAATGAAACATCTAATTAATAGTAATCAAAACATCACGGTCATCACTCATACCTGCGAAGATCAGAAACAGCACTACGTGTAGTCCGGTTGGCGTTTCACCGTCCGTTTCTTCCCCGTACGCAGAGTATGTCTTCTTAGCGTGAAAACTCTTCCGGGAAATCGACAGTGTGTTGCACAGGGACCACTGTCATCGCATTGTCTTAGAAAGCGCACTAAAACACAAGCAGATAATGCACAGAAGTTACACGATCCTTGCTACGGCAACCGAAGACAAGACGAACTTGCTGCAACGCGTCCAACTCCCAAGTGTCACTCTCGCCTCTCACCCTCTCGGCTCTCGCAGTTTGAATGTTTGAATTTGTAACCATCGTGGTGCCTTCATGGTTGTGCATTGCATCAGCGTCTGCAGTTACCTTTTTCCCTTTTCTTTATTTTTTCCTTTTTCTTTCTTCTAATTATTTAACTTGGTTTTCGTCGCTGTTGAGGTGTATTTTTTTACATTTCGCTGGCACTTAGTATGTCGTGATGATATTCACCTTCAGATGAGAATATGCTGTGTGCACGAATTAAAGCATATATTTTATAGCAGAAGCGCGCACCTGGATAAAAAGCAATAAAAAGAGATCATACACGTCCTAAAATAGATCACAGTAATAGATCAAACAAAACCGGAAGGATATATGGCAAGTGTGGACGAGATGAAGTCTCAAAATGGGAAGCCGGGAAGCCGCCCAACTTGGGATCTCAAGTGGGGTTATTGACTATTCTGGAAACAAAATGGTACCTGTGAGGCTCCAGCTGGAACTTCTGGAACCATCTGAGACCGGAGTGGCACCACTGATGTCACCAAAGTGGAACCAGCCACCCCACTTGGAAAATCCAGCTGGGACCATCCACACCCAACTGGAACAATTCCGGGACCATCAAACATCCAACTGGAACCGTTCTGGGACCAGTCCAGATTTTTGCCTGGGGAGTAACAACCGTCGGTTTCAAAACGCGCCCAGCCGCGATGCGGATTGGCCAGGATTGGCTGCAGGCTAGGTACGCACCCGAAACTGTTTAAATGCTTCCTTGTAGTTTTAAGATATTATGCGGATAATATCCCTACTACGGCTTTATTCTCTGCAACTTTCAAATGTACACTTCTCTAAAAGTTTTGTTGCATTCGAGTATTCGACAGCACAATCAACCTAGCCAAGCCATAGCCGCTGCCATAGCTCCCGTTTTATCCCGTTACGGTTGCGTTGTGCTGCCCTGTGCGGCGTTGTTCGGCGGTTCTGTTGTTGAAATCGTTCTTTCTGCTACTTGTATAAAGAAATACATAAATAGAAGCGGTGTCTGTAATTTTGAGCAAGATATAAACCAGGGTGTCGAACCGAACCCGAACCGAAAACCGTACCCGAACCGCTATTTTTGCCGGAACCGAACCTGAACCCCAACTGCAATTTTCATGACACTGTTGAACCCGAACCGGAGCAGAACCGGAACAAAATAATAGCGGTAACCGGTTCGCACCAAAACGGTTCGCACATAAAAGAAGTCAGCATAAGAGTTCAAGTGCCTCTCAATTCCCGAACGAGGACACATTGGTCTCCATATCATGGATTTCGCAAATTTTCGTCACACGTCTACACGTCACACGTTTTACACGTCAGCAGTAAAAATTAAACGAGTTAGAAACATGAGAAGTGGAGAAGGAGCGTACGCAGAACGGTGCCTATTTGATTGGTCGTGGTTTGAAAAGTAAATGTAGTTCTGTTTACTGGTAGTGCAACTGTGTCTTGACATATTGTCTTTGTATTGTGTATTAGCTGGTACACGGCTGTGAGCTCGGACAGAGCAAGGCTGGCAGACTCACTTTCGACATGCTTCAGTACGGTTTCAGATAGATTCACGCTGCGAAGTGTGCGGCAAGTACAGTTCTCTTTATAAAATGCTGTTCATCTTATTCGGCTTCCTTTAAGTGTTTCTTGCTGGCATTGTGCGTGTGAAAAAGAGATTTTGGGAACAGAAAGTAGCAGGACTACACCGCTTCATCAGCGTGGACGCTATTTACAAGTGTTCATCCATTTCTCCTTTCTCTCGCAAAAGGAAGTACCTAACCACTAAAAACGTCAATACAGACAACAGCGGTAAGCTATTAGCCATGCATTTTCAGATAAAAGCAGTTTTATGGGAGATATAAAATGGTAGCGTTGAACCGGTTCGCGGCCGCGAACCGGTTTGTGAACCGGTTCGATTTTTGGCGTGGCCGAACCTGAACCTAATCGGAACGAAATCTAAGCAACACGAACCCGAACCGAACCCGTATCTTTAGCGGCTCGACACCCTGATATAAACAGGGTATTTTGTTCCTCAAGCTCAGTCTGTTGTCCACGGTTATGCAGGGTTTAAAATGATCGGTTGGAAAAAAACTTACCGGGAACATGTTCCGGACCAAAAAGAATCGAACGACAGTGTATCTAAGCCGTGCCTGCAAAGCAATCCCTGGCAAAATGCTACTCACGTGAAGCAGGAACAAAAACGCAACCCAAACGATAAAAGAACAATTGCCATCACCTATTGTGCTTAACCTGAGTCGTCCAGTTTTGCTCACCACAAACATTTTATAGCCTCAGCTCCTTTATTATGAATTTGACATTTTAACCGCGGTCGCTGTTCTTTGTGATAAAATTCACGGCGTGTAGTCCAGCACGTGAGGAACTGTTGGAATTCAGGACGTCCTGCGTTGAACCTAGTGATTTCACGCATCACGGACACAATAAAAACAGTACATGCATCACTAATTAAAAAAGTTAATGTAAAAATTCTGGAAGGTTGTTGATGATAATGTGATGTCAAAATACATTAGATCTTGCATTTCTGTCGTATTTTTGATTATTAATTAAGAACTCATCACAGGCTCATCAGAAACTCCAAAACCATTTTTGTACAGCCCTCATTCTCTCGCGTATCCTGTACATGTCACCGTACGTAGATCTGGGGCCTATATATGGCAGGCTCTTGAGCGGCTCCATTGGGCAGGAATAAGAACGGCGCTTGGAATACCCAGCTTCTCTGGAATTACCCAGAGTTATCTGGAAGCTAAGGAAAAGCCCGTTAGTATTCATTTCGAGCTTAGGGGGCTCCGGCACTTAGACAACTTGGCCACGTCCGGAAGGAAGCTCTCTCTTTTTTTCGGCCCTCGTAAGAACGTCACACACGTCCCTCGGCCGTTTGGCCAGCGAATACGCTACTAGCGCCCTGGCCTACAGTGAACGATCGTCTCAACATCCTGCTGGGTTACCTTCGGTGCCATGGCGGGAGTTTGTACCGTGTATAACGTTCTATGTTCCGGACATTCATAAAAAGAGGGAATGTAGATCCCTCGTCGCTAGAGTGGCGGCTGAGAACCTTATAAGCGACGTCTACCACGCGCATACTCAAGTATTCACTGATGGCTCTATTGACGACCGTACCAAAAGTGCTACTTGTGCCTTCCACGTCCCATCAGTGAACCTGGCCTAGCAGGGGAGATCATCGCGTTACCCGATATCCTCCACGACTGCTGATCTCCTGGCTCTCCTGCACGCAGCTGCTGCGGTCCAGGTGCGAGGGTTCCCCAGAGCAGTCGTACTCACAGAGTCGAGAAGCGCTCTAAGGCCCAGTAAACCATAGACGTCTAGGAGATGTCCACCTGATATCCCAAATTGGATGTTTGGATATCCCATGGATCATTGCAGAGAGCCCGTAGACGTCGCATGTACGTCCTGGCGACTATGGTTTGTCCCACTTTTTCCACATTCCACGAACATCCCAGAGACGCAACTTCGGGATATTTGGATATGCACGATGTTCTCAAATCTGCACATATTCTTCCTTCTTTCAGAAATGTGCTATATACTATGCAGTGGGGTGCCACACATTCTCGATATGTAACAATGTTTTATTTCAAGGCTACATTATCGCTAGGTTTTTGGCACCATAAGCGTATTGCAGTGCGGTAAATTGCAGCCCAGAAACCTTTCGGCCATAATCCAAGACGAATGCAGGCCGCGCGTTAATAAATGTGCTTTCGCCTTTCACCATATGAGACGCAAGCTCCCTTTTTTGGCCCCTCCACCGCGCACGCGGATTTCAAGAGATACCAGAGCGAACATATACTGAAATACAAATTGTTGGAGTACGTTCATCAAGTGTAGCCTGGCGTATGACGTTTGCAACGGTGACAACGTATTTGCAGTTGGCTTGTGAGTCTGCAAACGACGTCAGCGTATACCTGCGAATGTTCCTGAAAACCCCATCCTGGCAAATATCGTGTTTTTAACTCAAGCTACCGTGTACAATGTGATTACTTGATAACCAATGTAGTAAACCCAAAACTTTTCCCTTATTGCTTACGCCAAGCCACTAAGGGTCACGTGTCCTAGACGTCCCCGAAAAATAACGCGCGCTTGCTCCTTTCTTTTTACATCTATGTCCCAGGGATATAGAAAGTAAGATATTTTTGAAAGTCACATTGTGGACGTACAGGTAACTATGCATAGACGTGGTGAACATTTGCGACGTGTGCGACCTTTGTGGGACGACCCTGAAATATTTCTGGCTTACTGGGGGACGTGATGAACCCCATGTGTGACAACATCTTAGCGCGAAGCGTCAGAAGGTCGTGCGCTCAGCATAAACAAACCGGAGGCGATATAGTCTTCAAATGGAACCCGTCCCACCTCGGTGTCGGCGGAAACGAAAGGGCGGACCAGCGTCCTCGGCACACCTGGGCTGCAGCAATATTTTGCCAACTCTGGACGACACCGACAGGCAAATGGCTGTTCAGCAGCTTGTTAACTGCGCCACCCTGGGATATGGGACATCATCGCCCCCTTCTTCCCATGAAAAACTTTCCTCGAAGCATACAGACCATGCTCCACTATAGGCTCCGCACTGGGTCTGCGTTTACCAACTCTCAACTATTCAAGATCGGCTCTAGGGATGACGCCTGCTGTGGCCGCTGTCAACAACTTGAAACAATCGAACACATCCTGCGAGACTGCCGAGCGTAACATTCTGCGCGCAAAGCCCATCACCCTCGCTCCACCTCGAGCACTCTAGCGGACATCCTCTGCCCCTTTGGTTCTTCTGCCGAACGTTCCGCTGAAGCAAGAAACCTAATCTTTCTGCAGAAGGCAGGTCTTGCTCACCGACCCATCTAATACTTTGCTCTCACCGACGAACTCATGCACCCTCTACGCATCTCCACCCTTCATCCTCCCTTCATCCTCCATCCGTCTTTCTTTTTCTTTTTTTTTTTGGCTATAGTCGTGACGACGCCCACTTCTGTGTGGCTAACAACGGCGAGCCGATCCTGCCATCCCCCCCCCCAAGGTGTGTGTGTGTCTGTGGGGGGGGGGGTGCACGGACCCCGCCCCGCTCCTCCCTTCCCTCGCGCTTATCAAGGATGCGCTCACACACACATATATCTGTACATACAGTAAGATGAGAGATGAAGATATAGTATACTTGAACTTTTAACAATGCGACTCTACAGGTGTGGTGTCATGACCGGTGAGTCTGTATCACGAGATTGGAAGTATAGCCGGAAAAGCTCATAATTTCAAAATTATTCAAGAACGCTGCTTAGATAGACGCCGGTAAATACAAGACCTGTGGCGATCGTCACACTAGCTCCCCCGTGCATATAATTATTTATCATCCGCTTTGCACGATTTGCGTGGGTCGGCTCATGTCAGGCAGATAGGCTGGAGCCCCTCCCCGAGCTAACCCCTGCACCCAATCACGTAACCCTTTCATTGTGGATTCTCTTCACTATTGTTTTTACCCAACGGTACACACTTATATCGAAGATGTTCACGTTCAACGCCGGACAGCATAGAAAGATTACCATATTTTCTCTTGTAAAAATCCAGGTTAGCGTCCTCATGCATAAAATGTAATACTCTTAATTAACATTGAGATTTATCGAGCTCAAGTTAAGTGACCGATACTATGCGTCCCGCTGCGATGTGTATTGCTTAACGCTACCTCAGTGTAGAACGGAGCTTCACTCTTTCTGTTACGTCGGTTCTACATTATGGAATCAACACCCTGTCCAGGTAAAATCGATTAAAACTATCAAAGCGTTTAAAAACAAACTACGGGAATACTTTACCTCTGAAAGCTAGGTCTTTATGCATGCAAAGTCAAAGGAAGATAGCAGGGCATAAGGATAACGAGATTAAAACTGGTCTAATAACGAAGATTCGTAACAACCGCCTTGTACGAGTAATTGAATGACGCGACGGTCACTATTTTGATAGGTCAGTTAGGGTTGCTGTTGATGATACCTTTTGTGTGTATACGTGTTTTCTTTTATGAATATTTATTTTTATCTCCTACACATGCCTGTTGTATGTTGTATGTGTTCAATGTAAAAATGAATTTTTTTTTGGGGGGGGGACTGCATCTCGGGCTTGCCTCAGCGGTCCCTATCTAACAGTTTATGTACATATTGAAGTAAGAAAAAATAAAACAAACTTCCAAAGCATTGACAGACGTATAGTAAAATAGTTTTAGTTAATAGTAATAGTTTAGTTAATAGTAATAGTTTAGTTAGTAATAATTTAGTTAACTTATTCAACCAACTCAGAATCTTTAATCACAGATGTACGGCAAACATAGTCGAACAAGTCAAACTACAAATTTTGCTCTACGTACACATTATTCTAAACTAGAGGGGCAGAATCAGAGCGAGCAGTAATTATTCTACCAGACATACAAATTCAATGAATCAAACCCTATTTATTGCATCTGAAAACAATAGAGATGCAGAGATTTCAAAAAGCTATCTAGCAGCTTGACCTGGGCTCATGACGTTATTAGAACGCTTGGCAAACGCCCTAGACAACAATATTATTTATGATTTTTAGGACATCATAAAAATAAAGATCTGTTTGCAAACCAAAATATTACAACGACCAATTTGGGTATCAGTGTTAGCAATGCGATTTAAAAGAACTGTAAACTGATATAAAATATATTGGTGGTCGTATTTGGTTCTCAAACGCAGAACATTCCAGAGTTTTCCCTACGAGAATTGTGGGATAGTTCTTTTGGCTGTAACGTGATAAGGAAGGGATCTTTCTCTCCACATACAGATAAGACGTACAAATTGAACACATTTAAAATATTATACATTTCAAAATATTTCTCTGTAGATACACGGTAGCTATAATGCGAGTAAACTTTGAAACACAAATTCGCTTTAAGTTTACATTAGGCGTAGCACCTCATACCAAAAGGCAATAGTTTATCTGGGACGTAACTAGGGGGTTATACAGAGCGTTTTTTATCATTTACATAATGTTTTTTGAGAAAGCTATGAGAGCAGCTGAGATGTCGTTTCTACTACTATCCCATCAGTTATGACGCACCCACGTGTGTGATATCTCATTTGCGTCTGTCGTGTGTGTGTGTGCGAGTGTGTATGCCTCATCTTTTTCATCGTCACCCCACTCATATATTAACCCACATGCACTGAGGTATGGAACCGCAATTGTTGTGATGAATCACCTCATCCCATAATCATTCCTGTAGTTGTTGTTGTTGTCGTTTTTTTTTCGTTATATTTCTATGATCAAACTCAAACTCAACTCGTTTCTGCAGTTGAGTTATACGGCAGGGCGGACATCCACTCTAAGAGAGTATGAAACGTTGCTAATTGCCTAAAATTCGTAACTTTTTAGTTAAGGAATTTAATTAAGGAATTTCTCTTTTGAAAGACAGCACATGTCTTCAAATTCTGAAACGAGCGCGTGCCGTGAAATATCCATAGCGGAATTTCGTCATGCAAAGGAGCCGAAACGAAAGCAGCGCGCCTCAGGAGTGCATCGCTTTCACCGACGCAGGCCTCTCTAGGACGGTAAGCGGTTGACCTGGCCAGCAGATGAGCTCCTACTCCAATCATCTCAATCGCTCCAAAGCACGTGACCCTCTTCCCTGGAATGAGCGCTCAGGGTCGCCGCAGTTTCGGTTTCTGCTCATTTGCATATCAAACTCCCGCGACTGATACTTCAAAGTACGTGGGAGTTTCAGGATTTAATGGCTTTCAACAAGAACTGTCTTCCGTTCTGTTGTGTCGCTTTTGCTCGAAATCCATAAAGAAAGAGTTAAGTAATGAATTTTAGGGGATATGTAGCATTAAGACACTTGAGTTATGCATGCAACTACGCAATAAATTATTCTATATATGCAGTAACGACCTTGTGCATATGCAATGTTTTTTTCTTGGTCCTGGCATGAAATTACCGAGTCACATTTGAGTACATTTGAACGTTTGATAAACCATACAGTAAAATAACGCCACCTTGGTTCAGGTGCGTAGAACAGCTTGCACAATATACAGGGTGTCCTAGCTAAATTCGAACATATTTCTTTAATATATATATATATATATATCACTTTATCACTTTTTCAGAGATGAAATCAATTGCAATATAGCATTTGCTGAATGGCACTCGTCGGAGAGTCTGATCAACACCACTTAGATACAGAAAGCCTGCGCGCTCGTCGACGTGACGTAACAATTAAGAGTCAGCAAATCAGGAGCGTGTTTTCAACGGCGGCAGCCAATCACGAACGTGCTTTCAGTGGTCGTAGCCATGATGACGAGCCACCGTCATCTGCGAGTTGTGATTGAACCGTCCCTGCGTACAAAATAGGAAATGTTTCTCAAAACTGATTTTTTGAAGAAAAAAAGACTTACACGTTTTGTGTAAATATTTCGGTCTGCAGGTTCCAGGTGAGCTGCGGTCATTTGCGAGTTCTTGAATTCTCAGAACGATGAATCGCAGTAGCAGACGAATTCTGACTCTTAATGTCTACGTAGCGAAGGAGGGAGAGGAGGCAATGAACAGGCCTTCTGTATCTAGGTGGCGTTGCTCTGATCGGCTTGTGGAACGTCACTTCTGGGTTCGCTGCGGACGTATTCGTGAAGCCGGGAGCGTAACACAGAGAGAGAAAAGAAGGGGGGGGGGCTGGTGTAACGAAGAGGGGAGCAAAGAAATGAGGGGTGACGTTTCGAGCGAAGGCTCTTCTTCAGACTAGTAGGATGGAATCATTCTATCATCATTCCATCCTACTAGTCTGAAGAAGAGCCTTCGCTCGAAACGTCACCCCTCATTTCTTTGCTCCCCTCTTCGGTACACTAGCCCCCCTTCTTTTCTCTCTGGGTACGTGTGCCCGGCAGCCCCTTTGGCATAACACAAAGTCCGACGCGACATGGTCGCGTCAGAACTCGCACTGGTAAGCGAAAATGGGCGTATCTAACGAGGATTTTGGACTTGCTATGTTGCGGAGCGAACGCGTACCAGGCGAGCTCGGAGACAATCGCCTGCGCTGCGCTTCCATGCATGTGCCTGAGTTACGTCATCATAATGTTACTACCGCTCGGGGCTTCCTTCAGAGGGAGCACAAATCCTTAAAACACGCTTATTTTTAATACGTAAGCTGTTTTCGGAAGAGAAACTTTTATGGAGGGTGCCCCCATAAAAGATAGAAGGTCGAAAAAACACAGGGCGGGAAAAAAGAGGCGGAATCATTTTTGTTTGCCGCTTATCAACGTATGGTGGAATGTCACCTGCCTTGTTATCTGCGCGTCTTGTGCTGCACGCCGGTCCGGCGATAAACTGTTCTAGCTTCATGGGGGCAGGAGCATGTCATGCTCTCCGCGCGTCTTTGCGACTGATTTTGTGCGCCGTTGAATACCCGAAAATCTGAAGAATCAACTTCGGGACTTTTTTTTGGCAGTTCGCTTTGCAATATCGAGCGGATTTCTTGGTGGATCTGACTAAGTTCGCTACAGGCTCTCTAATTCTGTAAAAAAAAACGTTAGGTTGACTTGGGAAATTTTGGAGTTCAATTAAAGAAATTCAATTTATGTTAATTAAAATAAAATTAAAATATTTTTGCAAGATGGCACCTTATATGCACAAAGCCGCGTCACTGCCCAAAGATGCTTGCGTCGCATGTCTTGCTCCTGATATTCACCGCGTTGGCGAAGAGTGCAGGCAGGCATTTAACAATGTGAATTATGCCGCTTTCAAAGAGCAGCTGCCTTGGTGTCCGCCTTCCCGTTGTGACACGTTAGGTAAGCTGGCTAAATGCACTTTAGTATTTTAGCTCAAACATTGCGGGGTTGTACCGTATGCTCTGTAGAGAGCGTGAGATGTCTTGAAAGAACACTGACATCACTTACGTCAGCCGTAGTCCGCCTGAACCACTGCCGTCACAAAATGGTGGCCCCCGTGTCTGTTTAAGAACGGTGAAATTAAGATGATTTAAAATATGAGACCGTTTTCTGGAAATCATGGATGGTTCAGACGCAGTTCGATATGGGCTTCCATTTTTATCGTTACGTTTCAAAAAGTCAAGGTACCCCTTGCGGTTGACCTTCAAGGCGCCCTGGGGTGGGCTCGAACCACCAACCTTTCGGTTAACAGCCGAACGCGCTATCCGATTGCGCCACGGAGGCTACGCGTACTCGTGTCTTCTGTCTCACTGTGCGAGGAAAATAATGTACTATATCATTTAATGCTCGTTTCTCTGCTAAAACAATCCCACTGAGCGCCCCCGGGTGGGCTTTAACCACCAACCTTTCGGTTAACAGCCGAACGCGCTATCCGATTGCGCCACGGAGGCTACGCGTACTCGTGTCTTCTGTCTCACTGTGCGAGGAAAATAATGTACTATATCATTTAATGCTCGTTTCTCTGCTAAAACAATCCCACTGAGCGCCCCCGGGTGGGCTTGAACCACCAACCTTTCGGTTAACAGCCGAACGCGCTATCCGATTGCGCCACGGAGGCTACGCGTACTCGTGTCTTCTGTCTCACTGTGCGAGGAAAATAATGTACTATATCATTTAATGCTCGTTTCTCTGCTAAAACAATCCCACTGAGCGCCCCCGGGTGGGCTTGAACCACCAACCTTTCGGTTAACAGCCGAACGCGCTATCCGATTGCGCCACGGAGGCTACGCGTACTCGTGTCTTCTGTCTCACTGTGCGAGGAAAATAATGTACTATATCATTTAATGCTCGTTTCTCTGCTAAAACAATCCCACTGAGCGCCCCCGGGTGGGCTTTAACCACCAACCTTTCGGTTAACAGCCGAACGCGCTATCCGATTGCGCCACGGAGGCTACGCGTACTCGTGTCTTCTGTCTCACTGTGCGAGGAAAATAATGTACTATATCATTTAATGCTCGTTTCTCTGCTAAAACAATCCCACTGAGCGCCCCCGGGTGGGCTTTAACCACCAACCTTTCGGTTAACAGCCGAACGCGCTATCCAATTGCGCCACGGAGGCTACGCGTACTCGTGTCTTCTGTCTCACTGTGCGAGGAAAATAATGTACTATATCATTTAATGCTCGTTTCTCTGCTAAAACAATCCCACTGAGCGCCCCCGGGTGGGCTTTAACCACCAACCTTTCGGTTAACAGCCGAACGCGCTATCCAATTGCGCCACGGAGGCTACGCGTACTCGTGTCTTCTGTCTCACTGTGCGAGGAAAATAATGTACTATATCATTTAATGCTCGTTTCTCTGCTAAAACAATCCCACTGAGCGCCCCCGGGTGGGCTTTAACCACCAACCTTTCGGTTAACAGCCGAACGCGCTATCCAATTGCGCCACGGAGGCTACGCGTACTCGTGTCTTCTGTCTCACTGTGCGAGGAAAATAATGTACTATATCATTTAATGCTCGTTTCTCTGCTAAAACAATCCCACTGAGCGCCCCCGGGTGGGCTTGAACCACCAACCTTTCGGTTAACAGCCGAACGCGCTATCCGATTGCGCCACGGAGGCTACGCGTACTCGTGTCTTCTGTCTCACTGTGCGAGGAAAATAATGTACTATATCATTTAATGCTCGTTTCTCTGCTAAAACAACCCCACTGAGCGCCCCCGGGTGGGCTTGAACCACCAACCTTTCGGTTAACAGCCGAACGCGCTATCCGATTGCGCCACGGAGGCTACGCGTACTCGTGTCTTCTGTCTCACTGTGCGAGGAAAATAATGTACTATATCATTTAATGCTCGTTTCTCTGCTAAAACAATCCCACTGAGCGCCCCCGGGTGGGCTTGAACCACCAACCTTTCGGTTAACAGCCGAACGCGCTATCCGATTGCGCCACGGAGGCTACGCGTACTCGTGTCTTCTGTCTCACTGTGCGAGGAAAATAATGTACTATATCATTTAATGCTCGTTTCTCTGCTAAAACAATCCCACTGAGCGCCCCCGGGTGGGCTTTAACCACCAACCTTTCGGTTAACAGCCGAACGCGCTATCCGATTGCGCCACGGAGGCTACACGTGCTCGTGTCTTCTGTCTCACTGTGCGAGGAAAATAACCTACTATATCATTTAATGCTCGTTTCTCTGCTAAAACAATCCCACTGAGCGCCCCCGGGTGGGCTTGAACCACCAACCTTTCGGTTAACAGCCGAACGCGCTATCCGATTGCGCCACGGAGGCTACGCGTACTCGTGTCTTCTGTCTCACTGTGCGAGGAAAATAATGTACTATATCATTTAATGCTCGTTTCTCTGCTAAAACAATCCCACTGAGCGCCCCCGGGTGGGCTTGAACCACCAACCTTGCGGTTAACAGCCGAACGCGCTATCCGATTGCGCCACGGAGGCTACGCGTACTCGTGTCTTCTGTCTCACTGTGCGAGGAAAATAATGTACTATATCATTTAATGCTCGTTTCTCTGCTAAAACAATCCCACTGAGCGCCCCCGGGTGGGCTTGAACCACCAACCTTTCGGTTAACAGCCGAACGCGCTATCCGATTGCGCCACGGAGGCTTTTTTTTTTTTTTTTCCTTTATTGTAAAACAATGTTCACACTAAAATATTTCTATACATATACACTACTTCCTGTAGTGCTATAAACTACCTTGTCTCTCGCAAGGACTTTCACACAAATCTCATTCAACCATGTAGGCACTTCTCCATTCACTGCAGCTACTTCTTTTAGCATCGTCAATTCTTCTCTCAGTAACTGTATCGGTGGCAGCAAAGGTTCTTCGTTTCTGTCTTTCAGCCTGAGCTTCCATAGACAAAAGAGAGCAACCAGACATAGCACATCATACCTTACACCATTTGTCTCACGCAAAGGCAAAAAACGTATTGTGTGCGGGTTCAAATCCAGATCTTTCCCAATCATCCTACTGAGGTCACTCCAAAAGAACTGAGCTTCGGTACAATAAACAAAAACATGCTCTATGGTTTCGGGTGTCTTACACAAACGGCAATTTGTTGTCCAAGGTACAAATATACCCTTTTCGTGCAACCAGGTTTTCACTGGCAAGGTTCTCGTGTGTAACTTGAAGAAGAAAGTTTTCATTTCCGGTTTAATCTGCATTCTTCTCACCCTCTGCAATATGTCCATACCATGTGATCCTTGTGGTACGCGCCGATATATCGGGATGGGGAAAAGCATATCTATTAAATCATTGGCTAACTGTTTCTTGGAGACTGTGAAAATATACTCCCTGGAAAACCTTACCATCAAGAACCTGATACTTTGCACGATGTCAAAATAGAAACCACGTAGCACAATGTCCACTTTTTTTACAGCAACGGTTATCTCTGGCAAAAAGTCATGTCCGACACATTGCTTCACACACTCGAGCAGAGGATGTTTGTTTTCTCTGTAAAAGCTTAGTCGCATGATCAGCTGTTTGACATACAAGTGAGACAAACTTAGTCCTCCTCTCTCTATCTTACAGAAGAGGTTTTCTCTTCTCATGCGTTCAAATGGGGAATTCCATATAAAGCGGGCAAATATGCGATGGAATACATGGATGTTCTTCCGCGAGCATTGCAGTACATGTAACAGATACACTAGTTTAGCAACTAGGAAAACATTACAGACCGCAGCACGTTGGAATATTGAGAGTCTTGCTTGTTTCATGATGTTGGCGTGCTTCTGCACTTTCGTAGCTAGTTCTCTCCACACCGTGTTTGTATTTGTGCTGTGTTCCAAAGGTACACCTAAGTATGTGGCTGGTATGGTCTGCCAGGTTATTCCTTCAAAGACTGCCGGTGTTGTACCCCACATTCCTCCCCAAATTCCAATTGATTTTTCCTTATTGATTTGCGCTCCAGATGCCTCGCTGAACCAGTCAAGCTCGCACAGAATCTTACTGACACTGGGTTTATCCTCCGCTAGAAACACTATGTCATCCGCATAGGCTAGGACTTTAACTTCGACACCATATATTTTGAAACCGTTGATGCTAGTGTTACGTACGACACTTTGACACAGAGGTTCCAGGTAAAGGTCAAATAACAGCGGAGATAAGGGACATCCTTGCCTCACCGAAGAACACAATGGTACTGGGTTTGTGAGGTGGTTGTTAACCACTAGCCTCGTTGCTACACAAGAGTAACACATTCTAATTCGCTCTATGAACACTGGTCCAAAGTTCATTGCTTTCAATACCATGAACAAAAACAAATGACTAACCCTATCAAACGCTTTCTTAAGGTCTACTTGCAGTACAGCAATCTGTTTGTTTTCCATTCTACTAAGTTCAAAAATCGTTCGCAGCACATGAATATTTGTCTGGATAGTTCTCCCCCTGATGGCACAGGATTGGTGGTCTCCGACGAGCTTGTCCACACACTGTTGCAGCCTCGTTGCAAGCACTTTTGCATACACCTTGTAATCTACGTTGCACAAAGTTATCGGCCTATAGTCTGTCACTTTGGGCACAGCATCATCGCGCACTGTTTTCCGTATCATGACTGTGTGGGTCTTCCTGAAACTCGGCGGAAGCATTCTTTCCGTTTCGGCTTCCCGAATTACTTGCAACAGTATCATAGATATGTAATCAGCATATTTAATGTAAAAATCGGGTCCTATCCCATCCGGTCCAGGTGCTCGGTTCTTTTTTAAACTGCTTATTGCTTGCCTGACCTCTTCCAATGTTATCGGTTTTTCCAGATTATCTTGATCCGCCTCTGTCAACCGCGCTACCACTTCCGATAGGCGTCCTTCTATCTGATGATCCACTTTGCCTCTGGACCTTCCTATCAAATCAGTGTAATATCTTTCGAAACTCATTCGTATTTCCTCTGAGTTTGCTAGTATCTTTCCATTCTCCTGTATGTCTGTAATAATCTTGTTTTTACTATATTCCTTCTCCTTTCTTATGAACCTTTTGCTGGGCATTTCGTCCGCTACGCAACACTGCATTCTTGCTCTTATCTTCGCTCCCTCATACTTTTGCTCGTCAATTATATTCAGCTCCAACTTTATCCGAGCCATCTCTTCTGTGAACTCTCCCGCCCTTCTTGATTCCATTTCCATTACTTTTCCCAGCGTCTTCTGTAGTTCTTGCTCTCGGTGTTTCTTCTGGAATGTCAAAATGCTGCTTCGTTCTATGGCGAAGGCACGTAACTTGAGTTTAAACTCCTCCCATGCTCTCGTCCAACTGGTTCTTTCATTCATTATTTCAACTATGCTATCCTTTACGAAGTTCGAGAATTCTTCATCTTCAAGTAGATTTACGTTGAGCTTCCACATTTGCCATCCAGTGTGCTTCCTCCTTTCTCTTTGCACCTGACCTAGCGACGCTATTACCAGACTGTGGTCACTGAAGTAGACGGGGTGTACTTTATACTCTACAAAATGCGTAGTTTTCGTTTGCGCCACATAAATTCGGTCTAGTCGAGCATGGGAGTTGTTCTGAAAGTGTGTAAATATTGTTTTCCTGTCCGAGTTTCCATCTGCTGCGTCGCACAATCCATGTTCTTCTAGTATACCTTGCAGTACGTCCGTACTTTTATCTTTATCCTCTTTCCGATTACTTCGGTCCTCTCTGTTCAACGTGCAATTGAAATCACCCAGTAGCACCGTTTTATAACTGCTGTTGACGAGTTTACTCACAGTTTCAAAAAAGGCTGCTCTGTCTTGCGGTTCATTCGGTGCGTAGACATTTAGAAAACGCCATATTTCGCCGTCAATGAGTACGTCCATCACTGCTAGTCTGCCCCGATTGTCGACCATGTGAGATATCGGTTTAAAACAATCCAACTTCCTTAGCAGCAACAGACAGCCTCCCGAGTTTCCCATAGCATGGCTTACGACGACGTCGTAGTTCTTGATGAAGCATTCTTCTACTAACCTCTCTGTTTCTTCTTGTGTGCTGATTTTTGATTCTTGTATCGCAAGCATGTCTATTTCTGGGAACTTTTCAAGATAGCGGCTTAGCTGGTACTGCTTCTTCCGAGAGTTAAGACCTCTCACGTTTAAAGTTGCCACTGATATTGTTCTTCCCATTGCTTTTAAACGGTGTTATGGGTGTCTCTCTTTTGCCGCTGTGCGCTACGAAGCCTATGTTGTCAAAAAATTGGCATCTTCCAACTGGGACAAGTCAGTTTGCGTTGGAAGAAGTCTCAACCCCAAATTACTGCTCGATTTTAGTCTCTTTCCTTTCGTTGTAGACCACTGTTGATCTTTGTTTTCGCTCAGTTCAGCAACAACCTCTTTTGTGCTACCTTTTCTCTTTTGTGCTACCTCTGCCTCTTTCATTTCCTCATCAGTGCCACTTTCATCAACCTGTCCTTCCTGCTCCTGTAACTGAGCATTCCTTTCTCGCAAATCTCGGCCTACAACGTCATCTTTGTCATTTTCTGTTCCGCGCTGTTTGTTTTCTTCATTCGGGTCCGCTATGTGAAACTCACTTTCTTGTTCGTTATTCTTTCTTACTCTTGAGGCATACGTCCCAACGCACTCTTCGTCTAAATGGCCATAGCTGCGACACGTTTTACACCAAGGGGTGTGGCACTGTTTTCTGATGTGTCCTATTTGTTTACATCTGAGGCACATTGGCGGTCGGCCTGGCACAGAAAACAGCACACGACAGCCCTCTACGAAAGCTTGGTGCGGCAAGTTCGTAGCTGAGACTCCCTCATGAAGCCGAATCGTGACCTGCCGTGTTGTGGTATCTATCCCTTCGAAAAAGGAGCCTTTCCATTTTTCTCGTCTTATTTCTTTAACATTTCCATACTTTTCTAACGTCTTCTGAAGCGCTTCGTCCGACACATTTCCTGGGATCCAGCGAATCTTAATTTCTATTTCCGTGCGGTTTGGGTCGATAACCATACATCTTTGCCCTTTGACCTCTAACTCCTTCATAGCCAGCAACTTTTCCTTTGCTATTGCACTCCGGAAGCTGATAACCCAAACATGATTGTATTGATAAACCCCGAAGTTTGATACGTCTTCCTTCTTTACTAAGCCTTCCAACGCCTGCCCAAAATGGCCTACGTTATATGGTCTTCCTTCGGGGTTTCCATGCAAAAACAGGGTGTTACGTGTCACAGTACCTGTTGGAATCGTTGGCATAATTATCTTGTAGTTCATTGTATCCTTTGAGCCTGTTCCCTGTCCTTGCACCCGGCTAGGCTTAGCCGTACTAGTCGCTCCAACGGAGCTCGAAGAACCTGCGTCTGCACTCATCGAGTGCCGGAAGCAGAAAAAAAGTTGCGCCACGGAGGCTACGCGTACTCGTGTCTTCTGTCTCACTGTGCGAGGAAAATAATGTACTATATCATTTAATGCTCGTTTCTCTGCTAAAACAATCCCACTGAGCGCCCCCGGGTGGGCTTGAACCACCAACCTTGCGGTTAACAGCCGAACGCGCTATCCGATTGCGCCACGGAGGCTACGCGTACTCGTGTCTTCTGTCTCACTGTGCGAGGAAAATAATGTACTATATCATTTAATGCTCGTTTCTCTGCTAAAACAATCCCACTGAGCGCCCCCGGGTGGGCTTGAACCACCAACCTTTCGGTTAACAGCCGAACGCGCTATCCGATTGCGCCACGGAGGCTACGCGTTCTCGTGTCTTCTGTCTCACTGTGCGAGGAAAATAATGTACTATATCATTTAATGCTCGTTTCTCTGCTAAAACAATCCCACTGAGCGCCCCCGGGTGGGCTTGAACCACCAACCTTGCGGTTAACAGCCGAACGCGCTATCCGATTGCGCCACGGAGGCTACGCGTACTCGTGTCTTCTGTCTCACTGTGCGAGGAAAATAATGTACTATATCATTTAATGCTCGTTTCTCTGCTAAAACAATCCCACTGAGCGCCCCCGGGTGGGCTTGAACCACCAACCTTTCGGTTAACAGCCGAACGCGCTATCCGATTGCGCCACGGAGGCTACGCGTACTCGTGTCTTCTGTCTCACTGTGCGAGGAAAATAATGTACTATATCATTTAATGCTCGTTTCTCTGCTAAAACAATCCCACTGAGCGCCCCCGGGTGGGCTTGAACCACCAACCTTGCGGTTAACAGCCGAACGCGCTATCCGATTGCGCCACGGAGGCTACGCGTACTCGTGTCTTCTGTCTCACTGTGCGAGGAAAATAATGTACTATATCATTTAATGCTCGTTTCTCTGCTAAAACAATCCCACTGAGCGCCCCCGGGTGGGCTTGAACCACCAACCTTTCGGTTAACAGCCGAACGCGCTATCCGATTGCGCCACGGAGGCTACGCGTACTCGTGTCTTCTGTCTCACTGTGCGAGGAAAATAATGTACTATATCATTTAATGCTCGTTTCTCTGCTAAAACAATCCCACTGAGCGGCCCCGTGTGGGCTTGAACCACCAACCTTGCGGTTAACAGCCGAACGCGCTATCCGATTGCGCCACGGAGGCTACGCGTACTCGTGTCTTCTGTCTCACTGTGCGAGGAAAATAATGTACTATATCATTTAATGCTCGTTTCTCTGCTAAAACAATCCCACTGAGCGCCCCCGGGTGGGCTTGAACCACCAACCTTGCGGTTAACAGCCGAACGCGCTATCCGATTGCGCCACGGAGGCTACGCGTACTCGTGTCTTCTGTCTCACTGTGCGAGGAAAATAATGTACTATATCATTTAATGCTCGTTTCTCTGCTAAAACAATCCCACTGAGCGCCCCCGGGTGGGCTTGAACCACCAACCTTTCGGTTAACAGCCGAACGCGCTATCCGATTGCGCCACGGAGGCTACGCGTACTCGTGTCTTCTGTCTCACTGTGCGAGGAAAATAATGTACTATATCATTTAATGCTCGTTTCTCTGCTAAAACAATCCCACTGAGCGCCCCCGGGTGGGCTTGAACCACCAACCTTGCGGTTAACAGCCGAACGCGCTATCCGATTGCGCCACGGAGGCTACGCGTACTCGTGTCTTCTGTCTCACTGTGCGAGGAAAATAATGTACTATATCATTTAATGCTCGTTTCTCTGCTAAAACAATCCCACTGAGCGCCCCCGGGTGGGCTTGAACCACCAACCTTTCGGTTAACAGCCGAACGCGCTATCCGATTGCGCCACGGAGGCTACGCGTACTCGTGTCTTCTGTCTCACTGTGCGAGGAAAATAATGTACTATATCATTTAATGCTCGTTTCTCTGCTAAAACAATCCCACTGAGCGCCCCCGGGTGGGCTTGAACCACCAACCTTTCGGTTAACAGCCGAACGCGCTATCCGATTGCGCCACGGAGGCTACGCGTACACGTGTCTTCTGTCTCACTGTGCGAGGAAAATAATGTACTATATCATTTAATGCTCGTTTCTCTGCTAAAACAATCCCACTGAGCGCCCCCGGGTGGGCTTGAACCACCAACCTTTCGGTTAACAGCCGAACGCGCTATCCGATTGCGCCACGGAGGCTACGCGTACACGTGTCTTCTGTCTCACTGTGCGAGGAAAATAATGTACTATATCATTTAATGCTCGTTTCTCTGCTAAAACAATCCCACTGAGCGCCCCCGGGTGGGCTTGAACCACCAACCTTGCGGTTAACAGCCGAACGCGCTATCCGATTGCGCCACGGAGGCTACGCGTACTCGTGTCTTCTGTCTCACTGTGCGAGGAAAATAATGTACTATATCATTTAATGCTCGTTTCTCTGCTAAAACAATCCCACTGAGCGCCCCCGGGTGGGCTTGAACCACCAACCTTTCGGTTAACAGCCGAACGCGCTATCCGATTGCGCCACGGAGGCTACGCGTACTCGTGTCTTCTGTCTCACTGTGCGAGGAAAATAATGTACTATATCATTTAATGCTCGTTTCTCTGCTAAAACAATCCCACTGAGCGCCCCCGGGTGGGCTTGAACCACCAACCTTTCGGTTAACAGCCGAACGCGCTATCCGATTGCGCCACGGAGGCTACGCGTACTCGTGTCTTCTGTCTCACTGTGCGAGGAAAATAATGTACTATATCATTTAATGCTCGTTTCTCTGCTAAAACAATCCCACTGAGCGCCCCCGGGTGGGCTTGAACCACCAACCTTTCGGTTAACAGCCGAACGCGCTATCCGATTGCGCCACGGAGGCTACGCGTACTCGTGTCTTCTGTCTCACTGTGCGAGGAAAATAATGTACTATATCATTTAATGCTCGTTTCTCTGCTAAAACAATCCCACTGAGCGCCCCCGGGTGGGCTTGAACCACCAACCTTGCGGTTAACAGCCGAACGCGCTATCCGATTGCGCCACGGAGGCTACGCGTACTCGTGTCTTCTGTCTCACTGTGCGAGGAAAATAATGTACTATATCATTTAATGCTCGTTTCTCTGCTAAAACAATCCCACTGAGCGCCCCCGGGTGGGCTTGAACCACCAACCTTGCGGTTAACAGCCGAACGCGCTATCCGATTGCGCCACGGAGGCTACGCGTACTCGTGTCTTCTGTCTCACTGTGCGAGGAAAATAATGTACTATATCATTTAATGCTCGTTTCTCTGCTAAAACAATCCCACTGAGCGCCCCCGGGTGGGCTTTAACCACCAACCTTTCTGTTAACAGCCGAACGCGCTATCCAATTGCGCCACGGAGGCTACGCGTACTCGTGTCTTCTGTCTCACTGTGCGAGGAAAATAATGTACTATATCATTTAATGCTCGTTTCTCTGCTAAAACAATCCCACTGAGCGCCCCCGGGTGGGCTTTAACCACCAACCTTTCTGTTAACAGCCGAACGCGCTATCCAATTGCGCCACGGAGGCTACGCGTACTCGTGTCTTCTGTCTCACTGTGCGAGGAAAATAATGTACTATATCATTTAATGCTCGTTTCTCTGCTAAAACAATCCCACTGAGCGCCCCCGGGTGGGCTTGAACCACCAACCTTGGCGGTTAACAGCCGAACGCGCTATCCGATTGCGCCACGGAGGCTACGCGTACTCGTGTCTTCTGTCTCACTGTGCGAGGAAAATAATGTACTATATCATTTAATGCTCGTTTCTCTGCTAAAACAATCCCACTGAGCGCCCCCGGGTGGGCTTGAACCACCAACCTTTCGGTTAACAGCCGAACGCGCTATCCGATTGCGCCACGGAGCCTACACTTTTTTCTTTTCCACCTTTTATTAACAATACACACAAGTGCACACAACTACAGGTACGTCACACGGTCGCGACGCCGTGGGCCATTACAAAACGTCTAAACAGGAAACTGAAGACCTTTTGAATTCGTACATACGATTTTACAAGTACGTAAGGGCATCAGACAATGTTTCTAACCAGTCTGGCAGCTCTAAACATCGCATAAGGCACAGCTTAAGTTGAGATATTTCTATCTTAAAGTATTTCATAGGAGGCATTAACGGTTCTTCGTTCCTGTCAGCCATACGAAGTTTCCACAGACAGTACAAGGCTATAAGCATGACAATATCGTACCTGACTGTTTCCCTCGGGTGTAATGGGAGAAATCGTATGGTGTGTGGGTTAAGCCGAAGTCGAGTTTTGAAAACTTTATACTGGAGATCGTCCCAGAAGAACTGGGCTTCTGTGCAGTCTAAGAAAAGGTGATCATGCGTTTCAGGAACTTTGCAGAACCTGCAGTCTGCCGACCAGGGCACGTATATGCCCTTCTGCGCAAGCCATGCCTTGACAGGTAGTGTTGACGTATGAAGTTTGTAAAAGAATGTCTTCATGTTTGGTTTGATTGGCATCCTTTGGACTCGAACCAAAACATCCCTGCCTGGCCAAGTGGGTGGAATATCTCGATAGACAGGCACAGGGAACAATGTATCGATCAAGTGGGCCACCAGCGTTTTCTTGTTGACAGACAAGAGGTATTCAAGGGTAAACCTGGCTTTCAAAAACAGCATGCACTCAACGACCTCCCTGAAAAAGCCTGTTAACCGCATCGTTCCCTCTGTGAACGTGACGTGTAACTCCGGGATGTAATTATATGTAAGGATGCGTTTCACTCCCTCGAGAACTGGATGCAGCTCCTCACGAATGAACCAGAGTCTCATGACCAGTTGTTTGACAAAGAGGTGCTGTAGGCCGAGGCCTCCATCACGAAGTTTTCGAAAAAGATAGTCGCGACGCATCCTCTCAAATGTAGAGCACCAGATTGTGGTGGCAAAAATCCTGTGACAGGCGTGCACTACTTTGCGCGGGCATTGCAAGACTTGCAAAAGGTAAACCAGTTTAGCAGCTAGAAACACGTTGCATACTGTCGCTCGCTGAAAAATTGAAAGGTCTTTCTTCCTCCAGATGAAAGCGTGTTTCCTTATGTTGTCGAGCCTCTGGGACCACATTCTACTCGGGTTCCTGGTTTCTTGCAACGGGACACCAAGATAACGAGGGTTTTGTTCCTGCCACGGAATACCGCAAAAAGCTCCAGGTGTTGTCGCCCAGTGGCCGCACCAAACGCCTAAGGACTTGTCTTTGTTTACACGCGCTCCAGACGCCTGGCCAAACAAATCAACTTGTTCCATGACATTCACTACGCTAGGTTTGTCCTTGACAAGGAATGCAAGATCATCAGCATATGCGGCCACCTTGATCACAGTACCGGCCAGTTCGAACCCGTGGATATTATTCAGGCGGATGACTCGCCGACACAGCGGCTCCAGGTACAAGTCAAAGAGCAGTGGTGACAGGGGACAGCCCTGTCGAACCGAGGATCGCAGCATTATCGGTGCGGCAAGAGTGTTGTTAATGATGAGGCTCGTGGCAACTTGCTCGTAACAAAGCTTGATGCGGCCGACAAAGCGAGCTCCCACGTTGACGTATTCCAGCAACGCAAACAAATATGTGTGACATACGCGGTCAAAAGCCTTAGAAAGGTCCAGCTGCAACATGGCCACATGGTCCCCCTCGTACCGACACCAATCCAGAATGGTACGCACCACATGGATATTCGTCAGTATAGTCCTACCCCTTATTCCGCACGTTTGGTGATCACCTATCAATTGAGGTAACACAAGTTGTAGTCGAGCAGCCATAACTTTGGCGTATATTTTGTAATCGACATTGCATAGGGTAATTGGCCTGTAATCAGTAACCTTTGCCGTCGAACCTTCTGCAACTTTTTTAGGAACCAGCACGGTGTGCGATCGCCGGAAACTGCCGGAAAAAATCCCGTTTTCTTCAGCCTCGGCGTATACATCCAGCAAAATAGGCACGAGATAAGCGGAAAACTTCTTGTAGAACTCGGCACATAGACCGTCCGGTCCAGGGGAACGATTTAAGTTCAGTGATGCAATTGCGTCGCTGATTTCTTGTTCTGTGAGCGGCGACGCTAACAGTTCGTTATCCGGTTCCCCGAGCTTAGGCATTTCAGAGAGGAAAGCCTGGATACAACCCTGATTGGCAGTGATAGCTGCCGTCCCAAACAAACTTGTGTAATATTGCACAAAATGGGTCTTTATGTCCTCGAGGTCAGTCACCACGGAGCCTACACGTGCTCGTGTCTTCTGTCTCACTGTGCGAGGAAAATAATGTACTATATCATTTAATGCTCGTTTCTCTGCTAAAACAATCCCACTGAGCGCCCCCGGGTGGGCTTTAACCACCAACCTTTCGGTTAACAGCCGAACGCGCTATCCGATTGCGCCACGGAGGCTACACGTGCTCGTGTCTTCTGTCTCACTGTGCGAGGAAAATAACGTACTATATCATTTAATGCTCGTTTCTCTGCTAAAACAATCCCACTGAGCGGCCCCGGGTGGGCTTGAACCACCAACCTTTCGGTTAACAGCCGAACGCGCTATCCGATTGCGCCACGGAGCCTACACGTGCTCGTGTCTTCTGTCTCACTGTGCGAGGAAAATAATGTACTATATCATTTAATGCTCGTTTCTCTGCTAAAACAATCCCACTGAGCGCCCCCGGGTGGGCTTTAACCACCAACCTTTCGGTTAACAGCCGAACGCGCTATCCGATTGCGCCACGGAGGCTACGCGTACTCGTGTCTTCTGTCTCACTGTGCGAGGAAAATAATGTACTATATCATTTAATGCTCGTTTCTCTGCTAAAACAATCCCACTGAGCGCCCCCGGGTGGGCTTTAACCACCAACCTTTCGGTTAACAGCCGAACGCGCTATCCGATTGCGCCACGGAGGCTACACGTGCTCCTGTCTTCTGTCTCACTGTGCGAGGAAAATAATGTACTATATCATTTAATGCTCGTTTCTCTGCTAAAACAATCCCACTGAGCGCCCCCGGGTGGGCTTTAACCACCAACCTTTCGGTTAACAGCCGAACGCGCTATCCGATTGCGCCACGGAGGCTACACGTGCTCGTGTCTTCTGTCTCACTGTGCGAGGAAAATAATGTACTATATCATTTAATGCTCGTTTCTCTGCTAAAACAATCTCACTGAGCGCCCCCGGGTGGGCTTTAACCACCAACCTTTCGGTTAACAGCCGAACGCGCTATCCGATTGCGCCACGGAGGCTACACGTGCTCGTGTCTTCTGTCTCACTGTGCGAGGAAAATAATGTACTATATCATTTAATGCTCGTTTCTCTGCTAAAACAATCCCACTGAGCGCGCCCCCGGGTGGGCTTGAACCACCAACCTTTCGGTTAACAGCCGAACGCGCTATCCGATTGCGCCACGGAGGCTACACGTGCTCGTGTCTTCTGTCTCACTGTGCGAGGAAAATAATGTACTATATCATTTAATGCTCGTTTCTCTGCTAAAACAATCCCACTGAGCGCCCCCGGGTGGGCTTTAACCACCAACCTTTCGGTTAACAGCCGAACGCGCTATCCGATTGCGCCACGGAGGCTACGCGTACTCGTGTCTTCTGTCTCACTGTGCGAGGAAAATAATGTACTATATCATTTAATGCTCGTTTCTCTGCTAAAACAATCCCACTGAGCGCCCCCGGGTGGGCTTTAACCACCAACCTTTCGGTTAACAGCCGAACGCGCTATCCGATTGCGCCACGGAGGCTACGCGTACTCGTGTCTTCTGTCTCACTGTGCGAGGAAAATAATGTACTATATCATTTAATGCTCGTTTCTCTGCTAAAACAATCCCACTGAGCGCCCCCGGGTGGGCTTTAACCACCAACCTTTCGGTTAACAGCCGAACGCGCTATCCGATTGCGCCACGGAGGCTACGCGTACTCGTGTCTTCTGTCTCACTGTGCGAGGAAAATAATGTACTATATCATTTAATGCTCGTTTCTCTGCTAAAACAATCCCACTGAGCGCGCCCCCGGGTGGGCTTGAACCACCAACCTTTCGGTTAACAGCCGAACGCGCTATCCGATTGCGCCACGGAGGCTACGCGTACTCGTGTCTTCTGTCTCACTGTGCGAGGAAAATAATGTACTATATCATTTAATGCTCGTTTCTCTGCTAAAACAATCCCACTGAGCGCGCCCCCGGGTGGGCTTGAACCACCAACCTTTCGGTTAACAGCCGAACGCGCTATCCGATTGCGCCACGGAGGCTACACGTGCTCGTGTCTTCTGTCTCACTGTGCGAGGAAAATAATGTACTATATCATTTAATGCTCGTTTCTCTGCTAAAACAATCCCACTGAGCGCCCCCGGGTGGGCTTTAACCACCAACCTTTCGGTTAACAGCCGAACGCGCTATCCGATTGCGCCACGGAGGCTACACGTGCTCGTGTCTTCTGTCTCACTGTGCGAGGAAAATAATGTACTATATCATTTAATGCTCGTTTCTCTGCTAAAACAATCCCACTGAGCGCGCCCCCGGGTGGGCTTGAACCACCAACCTTTCGGTTAACAGCCGAACGCGCTATCCGATTGCGCCACGGAGGCTACACGTGCTCGTGTCTTCTGTCTCACTGTGCGAGGAAAATAATGTACTATATCATTTAATGCTCGTTTGTCTGCTAAAACAATCCCACTGAGCGCGCCCCCGGGTGGGCTTTAACCACCAACCTTTCGGTTAACAGCCGAACGCGCTATCCGATTGCGCCACGGAGGCTACACGTGCTCGTGTCTTCTGTCTCACTGTGCGAGGAAAATAATGTACTATATCATTTAATGCTCGTTTCTCTGCTAAAACAATCCCACTGAGCGCCCCCGGGTGGGCTTTAACCACCAACCTTTCGGTTAACAGCCGAACGCGCTATCCGATTGCGCCACGGAGGCTACACGTGCTCGTGTCTTCTGTCTCACTGTGCGAGGAAAATAATGTACTATATCATTTAATGCTCGTTTCTCTGCTAAAACAATCCCACTGAGCGCCCCCGGGTGGGCTTTAACCACCAACCTTTCGGTTAACAGCCGAACGCGCTATCCGATTGCGCCACGGAGGCTACACGTGCTCGTGTCTTCTGTCTCACTGTGCGAGGAAAATAATGTACTATATCATTTAATGCTCGTTTGTCTGCTAAAACAATCCCACTGAGCGCGCCCCCGGGTGGGCTTTAACCACCAACCTTTCGGTTAACAGCCGAACGCGCTATCCGATTGCGCCACGGAGGCTACACGTGCTCGTGTCTTCTGTCTCACTGTGCGAGGAAAATAATGTACTATATCATTTAATGCTCGTTTCTCTGCTAAAACAATCCCACTGAGCGCCCCCGGGTGGGCTTTAACCACCAACCTTTCGGTTAACAGCCGAACGCGCTATCCGATTGCGCCACGGAGGCTACACGTGCTCGTGTCTTCTGTCTCACTGTGCGAGGAAAATAATGTACTATATCATTTAATGCTCGTTTCTCTGCTAAAACAATCCCACTGAGCGCGCCCCCGGGTGGGCTTGAACCACCAACCTTTCGGTTAACAGCCGAACGCGCTATCCGATTGCGCCACGGAGGCTACA
Source organism: Ornithodoros turicata (assembly GCF_037126465.1). Lineage (NCBI taxonomy): Eukaryota > Metazoa > Arthropoda > Arachnida > Ixodida > Argasidae > Ornithodoros > Ornithodoros turicata. The sequence continues at coordinate 4,391,155 of NC_088208.1, forward strand.
CGTGCTCGTGTCTTCTGTCTCACTGTGCGAGGAAAATAATGTACTATATCATTTAATGCTCGTTTCTCTGCTAAAACAATCCCACTGAGCGCCCCCGGGTGGGCTTTAACCACCAACCTTTCGGTTAACAGCCGAACGCGCTATCCGATTGCGCCACGGAGGCTACACGTGCTCGTGTCTTCTGTCTCACTGTGCGAGGAAAATAATGTACTATATCATTTAATGCTCGTTTCTCTGCTAAAACAATCCCACTGAGCGCCCCCGGGTGGGCTTTAACCACCAACCTTTCGGTTAACAGCCGAACGCGCTATCCGATTGCGCCACGGAGGCTACACGTGCTCGTGTCTTCTGTCTCACTGTGCGAGGAAAATAATGTACTATATCATTTAATGCTCGTTTGTCTGCTAAAACAATCCCACTGAGCGCGCCCCCGGGTGGGCTTTAACCACCAACCTTTCGGTTAACAGCCGAACGCGCTATCCGATTGCGCCACGGAGGCTACACGTGCTCGTGTCTTCTGTCTCACTGTGCGAGGAAAATAATGTACTATATCATTTAATGCTCGTTTCTCTGCTAAAACAATCCCACTGAGCGCGCCCCCGGGTGGGCTTTAACCACCAACCTTTCGGTTAACAGCCGAACGCGCTATCCGATTGCGCCACGGAGGCTACACGTGCTCGTGTCTTCTGTCTCACTGTGCGAGGAAAATAATGTACTATATCATTTAATGCTCGTTTCTCTGCTAAAACAATCCCACTGAGCGCCCCCGGGTGGGCTTTAACCACCAACCTTTCGGTTAACAGCCGAACGTGCTATCCGATTGCGCCACGGAGGCTACACGTGCTCGTGTCTTCTGTCTCACTGTGCGAGGAAAATAATGTACTATATCATTTAATGCTCGTTTGTCTGCTAAAACAATCCCACTGAGCGCGCCCCCGGGTGGGCTTTAACCACCAACCTTTCGGTTAACAGCCGAACGCGCTATCCGATTGCGCCACGGAGGCTACACGTGCTCGTGTCTTCTGTCTCACTGTGCGAGGAAAATAATGTACTATATCATTTAATGCTCGTTTCTCTGCTAAAACAATCCCACTGAGCGCCCCCGGGTGGGCTTTAACCACCAACCTTTCGGTTAACAGCCGAACGCGCTATCCGATTGCGCCACGGAGGCTACACGTGCTCGTGTCTTCTGTCTCACTGTGCGAGGAAAATAATGTACTATATCATTTAATGCTCGTTTCTCTGCTAAAACAATCCCACTGAGCGCGCCCCCGGGTGGGCTTGAACCACCAACCTTTCGGTTAACAGCCGAACGCGCTATCCGATTGCGCCACGGAGGCTACACGTGCTCGTGTCTTCTGTCTCACTGTGCGAGGAAAATAATGTACTATATCATTTAATGCTCGTTTCTCTGCTAAAACAATCCCACTGAGCGCGCCCCCGGGTGGGCTTGAACCACCAACCTTTCGGTTAACAGCCGAACGCGCTATCCGATTGCGCCACGGAGGCTACACGGGCTCGTGTCTTCTGTCTCACTGTGCGAGGAAAATAATGTACTATATCATTTAATGCTCGTTTGTCTGCTAAAACAATCCCACTGAGCGCGCCCCCGGGTGGGCTTGAACCACCAACCTTTCGGTTAACAGCCGAACGCGCTATCCGATTGCGCCACGGAGGCTACACGGGCTCGTGTCTTCTGTCTCACTGTGCGAGGAAAATAATGTACTATATCATTTAATGCTCGTTTCTCTGCTAAAACAATCCCACTGAGCGCGCCCCCGGGTGGGCTTGAACCACCAACCTTTCGGTTAACAGCCGAACGCGCTATCCGATTTTTTTTTTTTTTTTTTGCGAACTTTTATTCCATGCTAAAACGTACATAAAACCTCAATGGCTACTTCGCCATTCTGTAAGTTAGTAGGGTGTGCCGTTTCCTAATTTTGTTCGTGTTCAGCTTGGTCTGCGGCGTCTTCACCGTGGTACTCTTCCGTACCCTCTTGTTGCTCGAAGCAGGTGCCTTCACATCGCTGTCTTTCACCAGCTGGCGTTCTTGTTCCTTGCTGTGATGGTGTGCAGCAGGCTCCTGAGTCCGCTGCAAGTGATATCGTCTTCCCGTGCTGTCACCACCGTGAGCACCCATTCAAGGCTGGTGAGGAAGTGGTTCCATGGTGTCTTCGGCTTGGCTTTGCCTTCAGAAATGGCCATCCTGTACCGCCATAAGGAGTGGAGACCGATGACCACCAGAGCGGCCGACGTGTTGTTGTCTTCGCAGCCGTCGAACACGAGGAATTTTAGCGAAAACCAGTCAATGTTGATGTCCAGACCAGTGCACGCTCTGAACTGCTCCCAAAAATCTCGAGCTCGTTTGCAGTTTACAAACACATGAAACAGGTCTTCTTCAGCGCTGCACAGGTCACACCTCACTGACCACGGGACAAAGAATCCTTTTCTCTGCAGCCAGACTTTGACCGGCAACACTTCGCAGTGGAACCTTGTGAAGAGGTCCTTCGCGCCGGATGGTACGCAGAGCTTGCGTAGCCTTTTGAAGACGTTCTGGGCTTCTGTTGTGAGAGGGAACTTCCGATAGAGCGGTTCTGGTGTCACGCTGTCTACAGTATCCCAGTAGAGCTTTCTCCGCTTAACCTTGCTGAGGTAGTCCCAAGAGAAACGCATTTCAAAGAAGGCAATAGCCGCTCCGATCTCCCTGTAGAACGCCCGGGTCTCCTTTGCCCTTGCCGGATTTTCGAGTGGCACTGTCCACCTATGGAGGTGGTGTGCTCCAAGTGTCTGTGTGCAGCTTCTGAGGAATGGATCGCCCTGGTCCCTGAAGTAGAGGAACCTCTGTACTTTGAGCTTAATGTCGAGGTTCACAAGTCCAAATCCACCTTTGCTTGGGCTCAAGAAGAGGTTCGATCGTCGCATCTTTTCCATTGGAGAATTCCACACAAAGGTGGCACACAGTCGGTGGAACTTGTTGACCACTGCATTGTTGTATTTCGTGCATTGGGCGGTATACAGCACTGCTGGGTACAAGCAGGAATTGCATACATACGCCTTGTTGAAGAGCGTGAGGAACCGTCCGTGCCAGGGAGTCAGCGAGTGCCTGAGCCGGTTCAATTTGGGGTTCCATACGTGTGCTGTTTGCTTTCTTAAGTCGAACTCGACTCCGAGGTACTTGTCAACCTTGTTTGTCCACTGCAAGCCAAGAAGATTGGTTGGAGTTTCTTCCCACGGTCCAAGCCAGCTGCCTAATGTCTTGCTGAGGTTGAGCTCTGCTCCGGAGTGCTTCGAGAACTCCTGAATGGTGTCTAGTGCTTGTTGGACTCCCTCAACAGTGGTGCACACTACGGTTACGTCATCGGCATACGCGAGAAGCTTGATGCTTTCCGCGCCTATCTTGAGCCCTTGAATACTTTCGTTGGAACTGATCATGCGACATAGCGGTTCCAGGTATGCGGCGAACAGAAGCGGTGAAAGTGGACACCCCTGCCTCACTGATGAATGAATCGGTATGGGTTTGCTTAACCTCCCGTTCACTACTAATCTGGTGCTGATGTCTTCGTAGCAGAGCTTTATCGAGGCCATTAGGGAGCTCCCGACCTTCAGTTTTTCAAGAATCGCCCAGAGGTACTGGTGACTGACTCTATCGAACGCCTGCCGCAGGTCAACCTGGAGAACGCACAGCCGGGCAGGTAGTGTTTCGGCAGCCTCGCACACCGCCCGCATCACGTGTAAGTTTCGTGCGATCGACCTGCCCTTGACTCCGTAGACTTGATGCTGACCAATGGCAGTCCGCAGGCAACCCTCTAATCTGTTATTGAGAACCTTGGCAAATATCTTGTAATCAGCGCAGAGAAGGCTGATTGGTCGAAAATCGTTAACTGTTGGAGCTTCGCTGTTCTTGGGGTTCTTTTTAGGGATAAGGACGGTGAAGGATTGACGCATTGATGGCGGGAGCAACTTTCTCGAAGCGATGTCGTCGAACACCAACTTCAAGATTGGGGAGAGCAAGGTAGCGAACCTTTTATAGAATGCTGATCCAATTCCATCCGGGCCCGGAGCTTTGTTTCTTCCCAGCTTTCGGATAACTCTCTCTATCTCCCCCGTTGTTATTTCGCCGTTCGCTGCTTCTGCTACTTCTGTCTTTACTGCCGGCAAATCGAGGCCGCTTATAGCATCGGTAACCTTTGTCCCAGTTGATGACGAGAACAGACCGCGGAACTTCTCGTAGAACAGTCCTTCGATTTCCTCTTGCGATGTCGCAGTGCCGTCTGGACTGTTCAAACCTGTAATGGCGTTGAACGATCCCCTTTCTCTTTCCCGTAGGAGGAATACTTTGCTGGGCGTTTCCTCACGCGACACCGTGTTTAGCCGGCTCCGAATTGCTGCACCCTTGTATCGTTTTTCCAAAATTTCAAGAAGCTGCTTTTTCACTTCTCCAATTTCCTGTGTATACCGTCCAGGGGTGTGGTCTTCCTCTGCGACTAACACACGGAGGTCTTTGGTAAGTGACCGGGCCTGTTCCCTCTCCTTGAAGCTTCTTGACTGACTATAGGATATTGCTTTGTTTTTGAAGTTTGTCTTGAAGATCTCCCACGTAACGGCGTTGATACTGTTTCCGCTCTTGTATTCTGTGATCATGTTTTCCACTTCCTGGCAGAAAGTCTCTTCTTCCAGGATACTTTCGTTGAGCTTCCACGAATAAGACCTTGCCTTCATGATGCAACTTGTGGCCTGAGCGCTGAGATCGATGTCGACGCTGACAAGTCCGTGGTCCGAGAAAGGTACCGGCGTGACGGTGTAGTTGCAGGCCGTCTTGTCCCAGTCAGCGGAGAAATAGATTCTGTCGAGTCTTGCATGGGACGCACCTTGCCAGTGAGTGTACCGCTGACTGGGTTCCGTTCCTACCGCAGCAACGTCGACCAAACTGAAATCTGTCACCAGCTTCTTGAATTCCGTCACACTAGCGTCCCTCCTGAAGGGGTAGCTGCAGTCATACTTGCTGGTTACCATATTGAAGTCGCCACAGAATACAACTTTTGCCGGTGTGTCCACGAAAGCTCTCAGCTCAGAGAAGAACATTTTCCTGTCGTCCCTTATATTTGGCGCGTAGACACAAATTACTCGCGCTAACTGGTTGGCGATGAGGAGATCGACACAGGTAAATCGGCCGGTTTGGTCAAGGATGGTGTCGACGACGGTGACGATACTGTCCTTCTTCACAAATATCGCTGTCCCCGCACTGTGACCAGTGCCTGCGGAGTGGTAGCAGTAGTAGTTACGTTTAAAGAAATTAACAAGGTCCTTTTCTTGTTCCGCGGTAGAGATCTTCGTTTCCTGGAGGCAGATAATGTCTAGTTTGTGTTCCTTTATCATTTCCATGAGCCAGTGCTTTCTGTTTTGCCGAATCAGACTGAACGTGTTAAAAGTTGCCACTCTTATTTTTTTTCTTGACATGGAACGAGTTTGGAAAGCGACCGCTGGTTACTGGGTGGCCGTGAAGTGAAGGTCGTTCAGCTGTGATGCACCAGCTTCCTCCAGCGGGACCACCGGCATCGGGGCGTCCCCTTTCTTCCATCTACTTTCAAACCTTGCGTCCTTTCTCTGCTCTCTTAGATAGTCCTTTACAGTGGTGGCATGCCTCTCTGACTCTCTTTTCCTTTTCATTGAATTTTCCTCTACTTCGGCCATATCTGCGTCGCTATCTTCTGTGTCTTTGTTATCACATTCCTCATTTGGTATCTGTGTTCGCTTCTTGCTCGTGCCTTCTTCTTGGGATGGAACTTTTTCAACGTCCCTGTTTTCCTGGGTACTATCTTCAGTTTTATCCGCTTCTTCCTGGTCCATTAGATTTTCTGTAATCGTGTCGCTACCTTGCCCCCGAGTCTTGCTGGCGTAGATTTGCACACAGTCTTCTGGGTCATGACCAAACGATTTACATTTCTTGCACCATGTCGCCGTACACTGATTGCGTATGTGCCCTACCTGTTTGCACCGCAGGCACAATGGCGGCTTCCCCGGCACCGAAACAAGTAACGGGTCGCCCCTGATATGGATCATGTATGGAATTTGGTCGACGGTGGATCCTTCGCGTAGCCGCAACTTGACTATCCGAGTCGTCGTTTCTATGCCAGCAAATTCAGCGCACTTCCACGTCTCTCTTGCCGTGTCCAGGACGTCACCATACTCTGTCATAGCGTTGCGGATTACGTCATCAGCTAAAATCGTAGAGACCCAGTGAAGCTTCAGAGTTATTTCTTTTGCGTTTGGGTCGATTACGATGCACCGTTTGTCTTTCACAAGCATCTCCTTTTGCTTCAGCAGCTTCGCCTTCTCTATCTCGCTCCTGAACGTTATGGCCCACACGTGGTTATAGCGGTAAGCCCCTAATGCACAAATCTCTCGTCTATCAACCACGTCTCTCAGTGGGGCATCGAAGTCCAGCACTTTGTACGGTTTAGCGGAGGGATCCGCATGCATGATGACCGTGTTAGGCGATAAGTTACCTGGCGTAATAGTAGGTAGGATGGTCTTGTACTCTGTCTGGGAAGCACTAGGCCTAACTTCATCCCGGCTCGGAGCCGTTGCCGCCGCTCGCAGGGAGCTCATTCCGCGTCCGTTCACCTCGGTGCCAGGAACTGGAATGAACGCGCTATCCGATTGCGCCACGGAGGCTACACGTGCTCGTGTCTTCTGTCTCACTGTGCGAGGAAAATAATGTACTATATCATTTAATGCTCGTTTCTCTGCTAAAACAATCCCACTGAGCGCCCCCGGGTGGGCTTTAACCACCAACCTTTCGGTTAACAGCCGAACGCGCTATCCGATTGCGCCACGGAGGCTGCACGTGCTCGTGTCTTCTGTCTCACTGTGCGAGGAAAATAATGTACTATATCATTTAATGCTCGTTTCTCTGCTAAAACAATCCCGCTGAGCGCGCCCCCGGGTGGGCTTGAACCACCAACCTTTCGGTTAACAGCCGAACGCGCTATCCGATTGCGCCACGGAGGCTACACGTGCTCGTGTCTTCTGTCTCACTGTGCGAGGAAAATAATGTACTATATCATTTAATGCTCGTTTCTCTGCTAAAACAATCCCACTGAGCGCCCCCGGGTGGGCTTTAACCACCAACCTTTCGGTTAACAGCCGAACGCGCTATCCGATTGCGCCACGGAGGCTGCACGTGCTCGTGTCTTCTGTCTCACTGTGCGAGGAAAATAATGTACTATATCATTTAATGCTCGTTTCTCTGCTAAAACAATCCCGCTGAGCGCGCCCCCGGGTGGGCTTGAACCACCAACCTTTCGGTTAACAGCCGAACGCGCTATCCGATTGCGCCACGGAGGCTACACGTGCTCGTGTCTTCTGTCTCACTGTGCGAGGAAAATAATGTACTATATCATTTAATGCTCGTTTCTCTGCTAAAACAATCCCACTGAGCGCCCCCGGGTGGGCTTTAACCACCAACCTTTCGGTTAACAGCCGAACGCGCTATCCGATTGCGCCACGGAGGCTACACGTGCTCGTGTCTTCTGTCTCACTGTGCGAGGAAAATAATGTACTATATCACTTAATGCTCGTTTCTCTGCTAAAACAATCCCACTGAGCGCCCCCGGGTGGGCTTTAACCACCAACCTTTCGGTTAACAGCCGAACGCGCTATCCGATTGCGCCACGGAGGCTGCACGTGCTCGTGTCTTCTGTCTCACTGTGCGAGGAAAATAATGTACTATATCATTTAATGCTCGTTTCTCTGCTAAAACAATCCCGCTGAGCGCGCCCCCGGGTGGGCTTGAACCACCAACCTTTCGGTTAACAGCCGAACGCGCTATCCGATTGCGCCACGGAGGCTACACGTGCTCGTGTCTTCTGTCTCACTGTGCGAGGAAAATAATGTACTATATCATTTAATGCTCGTTTCTCTGCTAAAACAATCCCACTGAGCGCCCCCGGGTGGGCTTTAACCACCAACCTTTCGGTTAACAGCCGAACGCGCTATCCGATTGCGCCACGGAGGCTACACGTGCTCGTGTCTTCTGTCTCACTGTGCGAGGAAAATAATGTACTATATCACTTAATGCTCGTTTCTCTGCTAAAACAATCCCACTGAGCGCCCCCGGGTGGGCTTTAACCACCAACCTTTCGGTTAACAGCCGAACGCGCTATCCGATTGCGCCACGGAGGCTACACGTGCTCGTGTCTTCTGTCTCACTGTGCGAGGAAAATAATGTACTATATCATTTAATGCTCGTTTCTCTGCTAAAACAATCTCACTGAGCGCCCCCGGGTGGGCTTTAACCACCAACCTTTCGGTTAACAGCCGAACGCGCTATCCGATTGCGCCACGGAGGCTACACGTGCTCGTGTCTTCTGTCTCACTGTGCGAGGAAAATAATGTACTATATCATTTAATGCTCGTTTCTCTGCTAAAACAATCCCACTGAGCGCCCCCGGGTGGGCTTTAACCACCAACCTTTCGGTTAACAGCCGAACGCGCTATCCGATTGCGCCACGGAGGCTACACGTGCCCGGGTCTTCTGTCTCACTGTGCGAGGAAAATAATGTACTATATCATTTAATGCTCGTTTCTCTGCTAAAACAATCCCACTGAGCGCCCCCGGGTGGGCTTTAACCACCAACCTTTCGGTTAACAGCCGAACGCGCTATCCGATTGCGCCACGGAGGCTACACGTGCTCGTGTCTTCTGTCTCACTGTGCGAGGAAAATAATGTACTATATCATTTAATGCTCGTTTCTCTGCTAAAACAATCCCACTGAGCGCCCCCGGGTGGGCTTTAACCACCAACCTTTCGGTTAACAGCCGAACGCGCTATCCGATTGCGCCACGGAGGCTACACGTGCTCGTGTCTTCTGTCTCACTGTGCGAGGAAAATAATGTACTATATCATTTAATGCTCGTTTCTCTGCTAAAACAATCCCACTGAGCGCCCCCGGGTGGGCTTTAACCACCAACCTTTCGGTTAACAGCCGAACGCGCTATCCGATTGCGCCACGGAGGCTACACGTGCTCGTGTCTTCTGTCTCACTGTGCGAGGAAAATAATGTACTATATCATTTAATGCTCGTTTCTCTGCTAAAACAATCCCACTGAGCGCCCCCGGGTGGGCTTTAACCACCAACCTTTCGGTTAACAGCCGAACGCGCTATCCGATTGCGCCACGGAGGCTACACGTGCCCGGGTCTTCTGTCTCACTGTGCGAGGAAAATAATGTACTATATCATTTAATGCTCGTTTCTCTGCTAAAACAATCCCACTGAGCGCCCCCGGGTGGGCTCGAACCACCAACCTTTCGGTTAACAACCGAACGCGCTATCCGATTGCGCCACGGAGGCTACACGTGCCCGGGTCTTCTGTCTCACTGTGCGAGGAAAATAATGTACTATATCATTTAATGCTCGTTTCTCTGCTAAAACAATCCCACTGAGCGCCCCCGGGTGGGCTCGAACCACCAACCTTTCGGTTAACAGCCGAACGCGCTATCCGATTGCGCCACGGAGGCTACACGTGCCCGGGTCTTCTGTCTCACTGTGCGAGGCAAATAATGTACTATATCATTTAATGCTCGTTTCTCTGCTAAAACAATCCCACTGAGCGCCCCCGGGTGGGCTCGAACCACCAACCTTTCGGTTAACAGCCGAACGCGCTATCCGATTGCGCCACGGAGGCTACACGTGCCCGGGTCTTCTGTCTCACTGTGCGAGGAAAATAATGTACTATATCATTTAATGCTCGTTTCTCTGCTAAAACAATCCCACTGAGCGCCCCGGGTGGGATCGAACCACCAACCTTTCGGTTAACAGCCGAACGCGCTATCCGATTGCGCCACGGAGGCTACTTTTTTTTCCACCAGGTAATAACGTTTATTTACAAACATTAAAATAAGCTATGACTGTACAGTGTTAATGAGTGATGTATGATGAATGAATGATGCACACCGTAGCATCCAAATACACAGAATACAAAAAAATACATGGTACACAACACACAGGTTACACAGGTCACATACAGAGAGTAACAATTTACATACACACACGATAGAAAAAAATACATGGTACACAACGCACAGGTTAAACACGTCCCACACAGAGATTAATAATTTACATAGAGGACAGCGATTCACACAGATGCTCTAACCACGGTGGTGCTTCCAAATGCTGCATGCAGCATAGCTTCAGCTGCGTTATTTCTACTTTAAAATACTGCATGGGCGACGCCAATGGCTCTTCATTTCTGTCTGCCATACGCAGCTTCCACAAGCAATACATAGCTATTAGCATGATAATATCGTAGCGTATATCTTCATTCGATGTAAAGGTAGGAATCTGATTGTATGTGGGTTCAGAGGGAGAGGCGTTTATTCAGTACTGTAATCTGTATGTCGTCCCAGAAAAACTGTGCTTCCGTACAATCAAGAAAGATGTGGTCAACGGTTTCAGGGACTTTGCAACGGAGGCTACACGTGCCCGGGTCTTCTGTCTCACTGTGCGAGGAAAGTAATGTACTATATCATTTAATGCTCGTTTCTCTGCTAAAACAATCCCACTGAGCGCCCCCGGGTGGGCTCAAACCACCAACCTTTCGTTAACAGCCGAACGCTCTATCCGATTGCGCCACGGAGGCTACTCGTGGCTTCTGTCTCACTGTGCGAGGAAAGTAATGTACTATATCATTTAATGCTCGTTTCTCTGCTAAAACAATCCCACTGAGCGCCCCCGGGTGGGCTCAAACCACCAACCTTTCGTTAACAGCCGAACGCTCTATCCGATTGCGCCACGGAGGCTACTCGTGGCTTCTGTCTCACTGTGCGAGGAAAGTAATGTACTATATCATTTAATGCTCGTTTCTCTGCTAAAACAATCCCACTGAGCGCCCCCGGGTGGGCTCAAACCACCAACCTTTCGTTAACAGCCGAACGCTCTATCCGATTGCGCCACGGAGGCTACTCGTGGCTTCTGTCTCACTGTGCGAGGAAAGTAATGTACTATATCATTTAATGCTCGTTTCTCTGCTAAAACAATCCCACTGAGCGCCCCCGGGTGGGCTCAAACCACCAACCTTTCGTTAACAGCCGAACGCTCTATCCGATTGCGCCACGGAGGCTACTCGTGGCTTCTGTCTCACTGTGCGAGGAAAGTAATGTACTATATCATTTAATGCTCGTTTCTCTGCTAAAACAATCCCACTGAGCGCCCCCGGGTGGGCTCAAACCACCAACCTTTCGTTAACAGCCGAACGCTCTATCCGATTGCGCCACGGAGGCTACTCGTGGCTTCTGTCTCACTGTGCGAGGAAAGTAATGTACTATATCATTTAATGCTCGTTTCTCTGCTAAAACAATCCCACTGAGCGCCCCCGGGTGGGCTCAAACCACCAACCTTTCGTTAACAGCCGAACGCTCTATCCGATTGCGCCACGGAGGCTACTCGTGGCTTCTGTCTCACTGTGCGAGGAAAGTAATGTACTATATCATTTAATGCTCGTTTCTCTGCTAAAACAATCCCACTGAGCGCCCCCGGGTGGGCTCAAACCACCAACCTTTCGTTAACAGCCGAACGCTCTATCCGATTGCGCCACGGAGGCTACTCGTGGCTTCTGTCTCACTGTGCGAGGAAAGTAATGTACTATATCATTTAATGCTCGTTTCTCTGCTAAAACAATCCCACTGAGCGCCCCCGGGTGGGCTCAAACCACCAACCTTTCGTTAACAGCCGAACGCTCTATCCGATTGCGCCACGGAGGCTACTCGTGGCTTCTGTCTCACTGTGCGAGGAAAGTAATGTACTATATCATTTAATGCTCGTTTCTCTGCTAAAACAATCCCACTGAGCGCCCCCGGGTGGGCTCAAACCACCAACCTTTCGTTAACAGCCGAACGCGCTATCCGATTGCGCCACGGAGGCTACTCGTGGCTTCTGTCTCACTGTGCGAGGAAAGTAATGTACTATATCATTTAATGCTCGTTTCTCTGCTAAAACAATCCCACTGACCGCCCCCGGGTGGGCTCGAACCACCAACCTTTCGTTAACAGCCGAACGCGCTATCCGATTGCGCCACGGAGGCTACTCGTGCCTTCTGTCTCACTGTGCGAGGAAAGTAATGTACTATATCATTTAATGCTCGTTTCTCTGCTAAAACAATCCCACTGACCGCCCCCGGGTGGGCTCGAACCACCAACCTTTCGTTAACAGCCGAACGCGCTATCCGATTGCGCCCACTCGAGTCCAGCAACTCAAGATGGGCGTAACCTTCATCCAATGTTGCATTCATAAGCGGGCGCTCTCAGTAGTAAGTAATACTGCCATGATCACGGTGAAATGAAAAAAAAAAAAACTAAATAATTAACTAAATATCGTAGGTTCTCATCCTCGTGCTATGGTGGAGTATAGTCAGGTGTTGATGCCATGGAGTTACAGGACTGGGACGAGGTAAACGAGGGATGCACCCTCGACATCCAATATTGTACATGAGAGAATTCTTTCATCATCATTTTTCATCATACATTTTTCATCATCTTCATCGTCCAATATTGTGCCTTCTTTCCGTGCTCTCGTGTACTATGTAGAGCATTACAGGGAACTGAGTCATCTAAATACAAAAACAAAAATGAAAAGTGACTCAAATGCCATCGCACAACAGGAATAGCCGTTACCCGAATTCAATACCGGACGATAATTTTCGTTTACGTTTCTGTTTCCGCTAATGGAGGATCGTGGTATACGTTTCCGTTTCCGTTATCATTACCATATCCAATTTCGGTAATATACTGTTTCAGTTACCGTTACCATTACCCATACCCTTCCCTGCTTGCAACAGGAGGGACTGCATACCCGTTCCACTCCTCTGCCACCATAATTTTGCCCTCCTTATGTAACCTTTCGATTTTTTTTCCTTTTCCTTGGCGTACCCGCACGCCTTTCTTGGAACATTCCCCTTGTGTGAAACGTTCCCTGTCAGCGCATTGTTGATGAATCCCCCAAAAGGTCAAACGGCTGTCCAGTGCCCTTGTGCAAACGTTTGAGTTATAAAATCTGTTTGTGAAAAGGTCACTTCACTGCTGCGTACTAGGAAATATTTAATATAGTTCTGGGTCTGCATGCGACGTACTCCCAACACGAAGATGACAAGAGAATATTGGCACATCACTGTGCTCTTGTAAAGGTCGCGAGGAGCCCGCCGATAAATTACTTTGCGAAATGTTAACATCGAACCAAGTGCCAAGTGTCGTACCAAGTGATCGATTTCCACATATCTTTGCAGACTGAACCGTTAATAGGAAAACTGAAATTGCATGACGTAGCATGAGATTATCCTACATAAATTAACGCAGCGGCAGAGGCCACCGAGAACGTCATGCGCCAGCTGAACATGAACATGGGTCTTAAAGCGGTGGTGTTGGCGGTGGTGATGAAAGAGCTCGCCGTTATCGGCCTCACGCAGGCTCTGTCTGCGGACGATATGGCAGGCCAACTGTGGATGAATGCACTGTCCTGGGGACTGTGTAGGAATGCACCGCAACCTAGAGACGCCATCAAGGTAAGACGGCGATTTAATTCTTTCTCCCATTCCTTAATTAGCGCCGTTCGGAACTGGTGCGGTGAAAACTGGTCAAAGGTGGTGTGGACACCGAATGAACGTTGAACAGTGATTTCCCTAGAAATTCACTGCTGGGGGATGCCGAGCTTACAAGGGGGCGGGGCGGGGTTACGCTTGGTGAAGGTTCCACTTATCAGGAATTTTTCTTAGAAACGGAAAGAATCGTGGATCAATGGTGACATCTCTGCACAGCTTTCCCGTTTTATTTGTTCGCGTTATTACGTTAGAATACATATTCATTATGAAAGGCATTTCGACATTAAGATGCATAACCAAATCGCAAGTGTGTTCTTGAAGATCCACATTGAGTTTGCGTGCCCGCACGCATGTTTCATCGTATATGCACGCAATATATGCATTGAACAGTCACTTTCAAATGGTTTTAGACAAATGCATGGTACGGTCATCTGCATGACTGTGGTCCTACAGCCCAAGTTCGACAGTACGGGATGTAATTCGCTGCTCCGGACTCTACCAGAACGTGTTGGTGGCCAAGCTGGGTGGGGTCACCTGAGAAATTTCACAGGGGTGTTGCAAAAATGCAGGATGGGGGAAATCCCTGACGTTGAGTGGAAATGACACCTCCTTCCGCGGCCGTCACTGATATCATTCGGTGTTTGCGAACTCCACTTTCCTTTTTTTTTTATCAATGACATTACTTTTAACACCACAACCGCAGGCCTATATAATCTCAAACGATAGGTAAGGTATTCCTGTATGAGGCATCGAAAATTTTGTCGCAATAAAAGGATCCCGACACAGGCGAGACGTGTTCCCAGTCTCAGATCGTATATCGTGTTCCTGCACTGTTGTAGTCGAACATCGTGCTCACTGCTTTAAGGCGTTGCCAGAGGTGATGCCATGTTAACCAAGATAAACGTAAAATACGCTTATTTGCACTGATGTGAACCTGCACTGCAAGTTTCGCAACGAAGAGGCAAAAAATAGGCAACGCAAATACCGAAACTCATGCGGCTCTGACGTCACAGTCCTCGCTGGCGAATGTGAGGTAGCGCATGAGAAGTCACGTGCTTACGACTGCCAATGGAGATGAAAGCAGCTCTGAGCTCTGCCACATCTGCGCTTTGCACGGGGGTATGCCCGAGGGCTTGTATCTCGCTAAATGCGACGCGTTGAAGGATACTTCTTTTTCTCGGACTACTCTACAGCGTGCAGTACCGGCGTCCATGGTGCAATAAACCACATCCATGGAACTGTCGAACCTGAGAGAACTGATGTTCTGAGGCTGCAACAACATAGAAGCGACAAATACATACAAAGCCTCAAATTGCCAAAGGAATTAAAGACGAAAGATGGAAGTCACTGAAGAGGTTAACCAGCTGTAGGACTCGAACCCACATCTTTTGGATTACCGGTCCAGGGCTCTACCCATTCAGCTAAGCTAACACGCCCCCCCCCCTCCCCCCTCCCCCGGCGACTTCTAGGGTGCGTCATCTGAAGGGACAAACGCTCTCTCTCACTCAACCTTCTTTCACTCTCACATTTTTCCTCACTCATACACACATTCACGTTCGGGTGCTACAGCTGGCAAACCTTTTCAGTGACTTCCATCTTTCATGAAACTGTCCCGACGCATTTAAATTGGACTAACAAATTTTGAAATGCTGATGAATGATGTAGCTGTATTTGTCAAGTGTCCTGGTCAAATGCCCCGTTGGAGACGCTCGAAAAAATTTTTGAAGAATGCAGGTGATAGCGAACGCATCCCGAAGTTAAAAAATACAACCAATTTGTTGTTTTCACGCTGTTCTTATCCAAACTTTTTCTCGCAATGTTGTCAGGTACACGATCAAAGTACAGCTCATTTTTCTTACAAAACCGATGAGGTGCGTGTTTGCCTCTAAAGACGTTGTCATCCCTTTGGGTTCTCTCGCCTCAGGCGTTAGAAAGTAGCGCGACCAGTATTTGAGGTCACTGGAAAATGTTTGTTTTAAATTTAGTCGCAACTCCACGTTATTACGGTGGAAAAAATGCGCTATGCTCGTACGTGGAGTCTCACTCAGTTTAATAGTATGGCTTTTACAGATGATGACCACTTCCAACCGGTTTTATCTCATCTTAGCGGCTTACAAATCGTGGCAAGACAACGAACCAGAACTATGCACTCACATGATCCTTCATAAAAAGACTGACAAAAGCCTACACTTCAAGAAGTATTCCCACTGGCGTGGGGAATGGTAAGGGCCTTCCCATTCTCTCAGGTGGACGGAGAGGTACACGCGGTTACTGTTGGACGTATATTGCGAGTGAGCTAGCATAACAGTTTTGCCATTTCTATTTTGTTTTCACAAAAGTTTCCAGCTGACATATAGAACGCACAACAGTGGAAAGGAAAACGACAGATACGATACACGTGCCCCTTGCTGTTCAAGCGACTTCACTAACTGGTTCTGTGTTCTTGCTCCTTGAGCTTCTGTACATGCACCCTTGTAACACTTATAACCAGTAAGATGTACGGTCGCCGTCAGAGTTGACCGTACCGCGTGCACAGAGAAGCCGCAAGCACAGAGAACTGCATTCGAGAGACTAGGTGCAAGCTAGAGTCACTGAATATAGGTACACAGTATCGCATTCCTTTTCCGCGCCGCAGGCGCTGTTCCTTGTCCGCGACTTGGCCGATCGTGTCACGTGGTTTCTCCTTCCGAGAACGCGTCGCCATATTGAGTCCCCTCCATCCAAAAACGGTTTCCTCTGTTGCGGGCCCGCTCCCCTACGCGCCATTCACTGACGGAGAAGGGGGCTGTTGCCGTCCCATTGCTAGGCGACGCAGCAGCGCCGGACCCAAGATGGCGGACTCGCTCGCCGACGTGGCTGAGTGTCGCTACTCTGCTTCCTATTTAGTGACTCTAGTCCAAGCTACAAGCATAGAAAGAAATTCCGCTAGCATGCAGCGCCATGGTTGGCGCACCCACCTGGCGTACTCGGCAACCGTTGCAGGTGAGATCAACCGGACCACCGTCAAAGACAACTGCACTGGCCTATACGTGCGGTTTAACGTTCCGCTTGAAGTGGCAGTCGCATCCGTCTCGGGCGTTTCCGAAACTGTAGTGTCATTTTATTCCTCATAGACTGCTGACCAGGCTACCGCAAACACCCACCCGAAATACTGGCGTAGTTCCAAGGTTATTGGATGGAATACATGACAATAGCTGACGCCGGATCTTGGGGCTATTCCGGAAATCCCTCTCTGGAAAAACGAGAAGAAAGGTATCATTCTAATAGCGAATTCGGCTGGTCATTTCGTAGCAACACGGCCGAGCGCCCGGAAATTGCTAGGTCGGCCACCGAGCTGGATCACGTGACCGTTGCCACTCGAACACGATCGCTAGGATTCTAGCGGTTTTAGGTACTTGGATCACGCTACGGGCGTCGCGGTTGCTCGTCTTCGAGTTCCGTCGTCTGCTAAATCACGTGATTTCAACATGCGGGCCAATGAGGGCACTCGCCACCTTTGCAGTGCGGATGTGACGACACCGGATACAGTTGAGCAATCTGCTGCTCGATCGTTTGGAGACCGGACAAAAAAAGTGCTAGCCTGCAAACTCCGACCGTTCGGAAAGCGCCACGCGAACATGCGAGATTGCTTCACTTTGATCAAGCTGCGTGAGGTCTGGCAGTAAAAGTGGCTACGAAATTACCACCCGAATAGACCTCTCCTTGTTTGTAAACAAATGACGTCATAGTGTTCGACAGCGCCACGAGTTTGGTAGAGTTGAACTACGCTCGAAGCTAGAGACGAACAAGGTGGCGTTCGAAAGCCGCGGTCTTGAGGGGATTACGATGGTCCATGAAAGGGACGCGACCTTCGATCCTACTTTTCCTTCAATAGGAGGCAACGAACAAGTGTCCATTCGTGGAACCCAGGCCTCCCCTTTTGTTTCGGTTTCAGTCTGTCTATCAACGTCATGATGACGTTTCTCGGGTAGAGGTTTATTCGCCATAAGAACGAATGAGGGCGCGGCCTCGAGAATCGTGTCCGTCTGCTCCGCCGTCGTCTAAAAAGGCGCTGGGATGTTCAACACGCCTGACGAGTGAAAGTCATCCGTTGTCACTGTCCAGCGATTTCCTCAGGGGTAGCAGTGAAGCAGTGAAAGTGAAGCATAATCCCTATCTACGTATCCGTTGCCATGACATCTGAACTGAAAGCGCAAGGAACACGGACAAAAAAACGACGAAACAGATAGGATGGGCACGTTCCTTGCACTTTCAGTTCAAATGTCTCACTACCAACTAGCCCAATCTTCAACCCTTCTCATGTTGCAATGACCCTGGGCTAGCGACGCAGACGAAGCTGAGCGAGACGACCTGCAGAACGACGATTTCATGTGCGAGACCTTGCGTTTGACGATTACGAGCAAATCAATTACGACAACTTCTCGATTCAGTGCTTGACACACGCCCACTTCAGAAACAGCAGATGCCTCTACAAGTTTTGCAATCATAAGGGCCAGTTCTCACTTGGCGACGCCCAACGGCGTCGTCGTGAGCGGGTGGCGGAAATAGGCGCGCATTTCCGGTGTCGGAAGAGGTGAGACGTCGAGTAAAAAAAAACTGCAATGCCGAACTTCTTTCACGACGTCGGCGAGAAACGCCGAGAACGGCAGCTGGCGACCAATGAGGTGACACAGAAAGGCCACACCTCCTGATTTTCCGTCCGCTTTGGACGACGGAATGCCACTGTGGTGGGAACATGAAAATCGTGCGCGCTGACGGGGCAGCGGAAATGCGCCTCTACTTCCGCCACCCGCTCACGACGCCGCGTCGGGCGTCGCCCAGTGAGAACTGGCCTTAAAGAGCCGGACGCGTATTTCTCTTGGCGTGCGGTGGTTGCTTGACGAGCGGTTGCTTGATTGCTGCATCAAGCTTCTGGATTCAACAGAAAGCAGGTATAGTGAAGGTAGCTTTTCATATTTCTTTGAGGGGCCACTGTTTTTTTTATATCAAAAGGTGCATGTCCACTCAGTTCGGTCAATGCCGCATTGTTTTGCCCATCCGGGAAATAACGTGTAAAAAAATCATCTTTTAGAACTCGCTATAGATGCCTGACTGTCTTCTTCTGCAAGTGGATTTTGGGTTCGACTCGAGCTGAAACCGGGTCTTCCCAAATTCCACCCAGAGGTAACAAACTCGCGCACATATGTATGTGATTTACTAGCAATAGTGCGCATTTCGAATGTAGTTAGTGCTTAGCAATAGCGTACAACTACTCAAAGCGCGCATATTCAGTTTCACGTCTATCTCTTCCTTTTGTGCTGTATTTCACGTATAATGCATGTTTCCCCACAGCCTGAAGCCGGAATTTCTATCACCTGAATCCAAGAAAGCAATTCATCTGACCAGGAAACTCATTTGAGCAAAAACTCATCAGGCAACTCATCTGAATAAGTCACACCCTGTACATATCTCTCGTAGGGCATGTTGGTCTGAATTGATAAGGGCAAAAGTGTCAAAAGAAATACACAGGGCATGAACATGGAGCAACACACACACATACACCCAGCGCTTTGGTGGCGCGCTTGGTGTGTATAAGTATCCCTTCTGTGACTTTACCTGTTTTAATTGTTGTATTAGTGCATTTGTCATTAAGGATTGTTTTTCACACGGGTGTCTATGGTTCACCATTGGTTGATCACTTATCGTTCATCAAGGTGTCTGGGGCTGCCTTGACCCAAAAAATAGGTGACATGTACCTGGATGTGCTGTTTGGGCAGACAGAAGACTATTTCTATCGCCGTCCCGTGAAGGATACCACAGTTAGCTGCAACATTTGCGAAACTGTTGTGAATAGAATGTGGCATGTGCGGGATAGAACAATGGGCACACTTTAGGAAACATGCAAAAAACGTATAAGGGCTCTCGATCTAAGTAGTAAGGCTTGACCACTGGCTGCCGGCAACGCACGGGGAAGGTGGACACGATTAAATTAGCAATTAGGGCTATTTAGGACACCCACAGTGTAATGGAGTCCATGCAAGGAGTGACCGTACTAATTGGAGAGCATCTCAGTCATGGCCACACCACAGTGTGTGGTACCGGCAAGCAATGGTCATAAAAAAGAAAAAAAAGAGACAGAAATAAAGTGGAGAGAAACAATGGACGTTTTTTACAATGGCCTATGCGTCTGCGTTTTACCTTGAGGCTCCAGGGAGGATTATCTCCGTCTTCACCAGATGGCGCAGTATGGGGACGACAGAAGTGGGGACCAGGGGGCGACCGCGCGAATGGCGCGAGCTTGGTGGCCCCATTCCGAACCAGTTTTGGTTCTTTGTGCTGCCCACGTGGATTTGTTTTGCTGCGCGCCGAGCATGGTTCGTTGGAGAGCTGCTAGGATACAACGCGTCTGTGAGAATGGTCCATTTTTTCATAAATCAACAGTGCCGTGTTGAAGAAGGCACTCAAAGTGACCAGCGACCGCCGTGTTGCTTGTTAACAGCCGGTAGTTGCAGAGGTCGATGACAGGTGGCCACGTAGTTGCAAGGAATAACACCAGGAGGTGTCACACTCATAGCTCTATGCGAGAAAGAGAGAGAACACCAAAATACTAGCGACGGGTAAAAATTGCAACACTGCTAAACAAGTCTAAGCATGCGAGAGTATGATACAAAACACCAGGAAAAAGGCCTAGCCATTACAGCAAATGCTAAACATCCAACAGCATGACCATAGTAGCACAAAACGTTTTGTAAATGTCAAGGAAAGCTCTAGCTACAACCACATTTTCATCTAGGAGACGTCTTCTATCCCGGGGTAAGTTGACGCTTTCCCGAGTCTTGTGGCCGTCTTGAAGACGTGCGAAAACTGTTTAAAACACATATTTGAATGTGACAAAATTCAGCCCTGTGGACGTCCACGGGGTACAGTTCTGCGGAGGTCTGCCTCTTTTTCATTTTTTAACCTCAATCACTGTCACCACACATTCCATTTTCTGTTTCTCCAAGCAGAACTGCAAGCAACGCTGCCACGTGACCTTTCGACTAAAATCGAATACACGGTTCACCAAAGTGGACCGCATTAGCAGAGGTGCTACCACCGTAAGAACAGCAAGCTCCCTTTTTGCCGCCCTCCGCGATGTACACGTAGGGGGACCACAGCGTAGAGGTGGTCTATTCCCTTGCAAAGGGAAGACATATGCTGTACATTGCTCTTCTTAGGAACCCCCGCAAAACTCGATAGTCGTGCTTGCCTCTGAGTCAAAATCGAGGGTGAGGTGTCGAAGTTTATTTCAATTATGCACACGAACAACACTGAAGTGGGAAATTTCTGAGAGTATTAACTCACCGTCAACTCAACGTCTGTGTTTCCTACTGCTTTTGCTTTGAGACAGTCAGTAGGTCCACCAAAAGTAAACTTACTCAGTGCACATAAATCGTCCTCGTTTAAGATACGTCCTGAACGGAGATGGCGAAGACGTATTATAAATGGAAAGTTGGTACGTCTTGCAAACGTGAACTGATGATGTTTACAAGATGTCTTCCTTTGGGATACCTCTTCAACAGGAGAGAACTGATGTTCAACATTTGCCGCTGCGCCGATCCCTGTCGTATGAACGTGTGTATGAGTGTGCAAAAATGTAAGAGTGAAAGTAGGATGAGTGAGAAAGAGTGACTGGTTTGTCCCTTCAGATCACGCACCCTGGAAGCCGCTGAGAAGGCGTGTTAGCTTAGCTCAATTGGTAGAGCCCTGGACTGGTAATCCAGAAGATGTGGGTTCGAGTCCTACAGCTGGCTAACCTTTTCAGTGACTTTCATTTTTCATCTCTTCAACAGAGATGGCGAACACGTATTATAAACAGAAAGTCGGTACGTCTGGCATACGTGAACAGAAGACGTTTGCAGGAGGTCTTCCTTTAGGATATCTCTCCAACAGAGATGACGAAGACGTATTGTGAACGGAAAATCGGCGCGTCTTATAAACATACTATAAATTACGGCTTGTAGACGTCGCGTTGACGTCCCGATCGTCTTCTATCCTAATTTGACCAAATAAAGACGTTTTTAGGATGTTCTGTGCTACTAGGGGGAGTAAAGGCTTAACTGGATTGATTGTTAGGTCTAACTGCATTGTCACCACACAACAGCTAACACAAGATGACAAACCACAAAATGCTAGGCGCACACTGGTAATCAATCATACTACAACTCAGAGAAAATGCGTAGGAAGCACATGCTACAAAACTCAATGGCGCGGAAGTCACTGCCAAACCTGTCTAGTCATGCGGGGAAAAGGCCTAACTAATACTTCTTTGTTCTTGGTTTCGCTGTGGTTTCATTGCGCGTGTTTATTTGAAAACGCTCAATAAAAGTAGCATCCACTTCGCTTGCGTTATCATTCTGACCAATACATGGGAAATGTCATGCATGGTTTATTACACCGTGTTTCGCGTCGTCGCCAGGCAAAGACGAAAGACGAAGAACTTCGTGAATTTATTCGCGTCACCATGGAGGAAACCTTTCTGTCCACTGCTTGGAATGGTTGCAAGCACGTCAAAAAATGTGTCAGGACAAGATGGAGACGCTTGACTGCATCTAAGCGGAGGACAGACGAAACAGAAGTTCAACTTTAGCTTGGATAATCTGTATTGGGAACGCAGCTTGGATCTAGAGGACGACGTGTAAATAAAAGAGATGCATTTCTCTATGAGGCTCAGCCTCTTTTTTGTCTTTGCATAACATGTCTTCCCCCAAACCTTTTTGTTTCCCTCTTTCTTTTCGTTGTATATTAAGTGGTCGTTCCATGTGCGGTAGATCCACGTTCGTTGTGAACGTGCTGAGGAACCTGAATGACATCATGGACAAGCCACTGATGCAAATATTCCACATGCAGAAATATGCTTCGCCGAGCATGCAGGACGAATCACCAGGCTTTCAGTCGCATGGAGCTGGTGCTGTCGAGCAACTGGCGGCGGAACGCACGTGGCAACCTGCCGCACAAACTTCAATGCAAAAGAAAAAATCGGGCAGGCTCAGTCGTGTCAGAGCAATGTCTTTCACAAGAAAATTTCACCACCTCCAGTTCCTTTGCGGTGTTTTAGTGAAAGTCACGGAACGTGTGGCCAAATTCGTTCGCCTCCAAAGATTGGCGAAGGCGGCACGCGCCGCCTCCCATCTCTGCTGTGCCCCAGGGTTCTCTACCGGACTCTGGTTCCTTTACGGTGCTGATTCTCCCCCTCTGTCTTTGTAGATCACTTTCACACTCACACAAATCGGAGTTGCCTTGCTGGTAGAGGGTAAGGGCTCGCTGTGTACACCGGTGCTGTTGCCTGCAGCACTAATATTCTTCGGTGCTCCCTTAGCTTTCTTGATTGCTTGGTGCTGAACTTTGAGGGATTGTTAGTTTCTTCCTTTGTTTCTTTCGATTGCCGTTTCCTTGAATTTTGGTCTCATACTGTAGCTTTTTATATATGCTGACATTCTAGCAATTTTTTTTATACACTCTAAACGTGGTACCTTCTAGTAAAGGGTAAAAATTTCAAAATTTTTACCCTCTATTTCAGAAGTTACCTTGTAACCTGTGGGCAATACCCTTTATAAACGTTACACAGATGACCTATAAATAAAGGTTACTGTCTCCTAACCGCCACACCGACGTAAAAGTTAGTTTTGCCAGGCATGGCTGTCTCTAAGACGCTCGCCTCTTCTCAGACGCTACAGAACAAATGGTGCTCAAAATGAGCTCTCATCAGTGCAGAACGCATACTGTCATTCGGAACATATAGCTATAATGTACGTAATTCATCTAAGGGTATCCAGTGGCGAAAACTCACTACATGTCCACTCACTACACTACGATCACGACATGTACAGATTCACATGCACAACAAGTGAAAGAAAGAAATAATTGCAACTGGAGCATATGTATTATTTAATTGGCAAACCTGGAACTACAGCTGAGGCAAGAGCACGAGGACGTCACAATACGAACACTTCAGCTGTGGTGAACGACATTCAGTTTCAAGGAGGTATACTCTTTGCAGTCCTCACGTTGTTGAAACTTCCTCCCTCCAGCACGCCGAAAACATTTCTATTCCTTTCTGATATGTCAGAATGACACATCAGCGACGCGGCTATGGTAAATCAGAAGCACATGAAGAAGTGAAACACAAGGATGACAAAGGACTAAGCAAATAACGGACGTAAGACACACACGTACACACTGTGTTGAACCGTTGAACCGTGTTCGAGAGACAGACTGTGCTGTGATTAGCGTTCCTAGACTGTCCAGCAGAAACGTAACCACGTAAACTTTGTAGTGAACATACCGTAGAAATACCCTGATAAAGTTCCGTCACTTGACCCTTGTGCATTCTTCACAGTTCTGAACACGATCCGCAGTTCGTACAGACGCAGAGACACAATAACGTAACGCACACTGATCCGACACTCTCGTACTGAATGATTCAATGTGCGGCTTGAACGAGAACACAGTGACTTTTGAGCAGTACCTTTTATACAGGTTACCTTGCAAAGAAACAAGAAAAACAAACGAAGGAAATTCAAACGCGGAATTCGTTTAGAAGTTACAACGTTCCTATAAAGGGTACATTTATAAGTTACGACGACTTGATTTCCGTTGAACACTGAAGTAACCTCTATTGCTCCTCCAGTGTCACGTTACAAGTCGTGTTTAACCTCTAAATGGACGTATCGGACGTGTAACCTATACAATATTTGGGAATCTACGTCTATATAAAGGTTACACATTGCTAAAAGTTACAATAAAGGGTACCGAGTTAAGAGTGTACAGTGAACCCTCGTTATTATGACCATGGTCATCCCCAAAAGTTTTGGTCATAATGCGGAATTGTCATATTAATGGGGAATTTGCAGAGGCTTCACCGCGTTGTTCCCTAGGATTATGGTCATTGAGCCACGTATGTCAGGTTATCGGGGGTCATATTAGCGAGGGTTCACAGTATTTCAATTTTGCGAATTTATAAACATTTGGTTACTGTTGTTGAACCCAAAATCGTTTACAGTCCAGGCAGAATCTCTTACGCGCTTACCAGCAGCACTTCGATCAGCATCCTAGTTTACACGTTCACGAGAGAGACTGCGCGCAAGTTACGCGTACCCCTGTATTTCCTTCTCCCTCACACGTGTCCGCCACACCCACATATTGCGTCAGCCGCAGCAATGACCTTGTTAGCTAGAGTTTTAAACGTGCAAGCTATCTGGACTTAGGTGGTTGATCGCTATCGATTCATTACTCACCGAGTTATAATCGTGCCATGAAATGTGACATCGTAAATTTTGGCCTAGCGGCATAGTCGAACGTGGAGATGTTTTCAGGTCAAAATTTTCTCCACATTATCGCCAGGAATGGGGCAGATATCGCCCGTGGCGATGAAACATCCCAGTCATCACCATTAAAATAAAGTTGTCATTTCTTTCAACATAGGATTGGATTACCATGGATGTGATGGCGATTGGTGCACTCTCAGCGGACATTAGGAAATGCTCGATAATGCAGTTTCGTTACGAGATTGTTCCTTGAAACTCACTTCACAATGAAGCTGCAGTGTCGAGGCTTCAAATACAGGTGTAGGAGTTGCCTCTAAATATGTCTGCACGGAGTGCACGATGTCATCCTCCACCCCGGGGACTTTGGGAGGAAACCAAACTACATGTAGCTCAGCGAAGGAACGAGTTGAGTCAAGCGCATAATCACCATTTCTCGATACCTACTGCCATTGGCCGTTGTTGCTTCGAAATACTAAGCGCTTCAAATGCTACAACTACTGTAATTTCATGTGTATTAGCCGTGGCTTATGTGAAATTTTTTTCTTTTCGTCTGCGCTCTGCGGCTTATCTGATAACTATTTTTGCCGGGTATTTTCTCCATATCTCGGTTTTAACGAAAGAGCTGACAATGTCTCTGGAACAGCACCGCCCCGCCAATGCACAAACAATACATAACAGGGGTGTCTTCACATTCAAGTACACTGACCTTCCTAGTATATTCCAAACGCAGCTTTACCGGAGCGGGTGACAGTGATTCATGTCGATCGGGAAGACCACTGACCCGTCGATCCAGAAAAAGTACGCAACAAGGGCACAATCCGATCGTAGTAGAACACTACAACCGTACTAGAACTTACCGCCTTGGTTGTACACTATGAGGACCTCACAACTGATTTCACATTGCACCACTGGTTTACTGCAAAAGTCAGTCGCGTCCTATTGCCTGCGGCTTCTCTGCCGGAAATTTTTCGAAATGTGCCTACAAACGGGTCCTGCTGCTTATCTGCAGTGCGGCTTATACGCGTAAAATGACAGTAAATATGTTGGACCAGCTCTGCATTCGCGTTCTGATGCAAGTGGTGTGCTGAGTGCTCTTGGGAGTAGCATAATTCATAAGTCGCGATACACAAAGACAAAGAACAGAGAACAGGAACAGGTGTTGCCCCTAGCATTACAGTGGTATCTAACATGGCCAAAAACTGGCTGTCATCTTGTAAAGCAGTCCGTGAAACGCATTCCCAAAAAATATTTTTGTCCCAAGTTGGTTCTCCGCGGCGCAATTAATTTGCAAAATCACCCACCCACTTTCTCTAATCACCCACTATAGTGTGACGTTTGTGGTAGAGAGCCCTGTCATTCGTTATTAGGAAAAACAGTCTGCTACGAACAGCTGTTTCAAACAACTGTTTCTTGTTGACTTCCATTCTTTATATGATTTTTATCACGTTTTCTATTAAAAAAATAAAGCATACATGCAGCCTGACAAAATAAGGTTGCAATCACAAGAGTAATATATTCGTGGCTTCGTGCAATCTCAGAACTCACAGTAGTAGAAAGCAAGCGATCACGGTGGTATTGTGGCGCCACCTGTTAGCCACTGAACCAACTACCTGTGCGGTGAAAACTGTCGGAGAGGCTGCACACTGTCGGGAAGCGCTGGGGTATCGCTGTACAACACACAGTTAATTTCGGGCTGCGACACTCGTTCTTCTCGTGGTGTCAACGGTCCCCAAAAATCGTGGTCGTGTCGTTGACTGCCTTCAAATCCTCCGTTTCGGACATCACCCAGCCGGAGAACGCATGGCGTCTCCGAAGCAGTAGCAGACGCTTCGGCCTACGCGGTGTTGCTCACCTCGATCATGTGATCCCAGGTCCAATGAGGAGCGTCCCTACCACTTGCGTCACACAGTAACGCGCGTGGCGGCGCTCATCACGTGTATATCGTGAAGGCGAAGGAGGGTGTTTCGCGCACGGAAGGTTCAGGGGGCTATTGCAGGCGTCCCAATTTTGCTACGGTTGCACTACTTGTGGGAAAAGTGTGTTCGGCCACCAAACATTCCATACCGACCAAAAACAAAGTTGTGTGCCTCTGGACTGCTCCTTTAAGCTTTTTACTGTGTAATGGAAATTGGAATGAAAACATGTCTGTTGTACCTAACAATATTGTAGCGTTCGGACCCGTTATCCGGAGCACATGCCTTTGCTCATAAGCCTTGTCTCTTTGTCCATTAGGGCCGCCGCGTAGGAGCTCACGCATTTCTGATCTAACCTCTGTGTTCGTGGTTTCAACAACTTGTGTCATGTGCACATTCGGTGATCGGAATATGACTTTTGTTGAGCACTCTGGTACACACCTACGTATCTCTACGTGGTGCACAAGTTGCTACAAGGCACTGGCCTAGCTGATGATGATGATCCCGATAACAGACAAAGGCAAAACATAGCATCAACAATCTGCCTCTGTCTCCGTTGGCATCTGCCAGGGCATACGCATTTATTTCTAGTTGCCCCAGCGACCTATTTATTGAACTATTTCTATCGGTTGTGCAGGGCTGAGGACGACAGGTATTTCAACATGGACCTACCTGCTAATTCTCATGTCAAGAGCACGATGACATCCACTTTTGACCCAGGTGAGAATTTATGGTACGTGGAGCAAGGACACGTTGAGGGTACAACACGCTATGCCGTTTCCTTGTTTTGTTTCGCATTATCTTAGTTAGTTACTCTCTACATAGTTGACCAAATGCAATCTAACCACACAAATGTACGAGGCAAGCATTGCAATCCTCCGTGAGCTTTACACTATACTCTATTACATGTATGGCGACATCCAGCCCATGTCAGTGCAGAAGGCTTCCAGAAAACTTTCGTGTTCATCAAGCAGTGTATACATTATACAGACTGAAAAAAAAAAAAAAAAAAAACAGGCGTGGGCAGGATTACTCATATTTCGTGTTTGGCCTATGAGGTTCTTGTAAGCAAATAAACAAATATAAAAAAGTTGCCAAAAATCAGCATTTCAATGCTAAACATAATACTTTGATTTAAAAATATTATATTACATAATAGTACTAATACTTTTGTGCATTACACCAGTAATCGTAGTACGTCTCATTATCTTGTTCAATCACTATTTCTTGGAGGCAGTTACATTTTGACAGGAGCATTTTCTCAGCTGCTGTCTGTTGCCTTATGCTTTCGTCCTACTCCAGAGGAGAGCAAGTCATCCTCTGAAATATTACAATAGGGTTAACAAAAAAATAGGCGACGCCACGTGCTCTAAGAAGCACTACTGGAGATGCTGATGCAGTTAATCATAGCTGGTGCACTATAATACAGCAACGGCTGGCAACGTCGTGCTTGTACCAACTAAGTAAACAGATGATGAGTTACCTCGCCTTGAGATGACGCCTCAGATTTTATGTGGAGTATCTCGACGAGTCCTGCCCGAGGTCCCTTCGGAGTTAACAAGATCCCTGCAAAGGTTCATAGACGCTACTATTGGCTGGATTCGGAGGGACGTAGAAGAATGGTGCCTGTCTTGCGACCTCTGCGCATCTCGGGAAGGACCACGCACCAGGACAAGATCTAAGCTCCAGGAATGTGCTTCTGGGGTGCCATTTGAGAGGGTGACCCCGGACATTTTAGGACCTTTACCAACGACAACGCGTGGCAACAGGCACGTTCTTGTTGTCATGGGCTACTTCACGAAGTGGCTCGAGGTGTACACACTCCAGAACCAAGGAATGATTACAGTGACACATTAGGGACCGAATGGGTTGCCCGTTTCCAAACTCCCATGCAACTACACTCCGATCAGGGTCCTAATTTCGAGTCACAGGTCTTCACGACATGTGCGGGTATTTGGGTATTGCGAGGACTCGCGCTACGCCGTTATATCCACAGTCTGACGATATAGTTAAGTGGTTCAACTGCGCGCTTCTGCAGCACATTAGCCTCTTCGTGGCCGAGGTACTGGCACCGTCATTGTTCTGCTCACTTCGGACGACAAAAAATTGGCCCTTAAAGTAGCACAGAAGTCATTCTTAACACCCAGTTTCCTTCCTATAAAACTGTTAAGTGGGCCAGTAAGATGCACCATGTGAAGTAATTTACACCACCGAGTCATAATTATCCCTGAAATTTAATTTAAAATACGCCGCAAAAAGCGACCGTGCGCAACGGTGGTGAAGAGCAGTACCAGCCAGTGATCTGCCTGGAACCTCGCGCTGACGCTACAAGGAGGACGCTCGCTGATTGGCCTAGAGAAATGTTGTCTGCTACTCGGCTGTTCGGGGTTCTGATAAAGCCTTTCTCCTTGCTCGGTAACGCTTCGGCCGCTCCTTCTATCCCCAATTCTCCAGGAGAACTGGCAAAACAGGTTTACGGCAGCAAAGGGACAAGGCGCTGACCCCCACTGACCGGCGAATTCCAGGACGAGTCTCCTTATACCGTCATCGGTGACGTGACATCATACCTCCTCATCCTCGTTATAGCTGGAGTGGCGAGTTAAGGGTGAACGCGCGGAGCTATGTTTATGTGAGTTTTTTTTCTGGGAAACAAATTGCACACATCAAAACCTTTCGCGCTATTCGGTATAATGACACACACACACTTTCATCAGATGTCTTAAGCTGAATTTTTTTTTATGGCCCTCTGTACTCCTTTAAACTCGTGCAACTGTCTACACTACTGACTGGATGTGCACGCACAGATGCAGATGATAGAACTGTTGTAAATGGAATGACTGAGGACGCTTACCTAGGAAGAATGTAGGAGTTCCTGCAGTAATCCCTGGCCATTCTGGCTGTATGGCCATTCTTTTTGGTGGAATCTGCGATAAGCGCATAGTTGGTGACTGTTGGTGACCAAACTTACCTTTAGAGTATTATAATGCATCTAATACCTCAACTTAGGTATTAAAATATAGATAAAAATATATTTAAATGAGTATTATAATACCAATAAATAAAAGTATTACAGGAATAGCATTGTAACATAAAGTATTATTATTACTACCCAACCCTGGAAAAACACTCTGTCGGTATTCTGTAATCACAATATATTCTCTTGTGCAGAATTCCCCCAGTATGGATGGAATTACACCATGTTGTTCGCAAAAGAGGGCGCCTGTTTTGTACTTCGTAACCTTGGCAACAAACCCCCTGGATCACCCATACCACCGAAACCCTACGGTGAGGACTCTTTCTCTTAATTGGCCTTTTGATACAAATAGATGGAGGCGTCACACCTGTTGCACACCACAGGTCCGCTATGAGAGATAGTTCACGTGAGAGATAGTTGATGTGCTCTCGATAGGTGGCCACAAATACACTTACCCCTGTACCTTCTATTCTAAGGGAGTGTGGTCATTAGGAGGAGCCTAAAAAGATGCTCGACCTGACACGCAAACTCTTGCGCATTTCATTGGTCGCCACTTTCTATGGGGACCGCCATGACACAAAAATTTCTTGAAAATAGAGGATGCTGCTTGGAACGGAGAAGCGCAGACTTCGTGACCAAAACTTTCACATACTACTTAAATTTCGACTCGTTTAACATACGCTCATGTACGCTTCTGCAAAATCACCTTCAACTTTCGCTCTGTCATCCTTATTTACGCCAAAATGAGATGTTTCGTCGCTAACGTTATGCCTCGTTAATACCGCGAACCCAAGAAAGTAGCAAGAAAGACGCCAATAATACGTAAGATTTTGCATTATATCATTTAATTTAATTTATACATACATCTCTGCACATTTTTTATTCAGTCTATACCGGCATCGGTGGCTCAGTCGGTAGCGTGTTCGCCGTCTGATCCCGAGACCACGGGTTCGAACCCGGCCGAGGACGCCAGCAACTTGGTGGTAGGGTACAAGTTGCTTAAACACGCCGTCTTCCGCGAGGGACGTTAAATACGGAGTGCCGTGTGATGAGCTTTCATCGCACGTCGAATAACGTGGGCAAAAGCAATCCACAGACCGACCGCTGTGGCGTCGCTCATGATCTCAGTTGTCTCGCGACGTAAATACCCAAATATTATTATTATTCTGCCTACATACAGTACGTGGTTCAAAAGTCCATACCACCAGCCGTCTGCTATGAAGAAGCAGTTCTACCGCTCTCGTGGGCAGTTACTTCCGCCGGCAACCACTTCTACAATACTGAGTCTTCCCAACATGGATCTCTCCATGCAGATGGCGTTGATAAAAGAGGACGCAAAATACGTAGTTTTCACCTGTCACCAATGAACAGGTCCCCCAAACTCACCTCGGAAAAGCGTGCAACGAAGAAGGCCGCCACTAGATACCCCACTGTTGCCGTTCCGGATCACTTCAGCGCGCTAAGTTTAGCGGCAAAATGTTTTTGTTGTTTCTGCGAATGAATCTAGTCTTTATATGTCCAAATAAAACGAATATAACAACTTTCTCTGTCGTGTTTCACTTTTTGGTCCGTTTTTAAACGCGTTGAGCGATCGGAAGGATCTAGTGCACCGCTGCGTGCATCACATAGCGTACCTGTCGTACCAGGCGCCGCAGGCGCTGCAGTCGTCCATTTCTGTTTCGGTGACTTGGCCTGGCTTGGATTGTGCTTCAACTGGATCTTTAGCGCGCTACAATCCACGCAAGCCAACGTCTGGTAACAATGGGGTATCTAAGGGCGGCCTCCGGCATTGCACGCATCGGGATAGGAACAAATATATGGGAAAATGGCGACCTTGGGGGACCTGCCAATGAAGGGGGAGTTTCATCGCCAAGGGCGATACTCTACCCCGGAATGACAGTGTATGAGTGTCTTTTAATTTTGCTTTGCTTCCCCCCAAAAGTGATTTTCCTATGAACGACGAAATTAACGATTTTCCTAGTTCCCTTCCCTAAAAATTTGTCGCAAACTGGATTAGAATGTACCTCTGCAGTGGTATGGTTTCTGTACCCAAGGAGCATAATTTCGAGACCTCCACTAGGGTATAAACTATTTATACATATTCGGAAGGTATAAATTGATACCCTAAAAGGCACGAGTTACTGCACGAGTGATTTATACCCAATAGGTACAAATTTTTTTAACAGTGTAGCCGCCGTGTGTTTTATATGTATCTGTTCTCTAGCAAAAGCTAACCGCTCCTGGAAATATTTTTCCTAATATCTGTTGGTGTTGCTTCTTGGTTTGAAATTTGATACTAACGGTTACTTCATTTCTTTCCTCTCCGATTCACACCCATGTTTTGTGAGTTTGTGCGAGAGTGTGTCCAGGTATTGTCTTGTCTCATTATCGTTCCTTTGGGTATTTTTTTTTTTTTTAATTGGGAAGCTGGGTTGGTAAGTCGCCACTCTGATATGACAATGAAGCAAATCAAATATCACCGATTTCGTCAATTATACCAGAAGGTCTTCAAAATATACTCTCCAGTAAGAATATATTATACCCTGAGGTGCAAATATTAAACCTTCATGGAGGTATAAAGATAGTATACATTGATGAGGGTATAGCGTTTGTGCTCCAAAAGGTATGCGCCCTGGGACAAGCGTTTATACCCCAAACGGTATAATTTTTTCTAACAGCGTACACACACATACACTCTATAAATAGGCGCGAACGCACATGGGTGTGAAGTAGCTTTTCGTCTAACACTCTAATGAAATAAATAATATCTTACCTTCAGCGAACAGCACTGACGTTCCATCAGTCGGTGACAGCCCGCCACATTTCAAAACCGATAGACGAGACGACAGTTGTGCCGGGTGTTCTAGACGCCGGATGTGGTGGTCACCCGCCTTCTTTCGTGCAACGATCTGCTCGCAACGTCACACTGCAGCTGCTAATAACATTTTGGATAAAGCTGAACCGGGACTGCCCTCAAACCAGCAGAGTTTCAATTGATCCACTTCGGTGGCACCCTGAGCAAGAGGAATGTCGGAGATAAACCTGCACCTTGGCGGTGCTCATAGCGAGAGGTACTGGGTGTTTAGCGGAGAATATGAAAGGTCCTTATTTTTTCGTTATGAGTGCGTCCCAGTTCTGCCCGGCAACAGATGGTGACAATGCAACTACGAACGCTGCGGATGTTACTGTATTCTAAAGAAAAAGGTCGGCTAATGACGACACGAGCGGAGCTAAAATAAGTAGGGATGTGCCAATCGAATTCTCGAATCCACGAATCCTAGGCAGGGATTCGAGATTCAGGAATCCGAATCCCATTGCACGAAACGGCGAATCGAATCTTTCGAATCCACCGACCACGTTTGTTCGTTTCTTTTTCAAGTTGGCGCCTCCGGAGTCCACTGAAAGCCTCATTGACCGACGGGTGTTTTCTTGTTTCTTTGTTTACATTGCTCTGGACTGAAAGAGTTCAGGCTGGAACTGTTACATTACAAGTTTAAAAGCAATATATATGGTTTTGTTTTTGATTCTTGCTTTAGCTTGATGGAAATAATTCAGACTCGAGAATTTATGTGTTTGTTGTAGTCGATGAACAATATGTTCAATAAATTACGTGAATGTTAAATAAATAAAATATATAGGGGTATATTTTTTCCCGATACTGAACTATTTGTGTGTGTTTTTTAAATAAACAAATGTGTCATATTCTGCTTCAAAAGCGTTTTTCAGTACCGGTTTTTTTTCTTGGCTTTTAAAACTCTTTTTAAAGAAATGATTCGAAAGATTAGAGATTCGTAAGATTCGTGGATTCGCAGAACCTTCCTTCGATTCGGATTCGCAAAATTCTGGATTCGTCCCATCTCTAAAAATAAGTAATGATTGATGAGTGACCTTTTTGCGATCTTAAGCACTGCAAGGCTGATCCTTCGCTTATGCTCTTGAATGATATCGTCAAGAGGAACGTTTCCGCGTTCCTCAGCGGAACGCAGAGGAGCCTAAAAATCAGTCGACTTCAACAGTAGAGAGTTTTAGCAGACTGTTGATAACATGGCTTGCCTCGAACCCTTATCAACCGGAACCAATCAGTGGATAAGATTCTGAGTCACCCACCATTGCGATTGGTTCCGATAGGCACGATAACTTTATCAACGGTTTACTAAAACTCACTAATGATGGTCCCTACAGTGTGAAGAACGTATCAAGAGCAGGGATTCCCCCCCCCCCTCCGAGGGGTGTGCACCCTTCCTGTATTTTTGCAATACTCCCCCTGAAATTTCTCAGGTGACCCCACCCAGCTTGGCCACCAACACGTTCTGGTAGTGAGTCCGGCGCAGCGAGTTACATCCTGTACGGTCAAACTTATTCTGCTTTTTTCCCCTAAGGTTTTCACCGTTGGTTGTTAGGTATTCACTGAGCTTCGTGAGATAAGGTGCTAGTCTTGTTTCTTTGTCGGTCGTGTGACTATGCATCTTAATGTAGAAATGCCGTACATAAGCAATCTATTTTCTAATGTACTGTGTGGTAACGTAATAACATGTATAAATAAAACGGGAAAGCTGTGCAGATATGTCACCGTTGTGCCACGAATCTTTCCGTGTCTAAGGAAAATCCGGTTAGCGGAACCTTCGCAAAGCATACCCCCCCCCCCCCCTTGAAAACTCGGCACCCCCCAAGCAGTGAATATCTGGGGAAATCACTGATCAAGGAAACGATCTGTTCCATTCGTGATAAGGTTCAACTTCCTTCGCATAATGATGTTTCTTTTTCTTTCCTTTTTTTTTTCTCAGGATAGGTAATTAGGACAACGCCGGTTTAAACCTGTCCGATTCTAACGTTGTCTATTTTCGTTCCCCTGTCTTTATACAGACTGCGAGCTTTGGACCTCAACTGACTACTCCCACGACACCTGGGAGGCGTGCAGCGAAGTCTTCTGGAAACACTGCGCTAAAAGTCATCGTAAACCGTTCTCACCGAAACAGTGCTGCTCTCGTATCGGTCCCGCGAAGCCAAAGTGGTGCTGGTAGTGAAACAATAAATGGCTTGGCTCACTCCTGAGTAGAGATATAATATAAGATACTGTTATGGCACGAACAATGAGAGTTCGAGGCACAACAGCAGTTCACAATTGGCCACTAGTCTGTGGCGTAGCAAGACCGCCATGGTAGGGGGCGGGGGCTCGATACAAAGCCCGCCTCGCCCTGCCCCTCTATGATCACGGATTCACTCACACGCGCATATCTGCACATACAGTGACCCTGTATTCACACGAGTCAGTTTTCTGCCGGTTGACGCTCATGCGGCAGGGAACGTCACCGCTCTTTGGTGTCACGTGACCGACGCTCTTGACCACGTCACCGCTTTCTGATCTCGGGAGGGCAGTCGGAGGCAGTCTGATATCTTGTCCTCCCGGCACAGGTTCTGACGACCGACGGCGTCTGCTGCTGGCAGAAGGGGAAGGTGACGCAACGGATACTTATCGCGCTTGCTTTTTATTTCGTCAGGATTGCTCTGCATGTGTCCCTTACAACGGCATTCACTGTACTATGGCCAATTCTGAATTCGAACCATGCTTGGCTTTACCGCGAAAGTGACGAAATGACACACCGGCGCAGCAGCTTCGGAACAATTATGTAATGCATAGACAGATGCCTATACTGTAGTGTTGCATAGGAAGCTTTTTCTCTACGTGAGGGGAAACAGGCGCGGAATACAAAGCATGAATTTTATAAACGCGGATATTTCTTTCGTTGAACAAACGTTGACTACACATAATCGTTCGCTTGCACCTTTCCAATACATGTATAAAAACATAATAACTGGAAGCTACTTGTCCTAACGAAAGCAGAAAACTGACTCGTGTGAATACAGGGTGAGATGTGAGATGAATACATAGTATATTTAAACGTTTCGTACGTTCCTAAAAATGAACTTCACTGCATAGCACGCTCTGCGCCAACCATTGCCACGAATGATATCGTTACCTGCCCCGATTTGTTGAAAACGGGAGGCGTGCGCCTTTTCTGTGACAATTGTGAACAGCATAAGTGTCACAAAAAGGCGTGCGCCGCCAGTTTTCAACAAGCCGGGGCAAATAACGATATCAATCGAGATTATGGTTGGCTAGGAGCGTGCTATGCGGTGAAGTTCAGTTTTAAGACTGTATAGTGCGACTATATACGTACATGTGGGGTGTCGTGATCGGTGAGTCTGCCTCTCACCAGTCTGCATCACGTGGTTGGTAGTATAGCCTGTAAAGCTCATAATTTCAAAACTATTCAGGAATGCTGCTTAGAAAGAGGCTGGGAAACACAAGACCAGTCGAGATCGTCACACTGGATCCCCCCTCTTCTGCATATGCAATTATTTTCCTCCGATTTGCGCTATTTGTGTGATTCTACCCATGGTAGGCAGAGGGTGCCAGAGCCGGGGAGGGGGGGGGGGGTGTCTCAAGCTAACCCGTGTGGCTACGCCACTAGTTACAGCCACCCCGTCGCGTAACCATTTCCTGTACCTTGGTTGTAGATGTTCTTCACTATGGTTTTTTACCCAACGAGGCACACTTATGTCGAAGATGTTCACGTTCCACGCCAGACAGCATAGAAAGCATTGACACATGTATAGTAAAATAATTTTAGTTAACTATTCAACCAACTCAGAATCTTGAACCACAAGATGTACGGCAAGCATGTTTGAACAAGTCAAACCACAACGTCTTTCTCTATGTAGATATTATTCCAAACCAGAGGGACAGAATCACAGCGAGCAGTAGTTATCCTACTTTACATACAAATTCAATGAACCAAAAACTATCTATTTCATGTGAAAACAGTAGAGATGCGCAGCTTTGAGAAAGCTATCTAGCAGCTTAGAACACTAAGATTATTAGAACACTTATTAGAAGAACATTAGAACACTTGGGACGACACAGGTACACGTAGCGTCCGTGGCGCAAAGGTGGAAAAGAAAAAGTAGCGTCCGTGGCGCAATCGGATAGCGCGTTCGGCTGTTAACCATGTATTTTTTTGTATCCTGTGTATTTGGATGCTACGGTGTGCATCATTCATTCATCATACAACACCCATTAACACTGTACAGTCATAGCTTATTTTAATGTTTGTAAATAAACGTTATTACCCGGTGGAAAAAATGTGGCACAATCGGATAGCGCGTTCGGCTGTTAAGAGGGCATACCAGCTCTCCGTCCCAATGTATTTCCTATGGGACAGTTTTTATGCTTTCTCTCGGTAACCGCCGCGCAGATTTTGACGCGGGTGCTTTCATCACAAAGAGGAAGACGAGATGAAGAGAATTGCACGACAGGATTTCTCATATATGTCGTATGTATTTTACGGCGACGTCACGAATGCGAAAAAAATACACAATTTTTCTCCTCCCTCTTTGAAAAGGTTTTATTAAACTTCTATAGCCATTTCGAAAAAAACTTTTCCATTACTCTCTCTGGAATTATTTCAGGAATCGATAGACATCAAATTTATATGTCTACCACTTATAGTTTTTATAAAAAAGCATGAAACGTGAGTACGCAAAATCGCCCACTCAAAGCCCCGTGAACGGCGTCATTCTGTGTTGCCATCTGGTGACGCGACAGCAAAACCGCGCGGATCGTATTCTTCCGCCGAGCAAGCGTGCGCGTGCGCACCTGACCGTCCTGTTGGCTCCTCTGTCCTCTGTACTTTCCCGGACCGCTGACTTAGGGCATGACCTTGGAGACCAGAACAAAAGCTTACTTAGCTGCTCGTAAAGGGATTATTGCCTGAGCCTGAGGCATTGTCGCCAACAACCAGAGACCAACAACCGTCTTCTTTTTTCGGTGCGCGTATAGAGAATTGAGATGAGTTTATTAGCTTCACATGAAACATCAATTTGCCCGATTTTGACGTTTCGGGTTTGTGCTTACTCAGTCAACTGTCTCATAAGGCTTACGAGAATCTGTCGTATTTACGATTAGTGGAAGGCCGACTTTACAAACATTCCAGTGACGTTCAACAGGACTGCCCTGTAATGTTCGTAATGTTGAAACAGCGATCAAGCGGATTACACACAGATAAATGTTCCTCAGGATAACTGCATTTAGAACTGCAGCTCTCTTTGTTCTTCTCTTTCTTTTATTGATCGATTTATTTTTATGTTTATCTTATTATTTTCTTTTTTTTTTCGTCAACGCTCCACGTGAACCAATAAGAAAAATCGATCAAGCGACTGCTGCACAATTATTTCCGCCCACGCAATGGGCAACCGTCTTTTCCGGAACCCAAATTCACGTTCGCGAAAAAAGGAAAACCAATGACAATGCTCGATTGCTTCGAACGGTGATATGCCATGTTTAAAAGTCCGACATCACTATTTACCACACAAACTCAACAAATTCCGATGAAAAAATGGCTAGGAAGCAAGCGAGCTGCTGAAGATGATGCATGATGTCAAACCCCGAGACTAGGGAACACGAAGGGACAGACACGAACAGGTGTTTTTGAGACTTCGTGTTTGTGTCTGTCCCTTCGTGTTCCCTAGTCTCGGGGTTTTACATCATGCATCAAATTTCGCTATCTGTCCAAGTCATTTTAGCGAACGAGATCCACATTTTTGGCTCTTAGGCTTAGCGGGGCGGACGCGACGGAACAGCACGTTAGGTCGGTGTTTGCATTTTCATGTTCATGTTGTTTATTTTTCAACGGCGACTTCGATCACGTTATTTTGAGATACGGCCAATTTTTCGATACCGGTTCCCTGGATTTTCCATCTTTCGACACTTCTTGCTGGTTGCGCGTTGGATGACCCAAAACCTGTACCCGTCGTTCTTTGCACCGCAAACAAAGGGAAGCCTTCTGAGGAAGATAAGGAACTCTGGGTCACTGGGGATTCTCAACTGAACTAGTGACGAAACTAGTAACGAAAGGTCTGGTGTAATGTGAAGTACCCTGTGAAAACCAAGGAGTGTCTAACAATATAGTACTGAAGTTTCCGGGTAATAATCAGTTCATTATGAGACGTAATTTGTGCTCCGAGACCTCCTCGCGTACATAAAGACGGAGTTCAAAGAGTTTTAGGAGCTTCCCTTCTCCTTTTCTTATTTCTTTTTTTTTCTAAATAGCTGTTGCTAAATGCAATGCATTTATTTAGGCTGACTGAGTGTAAGTATTGAGCCTATCAAAAGGCCGAAAATCATAACGTCGAACTATCAGAAGGCCGGAAGCCAAAAGACCAAAAAATCATAACGTCGAACTGTCAGAAGGCCGAAAATAAGAAGGCTGAAAATGGAAAGGCCAAAGAGACACGGGGTGAGCACTCCAGTGAATGACCACTGAATGGGATGATGTTGATTATGAAAAAGTTTTGTGGCTATTGTATTAGAAATCAAATAACTGGAATGCATAGCATTTGGTGGTCGCAAATAGATTAGCCAGCGAAGATGAAAAACACACCGATCACATTATAACCGAAATTATATTCCGAAATCCTAAGCTGTTATTTGAAGAAAAGTAATTGATAACAGTACAAACATGAGTAAGAAACATCATAAACAGCATAACAGCATTTGATCGAACGCCGTTTGGTCGAACGCCGCTTGGTCGAAAGCCGTTTGATCGCAAGCCGGTTGATCGACGCCGTTTGTTCGAAAGATGTTTCTTCGAAGGGAGTTCGAAGCTCGCAGCGTGTCCTTAGCACCTCTTTTTCTGTAACTTTTGACTCGAACATATGGAGCAGGCAATCAGTGTCCTCTCCTTTTTTGTTTGTTTGTTTCTTGCTTCTTTTTTTTTCAGCTAAAGACCCCACTGGTTATTTGCAGACCTTTGTCATTCACGAACAGCACAGCCTTCTGGCTTTTTACTCTCTCCCATCTGAAAATAAAATAAAATTGAATAGAACAATGTGGAAGTATCCCGCGAAATTGTAACGGGACCCATTACTTCAATCCCCCGGCGATGAACTCCCTACCCATCATCCTGAAATAAAGTTATTGTTGTATCC
Source organism: Ornithodoros turicata (assembly GCF_037126465.1). Lineage (NCBI taxonomy): Eukaryota > Metazoa > Arthropoda > Arachnida > Ixodida > Argasidae > Ornithodoros > Ornithodoros turicata. The sequence continues at coordinate 4,430,904 of NC_088208.1, forward strand.
CGCGAACCAGTGGGACACATACCGAAGAAAATGTCTTCACGATCGTACGATCGTATGGTTTCTTTTTTTTTTCTTTTTTTTGGGGGGTAGCAGAATTCGCTTGCGCGAATTCAACCTCCCCTTGTTATTTATTTATGTAACCAACCAACAACAACAACAAAATGTCTTCAAGTTGGGAGCAGCCAATAGTCTGTGCTTCTTCTGGGCATGGCACGAAAAACTGTCCGAAAACTGGCCGAACCGAAATCGGGACCGAACTTTTTCTGTGCATCACCGCGTGCTACCGAAATGCACCCCAAATTTCGGCCGAAGACTTCTGGCCTTGGGGAACATCGCCTTTCAACAATCCAGCTCAATGAGATAATCCCTGTATTCATAGAAGTAGAAATCGCACACACGGCAACAGTCGACCCGACTGCTACGTCATCGTTGCTATGGTTCTCCTTCCGGCTGAATAGCCATTGGATGCTTCTCTTTTTTCGGTTGGCGTCACTTCCCATTTCGGAGGAGAAATCTGGCTTGGTCAGATCGGGCCGACTTCGGCCCGAAATTCTGTTCCCCGAAAAAAGTCCGGTCCCGAATTCGGTTCGGAAAGAATTCGGACGCTTTTCGGGCCATGTGGTTCACGCTAAATGGGATAGTGATATGTGGACGAAAGGCACTCGAAGTCTGAATGCTAAGAAGGAAATTTCGCCATAGTATAAAATAAAGATATTGTATTAACAGCCACATAAAACTAGTTCAATCTTGTTTAGAGTATGTATCTGCTTCGAACGTGTTGCCCTACAAGAACTGTGTTGCCCTACAAGAATGGTGATTTTCCTGTCCCACATGATAAGGAGACCGAGCTGCACTTTTTGCAACACTCAAACAAGAACCTGTTATGTTGTCAGGTGACCATTGTTAATATTTTTCTATTGTGTGCCCTTTTATTTTTTGTCGAATCGTTCCTCTTGGCGTCCAGAAAAAAAAGTATATGTTGGGAATATCGCGACTCCCGCTGCGAGGTCTCGCCGCTCGACCTTTCCGTATCTTCCTTGGTTGGGTCGACCCGAAGCCTTTATCGCCCTTCATGTTCTTTGTACGGTTTTGCAAAGTGGCACACCAAGGCGAGAAGAAGGGAGTCTTCTGTCACTGGGGGTTGTCGACCGACATCATTTTTCTGAGCCGATGTGAAAGAAAAAGGAGAGGCAACATGGGGGAAAGGATTACTGTAGTTTTCTGGTAAAGAAGTCTATTCTGCGATGAAAATTTTGAAAAGTATTTTGCACCAACGCCCTGTAAATGAAGTCAAATATTTGATAATGCTTACTTACCAGAAATATACATACCAAAATGTCATTTTTGCATGAATAATAGAGTTATTATCAAGGTAAATTGCGTGTAAGCGTGTGCAGAAAAAAAAGAAAAAGGGAATACTGTTTTGAGCACTAGATTTTCCTGACTGGCATTGTAAGTGTTTATAGCCTAATTTACAGCCGCCGGTACATCCAGTTGAGAGCCTCCGTGATACCGACATCTCGGGCGAGCTTTGATAGCATATGAGGTTACCTTTCCTTGGCCATTTCCTGATTTCTTAATTGGCAATCGCCTTGTGCTCAGACTCACTGCTGGCAACATTCGTTTATAATACCATCTGTGTGTGTGCCCATATTGCCATCCATACTATCCGATCACACCTATACGTCGGCATACACTAAGTATGCACTAGTAAAACAATACGAAGGGCAACGTAATGTTCAACGTTCGTAATGTTGAAACAGCCAGCAAGCGGATTACACACAGATAAATGTTTCTTAGGATAACGGTACTTAGAACTGCAGCTTTATTTGTTGTTTCTCTTTCTTTCTTTTATTGATCGATTTATTTTTATCTTTATTATTTTCTTTTTTTTTCATGGACGCTCCACGTGAACCAATAAGAAAAATCGATCAAGCGGCCGCTTGCACAATTATTTCCGCCCACGCAATGAGCAACAGTCTTTTCCGGAACCCAAATTCACGTTCGCGTAGCAAGGAAAACCAACGACAACCAACGACAGCGACGGGAGAGGGGAATATATTTATTAGACGAAAAGGACTTTGTCGCAGGCAATGCTATGTACCTCGTATCTTTAATGAGCTCCCCTTCGACAATCGAAGTACAAACTAAAAAAAGCGCTACGGCAACTTTATCATAGGATGTAGTACCTTTATATGTTCATGTACTGTCAAACTGTATGCCGCTGACTGCTTCAGGCCCAGTGCCACAAGCTTTTCCGCTTAGACGGGCCTGTTTTATTATATTTGTAGTTTGCTTTCTTGAGTAAAATTATTATCATTATTATTATGTAAGCGAGTGCAAAAAAAAAAAAGGAATACCGTTTCGAGCAGATTTTCCAGACTGGCATTGTAAGCGCTGTGTGTAGGCAATGTTTATAGCCTAATTTACAGCCGCTGGTAGATCCAATTGAGAGCCTCCGAGATACCGGCATCCGTACTATCCGATCACACTTGTATATCGGCATACAGTAAGTATGCACTAGTAAAACAATACGAAGAGCAGCTAAAAATTCCATAATCAGTCAGTACAGGCGGTAGTGACTTGTGAAAACAATAATTGTAGCATGAATATATAAGAACAAAAAAAATAAAAATAAAGTACTCATGTAGCAATAGGAGACAAGCAAAAAGACGTGAATGTCTCGAATCGAACTGCGGACCTTTCGTGGCAAAGTCCGACACATTACCACTCGACAAACAGCGCAGAGGGCGCGGGCCGCCTTAATCTCGCGAGGTCAACCATGCGCAATGGGGATTATTTCGTGAGTCGGAGGCGAACGGCGTGATAAGGATCGGCGAGCTTGGCGCCATCTAGAATCGGGAAAATCGTGAATCGGAGTTGCTCCCCGACTGGTATGGCCTCTTAACCGAAAAGTTGGTGGTTGGAGCCCACCCGGGGGCCCTCAGTGGGCTGTTTGGGCAGAGAAACGAGTATTAAATGATATAGTACGTTATTTTCCTCGCACAGTGAGACAGAAGACACCGGCACAAGTAGCCCCAGTGGCCGAATCAAGTTGTGCTATGAACAGGTTGCAACGAGCCTGGTAATTAACGGCACTCTTACCGCGCCAGTGCCCCTTCGAGCTTCAGTACGGGTCGTGCCGTCCCTCCTCTGTCCTTTTCTCGGGTTCCAAATTTTTTTCACCATGTACCAGCTGGCCTGCACCCTTGCCCTTTTGCCATTACAGGTATAGATATTTTAATACATGTGCGTGTTTCAGAATTTTTAAACGTGGTGTCTACTTTTGTTCAAGACATCCTAATTAAAGAATTAGTTAATTAATTTAGGTAATTAGTCTTCCTTATTGGTCATTATAGTATTGGGAAAGATATGTACCTCACCGTAGAACTCAACTGCAAAAATGACGCGCTCTGATGGGTTTTTATAAAAATTTGTCCAAGCTGAAACACACATACACAAGATGAACAGGAACGTGCCACAAAGGCATACTTTGTGGTCGTAGACCTTTTCAATACAAAATTTTTGTAATAAAACAACCAGAACTGCCTGCACATTAGTTTCGCATTTACGTGTATGCGAGTGGAGGAAAACCTTATCTGCAAGGTATTTTGACATTCTAAATTCCATAATTCACTCACATATAATTTTTTTAATAAAAAAGTTTTCTTTATTTCGAGAAACAGAAAGAGCAGAATTGCTGGCAATCTTTCTTCATATTCATTTTAGATGTGAGATCCTTCAATATCTGCATGCTTCGAATTATTATCCACAGAGTTAACATTTGTTTGTAGTACACCGTTTCAGGTTTTCCATTACGGAGACACCTCGCTCGCACTATTCTATTTTCCTTACTATCCATATAGGGGCGTCGGAAGTCCTTCACAGCAAGGGTCAGCGAGCCCTAACCTAACCTGATTCAACCCAACCTAGCCTAACCTAAATGGAGGAGAGCACTGCTGGACATTGAGTTAGAGATTTTCGAAGGGTGGCATATACAAAAATAGGATCCACTAGCAATGACTCGTCCAAGTGCAATAAATCAGTGACAAAGTTTACGATGTAGACTGTTTGCAAATGTTCCTGCTTCCGCAGTGCGTACGGTGCGTACTTCACATGAGCAGTGGCACGAGGGAGAAGGTCTATGTAACAGTCTGAGAGAGAAGGTCTAGTAACACGCGCGCGCATGCGTAACGGATGCACAGAGGTGCTCCCTTCATTTAGACTGCAGGCCGTCCTGGTGTGAGGACATGCAGTCGGTCGTCTGCCGTCGCCGCGCTGCGTCAGTTGAGGCTTGGCTGTCGTCGGGATCGGATGCTCCGTCGCCGTGGGGGAAAAGATGAATGATCCGCCGTGCCTGATGTTTGCACGTCTTTTTACTGCACTCGTGTTAAGCCTTTTCTCGCATGTTTGCCGTAGTGGTTGGGCGCTTATTCCCTGTGTTTCGTGCGCGCATGATTACATTTGTTTAACAGTGACCTGTAGCGTACCAAGCCTTTTCTCTGTGTTGACGCATGTTTACGGTTCTGCGCCTAGCATTTTGTGGTTATCGTCTTGTGTTAGCTGTTGAATTTCGTAGCTTTGTGAAGTGACACTGTGGTTGGGCCTAGTCGATTGCCTTAAGCCTTTTCCCCAATGTCTAACGTTTTCTCCGTACATTCGCATGTTTACCAGTAGCAGGCCTTTTCCCCGGGCTCTGGCATGCTTAGACTTGTTGAGCAGTGTTTCAATTGACTTGCTGCTAGTACTTTGTTGTTCTCTGTCTTTCTCGCATAGAGCCATGATGGTGGCACCATCGGGCGAGATGCCTTGCCAGAAGGTGGCCACCTGCCACTACCGGTTGTCAACAAGCAACATAGCGGGAGCTGGTCACTCGGGCGTTCTGAAGTGGTTTCTTCACCACAGGATCGCTGATTTTCGAATAAATTGTTTCTTTCCACTTTATTTCCAGGGATCGGAACTGGTTTTTTTTTCGGTTTTTCCGGTTCGGGTTCAGGCATATTGGTTTGGTTCGGGTTTACCTCCGCTGAACCAAAATTATCAGCTTGAACCGGTTCAGTTATATGGGTTCGGCTCCGGGAGAGACGAAAAAAAGCGGTTCGCTGTTGCGACACTTACAGGGATTAGATCTGTTACTTTTTGCGGTCCTGGTTTAACTAGTCCATCGGCAGTAATTTTGCTAGATGATAGGGAGCTTACTATCACCGCACAAGGTTGTAAGAGAAAGGTGTGAGATCGTTTCACGACCGTTTCACGAAGCGGCTACTGCTGCCTCGCCACGACCACTTGCTTCACAAGACGAAATGTTCTAAGGGAAACACACCAAGTTTTGCATAGTTTCGGTATCATTCTCTACCTCTACGTTGCACAAGGAGCTGGGCTCTGATATTTATTGTATTGCACTCCCATGGTCGTCTGCTAAAAACGAAAAGCGAAGTGCTGGAAGCCCTTGGCAGAACCCAGTCAGGGTCCCCATTTGTTCCGGCAAAAAACTGGCGATACAGTCACAAACTTCTACTCTCATCCGGTATCGTAAAAAAAGTAAACAGCCGAAAAAAAGGGCCGCTCAATAGTACAATTAGGTATTTCACCTCTGAACCGATTCCCGAACCAGTAACCGTATTATTTTTTTTTTAGTTTAGTTCTGGTTCGGTTTGGGACAAGCAAAAACTTGTTTGGGTTCGGTTCAGTTCAGGTTCGATGGAAAATTGATGGATTTTTTATGGTTTTTGGTTCGGGATCAGCTCCAGTTTCGATCCCTGTCTATTTCTATCCATTTCTGTTTCTTTTTTATGGCCACGATTATCTGAAAACACAAAATTGGTCTGGACACGAGTTGGATGCTCCCCAATTAGTGTGGTGACTCCCTGGGGTGTGCTGATTACTGTGGGGAGTCCCAGTTAGCTCTAATTGCTATTTTAAACATGTTTAAGACAGTTGTGTGTTTCTGGATGCTTCGGTTTCGTCTTGATAATCTCTCAAGTTAGCATAGACCTGCGCTCACTAATATACATATTCTCAAAAGTCACTTATGTGACGTAAAAACGTTTTCTCAGGTGGTCACAGAGTAATACAGAATTAAGGATGACGAAGCTTGGACGTAAGTTTAAAATAAATTGGAAGATTAGTATTGTGAATTAAAAATGTGGTTAGACATACAATGCCCATCAGTTTTGAATACATTACCATTACTTTATTGAAATTAAGTTTAAACTTTAGCCGCCTCGTCACCCTGACACATATGCGATCCCGCTAGAAAAGCGTGCACTTTGCTCGCCACGCGTTAGATGCATTTGGATTCCATGCTTCGACGTTTCGTGACACGCGTGGCTTCCCGCCAGTGGACAACTGACCTCCCCCCATCTATGCTGAGAAGAGTTGATCCAGCGCTCGCTTTCCGCATGCCACGAAGAACCTCTCGTCAAGAGTGCTGCATTATATTTATCAAATGTTTCTCGATGTGGCTTTTACAGCTCAGTGGCGTTATCACTTGAGACAAGTTGACTCTCCCAGATGCTGTCACTGCAGTGCTCTAGGCATTGTTGTGGCCGCTACTCAATTTAGGAAGCGAAATACCGCTACCCTATTTAAAAGTAGCGCGATACTAGCGGCGCTACAAATTTAGAATGTAGCGCGATACCTCTACCGCTACCAGAAAAATGCCTAAAAAAATACCTACTTCCTCGCCGATGGCCTATGAATATGCGCCATATATACGCCAGCCAGATTCAGGGCTTAGCGACGCCCGCGGCTAGACTTCTCGAGTCGGGCTTACATGATCTGACAGCGAGTTCACTGGACGTACTCTAGCGTCTTATTTATTTTATTTTTAGCCTCAAAAGTAGCGGTAGCGGAGGCGGTTCCGCTACTCAAAATTGTAGCGGAAATTACTTTCCCGCTACAAATAACAAATGTAGTGGAGTTACACCTCCGCTACTGAAAAAAGCGACGATTACAGCAGTGCCGCTACAAGTAGCACCGCTACGCACAACACTGGCTCTAGGAGATCTATAGCACATTCTTCTTCATTGGGCACACCACCAGCCTCCCCAAATCGCACTCTCGTGATCTCTTAATCAGCTGGACTCTCGCCCACCCCCTCTCTATCGGAATCCCTGGCCAAACACCAAGGCCCTACCCTCAAAGCTCTTTTGACCTTTTGTGACACCATAGGACTCCTATCCTATACCTGAAGGGGCTCATTATTTCCTTGCCCACATCAGTCAACGAAGTCAGCACCAGCAATGAGGTAGAGTACCGCCCCCGGCAATGAAACTACCCATTCATAATCTCAAAATGAAATTCTTGTAGTTCGGTTCGCAAATTGTGAAGCTGCCTTCACCTGAGAAGCGCCTTTATGAGCGAGAACGCCCAGTTTAGTTATATATTCTAGAGATAATACGCTACCATAAATCACACTCCCCGTGTATTAAACTACTGCTGTATTGAGTTTCGAGTTTTGTAAATGAGATTATACGCTCCATCAAAAATGAATGTGGTGTGCAACATGATGCGCATTAAAAGGTATACAAAATGGTGACTGTATGAACCTAATACACAAGACCTCGACTAATACCTGCACAAGTAACCTCACGCGATTTTAGATAAAATGGCATTTGTCGCTGACCGGTAAGAAAGCGGGCCAAATTGGTCCATACGCCTGGTTGAAGGGAACTGGTGACATTGGCGCTTATGCGAGGTGAAGCCAAGTCGAGCCAAGTCGGTACTCCGAAACTTGCTTCTGCAGTAGTCTAAAGCAACCTTACCTGAGTGCTTTGCAATCATTCCCAGTACTAAAGCCTGTAATGCGAATTGTCAAGCAGTGCCGCGTTGGAACCATTAGTTAGCTTGGGGTGTCTCGTCATTATAAATCTTTGAATTCGACGGAAAAGAATTTCGAAATGGCTGTGCGTCTTCGTTCAAACAGTATAGGCATGGGAGCGAAAAAATAGCAAGAAGGAAACCACGTCCTTAATAGTTTTTGTGGAACAACCCTCCTTTTAGAGTCCTTGGTAGACAGACCTCGCTACCATAAGCGTACTGGAGTAGCCGGCCCAATATAGAGTTCGGCAGACATCTCCATATTTTATTTTTTCGTTAACAACACAAAGCAGTAATCTTTTGCTCTAGCGGTGTCGTCTAACGAGTGTGTTCACGTGTTCACAGGCTTCATCGCCTACATGGCTCATGATCTAACGAAGCTCGAGACACTCGTGGACTTGAGTACGTGGTGTATCACCCGGTAATATCTCACTCCAGTAACGATCGAAGAAGATCGTTTGCCTTACGAGTGGGTCGACGCACTCGTTAGAATGTTAAACATCTTCGTTTGGAGATCTGTACAAACAGAATTTCTACAGAAACGGACATGGATTGCTCTAAGACTGTGTACAAAAGGACATTCTGTCCCTTTCATGGTATTCACGCCAGGGCTGTGAGATATTCTCGAGAAGATGCCGATCAAGACGAGAAAGAAGGCGAAGAAGTGACAACGACAAGTCATACACAAACCATAGACAAACCATGTGAGCTATCCAAACAGCATTAAACAACCCCATTGGTCGAAAAGACTGCAGCATCGTTGGCAGCTGTAGTTCGTTCACCAGCTCCCGTGGCTCAGTGGTTAGCGTGCTGGCCATGTCACGTCGAGACTGGGAGGTACCCGGGTTCGAATCCCGGTGCCGGCTGTGCTATCTGGGGTTTTTCCTGGGTTTTCCTCAGACGCTTTCAGACATATGTCGGCACAGTTCCCTTAGAAGTCGGCCCAGGGCGCACATTCCCCCAGGGCGTCAGTCGTGACGTTGCCCACATACGTGAGGCCGACAACGGCAAGCCCTATCACCACCCACCACCATGTAGTTCGTTCAGGGTGATGACATCACAACACGTAAGGGCTCGTAACGAGCACGATAGCCCCAACGAAGTCGCTAAGCGAGGAGCAGAGATTGCACCACAGCAGAGGGTCTATAAGGTTTTCGTTTCGTTATTCCCAACGACTCACTGACGTTGAAGCTGACAAAGAAAGATGGCAGAAGGGTTCTACGCTTGGGCGATCGCACAAGCGGTTAACGGTGCCCCTTGGACGTGATGGCGTTAGGACGCCTTTCAACATATTTTGTAAAGTTGTGTAGCGGACGACGACAACGACGACAACGATGGCCACGCGCGTGGAGCACCGGCTTCAGTTCCACCGGCGCGGCCATGGAGATAGGCCACCGTCACCGCCTCTCCGTGGCATACCATCATCGCCGGTCGGGGCTCATGTAGAGAAAGACCACCGTCCTCTACAGTTGTTCCGTCCGTCATGTAACGCTGTCTGCACCGTTTGTGAGGACTTGCGACCGTATACTTCAGGCCGTCTTGACAGCTACGACTGTAGTGGCGAACAACAAAGGCGAAATGGATGCTTATAGTAGTTTTCAAATTCTTCTCTTTAATGGTACATAGTGTTGATGTTGTAATGAACGTGAAGAACAAAGCATTTTGTACATGTCCTGAGGGAGATTGTCTTGCCATAACATTACTTTGCTTCGCGGTGCTAACACCGTTGAAGCTCACTAGAAAAACGTTTTATTGCACTGGGAATTTATTTTCAGTCTACTGTTTATGATGCCTGACAGTAAGGCTGCGCATTGTACTTACATGCTTGAAGGAAATATTTACATACATGTAATCAAATAAGTGTATACGTTGAGGAGAAAGGGCAGCATCCTCGATCCTCTTTCTTCTTTTGATATTTCTGATACCCCGAAGAACACACACGGTCCTCAAGATGTCCCCAGAGTGTCATCATGTCATCGTCCTTCGAGGTGTATCCCCGGAACTTCCTGAGGATCACACTCAGGAACATCTTGTGCCTGTCCCTATTGGTAGGTAGCGGGACGAGAAGTGTTACTTTGTTTAGTTTACCTGCCCAGACTCCCTGAACACATTTGTTTTGTTTTTAGGTCGATCCTTCAACCGGACTGACCTTTTTCTGAAACAAATGGTGGTCCAGCGTAAAATTATCTGCCACCAAAGGAGGGAATGGAGAGGAAAGGAGGCATACATGAAGCATTTCTCGTGGAAAGGACAGAAATACGCGATTCTGTCGTATTTAGTGTTGTCAATCGGGATATCCCGAAACCCGAAATCCCGCTCAATTTTTGACTTCCTGAGGTCCCGGAATTATTTCCGGAAAATCCCGGGATTTCGTGAGAGCAAATACGAGTATAACAGGAATATCAAATACCCGTGGGCCATCAGGCGCAGGCTGACTGTTTTGTAAGAAAATTGCACCTTTTATGACTGCTGCCTACACGTGCGTACAGATATTTGCTGACCGTCCCTTCTTCTAGCGCAAAAACTGAACGGACCTTCAACTCGGCAGCCAGTATTTGCACAAACGTTCGCTCCGAACTGGGGCACACTACCTTCGACGCTCTATGCTTTCTTCGGTCATGTTTTAATCATCGTAAACTGTTAGTAAATTTATTCCTTTTGGGGTATAAACGGCTTGTCCCAGGGCGCATACCTTTTGAGGTATAAAGACTATACCTTCCTCGAGGTATACTATCTTTATACCTCCCTGAAGGTATATTATTTGCACCTCAGGGTATAAACATATACCTCCTAGACGGTATATTTTGAAGACCTTATAGTATAATTGACGAAAACCGTAATATTCGATTTATTTCAGCATCATATCTGTATGACGGCTTCCCAACCCGGCATCCACAAATTTTGAAAAAAAAAAAGGACCGAAGGAACGATAACGAAACAAGAAAATACTTGGAGACGCTCGCGCACAAACTCACAAAGCATGAATGTGAATCGAAGAGGAAAGAAATGAACGAACAATTAGCATCAAATTGGAAACTAAGAAGCAACACCAACAAATACTGGGGAAACTATTTCCAGGAGCACTTGGCATTTGCTGGAGAACAGATACATATACAACACACCGCGGCTACGCATGGTGGAGACCATCCTTCGCCCGGGAAGCAACTTAAGAAGTGAGGGCGTGTAGATTTATTTATTTTCGGAACAAATAATAGGCTTCTACATGTCAATTCTCAACCTAATTAGAATGCTACTGTATTACTATGTTTTTAAATTAACTTATTGTTTAACTGAGACGATATAGTCGCCGTCACAAATTAATGCGATCCCACATGTTGCGGAAGAAAAGGTAAAGGTACAAAACGCCGTATAAGGTATAGACCGAGTGATCTATACCCTACATATGTATTAAACAGGGTATAGACAGTAGTAATGAGGTATAAATGTCGAGCTTCAGACCTGATTTATACCTTTTTTATACCTTTTACATACCTTTTCTTCTAACAGTGTACAAAGTGATAAACACACAGCGGTGGTGTTATAAACCATTTAGTGTTTCGTTTCTTTCCATTCTTTTTCTTTCTTCTTTTTTGGTTGTTCTGCTGTTCTTCATTGCAGTGGAATGTTATACCGTTTGAGGAAATTATAAAGTAATATTTCATGTTACTTCAAGCGTAGCGGGCTTCTTTTCAATTGCAACAGTGAAATGCAGATGACTCAAAGAGGCATTATCATGGCAAAAATAATAATATGTAACCATTTCGCCGTCACTATCTTACCAATGTGCTTACACCGCGAGTCACCCGCGGGTCACTCGCACGTTGTTGCGGGAGGCGGGTCTAGGTGTTCGGTGTCGTGCGGGTAGCGGGTCGTGTGCGGTCAACGCATTTTACCACTATTTAAAAACACACCGAGTTGCTCAATTTCTTACGCATCTGTACTACAGTGGCTCGAAATGACTAAGACGTCGTTGATAAGGGCGGCACAGAAACCCTTAGGGTGCAACAGCGCCTGTGTGTCCCTCTTTGTCCATGTCCACGCATTTGCACTTTTTTGCCCGCTGCGCTGACGTCGTACAAGAAATCATGCACACAGACACGTCTAAGCATGAGGCATAGACCAGGGAGTATATCCTCAGTTTACTCGTCAACGTTCATCGCGTTGCGGGTACCGGGTTGGATGCGGGTTAGCTTTTGGAGAAAATATGCGGCCGGATGCGGGTCAGATAATTCTAACCCGCGCAGGACTATACCTGGAAGCATCATCTGAATTTGTCACAATCCCGAAATTCCGTCCCGGGATCCTGGGATTGACAGCAAAAAAATCCCCAAATCCCGGGACTGCAAAATTGGCTGGGGATTGACAACCCTAGTCGTACTGCTTTTGAGCCTACTTGAATATCTCAAAACAAAAGGAGTAAGAAACATAGACTTTACAATGATTCAGAGCTGATACTTCAATCAATTCCTCGCTTGGCGTATTTGTTGTTTGCATAATCGAAAGAAACGTGAGCAGTTAACCATCCGTTTTGTGTTACAGGCGAGTGGGGCTGTCGAATTTAACAGAGGGTCGCGTAACAAGCAACAAATAGTATATCTGTTTTCACTCCGGAATACCTTCCGGAGTGGGTTTTTCTGTCTTTCATATTTCTCTCTGCTTCCTTCTTAAACCGCTGCGCTTATTTTCTGCTATGCAATGCGATAGTTAACCAATATGAAAGGAGTCGGTATGCAACTGTTTTCTGTGCATGTACAATAAAAAAAGTTGATATCGGTTGAATGCATCAGCATATAAAAAATAAAAGAAAAATAGAAAATATGGTTAATCCTAGAAGTGCTCTGGCGCTGTTCTAAAGTTGTCCTCACATAGCTCTGAGGATACCGTGGAGACGCTATATTAGATCCAAAATGACATGTTGAGGATGATTTGAGGATCAGACTCACCCTCCTGGGGATGCCACCCCCGTCCATGCATGATACTCTTAGGATATCCGTGGGATGACGGTGTGTTGTCGGGGACCACTACGTCTTCTCTTTCTGGCCTCGTACCCCCATGTGCCCTCGAACTCAGCACACGTGCCATTCTCACCCGACACCATCATCAGGGGAGGAATATAGTTTACAATTTTTGGCGTATTGCTCGACGATTATCCTTACACTGACGTAGTTGTTTGTTCATTATTTTCACACGACAAGCTAGCCATATATTGGAACGGAAAGAAAAAGAAGATGATGATGATGAACGAGCATGGGAACGAACCTTGGAACGGGACGAGCATGTATGAGAGTACGAGAATGCGAGCTATCGGAACAAATGAAACAGTCCTATTGGTCGGAGAAAGTGCAGGCACGCTGCCAGCCATTCCCAGCTTTCGTGGACAGCGACGCCTTGCGCCCTCTCGCGACCATTGAGTGAAACTTGCCGCAAAGACAATAGAAAAGGGCTGTAGCAGCTGTTCTATCCAAGGTATCGTAATATTCCCGAGGATACACGTTCAGACATCTATTCTAACCTTATACAAACGAAAAATATCGCTATGCATGAAATACATTTGGTTCCCCAGGCATCCCGCAATCCGGACCATGAATACATGGGAGGTATGGGGATTTTCACGCAGGAAACGATTTCATCGCTTAATATCTTTGGTAATGTATGATGCACTGTAATATTCCCGTGGATATACGTTGTAGGGTACCTCTAGATTCAACATTTAGAAGAAGTTTCAGAGTCACTCAATCGTCTGCGGTTCCCTTGCACGGCAAACTTGGCCCAAATGCCAAAATTTGGAAAAAGTAAAAGTGGCTTCTCCGCGTTGCAGCGGTGTGTAGCAGGGAAGTTACCTTTACGCGTCAGTTGAACTTTTCTCTGCTTATTTAGATTTAGTAACTGCTTTTGACCTCATTTCCTGAGTCAGATATAATTTTGAGAGCATGGTTGGTACATTATGCGCCCACGGGTGGAACACGAATTTTGAAGCGTTATCTCTTATCATATTAATTATTAAAATGCCGCTGTTCGATGAATTCGTTTGTGTTAACGTATTTGAAGCGTATACGAAGAGGGGAGACAAGTCCTGTAGATCACATAAACAAAATACAGAAACCGACACTGAAGATTTTTGTTTAAGTTTAATTTGTACAAGCTTTCGCGTGGAGGTCCACGCTTCCTCAGGTACGTGTCCTTGGTACCTGAGGAAGCGTGGACCTCCACGCGAAAGCTTGTACAAATTAAACTTAAACAAAAATCTTCAGTGTCGGTTTCTGTATTTTGTTTAACGTATTTGAGAAAATTTTAGCAGTATACTATTTGTTTATCACCAATTGCCATTCGGTTTTAAGAACATCTGACTGTAGTAATTGGCCTGGTCCTATGATCGGGGTGGCGAAACTACAACATGGACCCCTGGGCCCTGCCCTGAGTCCTGCGCGTATTTTTGTCCGCGCGACACGTGTGCGGAGGGTTGTCAGCGCGCTTATCGGCGGGGGCAGGGCTGCGTGCGCGCTTACCCTCTCACATTTTTCAGGCTTTGCCGACTTCTTTCGATATTTTTTAGCCTTGGCCGACTTCGTTCGCATATTTTTTCCTGCGCCCGGCAGGCGGCGCTCGGGTGGAGGCTCTTACCGGTGTGCGGAGCGTGGCCGGAGGGCTGCGTGCGCGCTTACCCGCTCACATTTTTCATCCTGGGCCGACTTCAATCGCAATTTTTTTTTCAGCTACAACAGGTGTGCAGTAGACTGTTTACATGCAAAGGATAGACATACAGAAAAGTACAACTGAAAATATATTTATTAGTCATTAGTGTCAGGACTTATGTTATGACTCTATGTGAAGGAGAAAAACCCTGCCAAAAACCTGAAGCAGAAGAAACACAATACACGTAACAAGGATTATACTTATTACAGGTATGATGCAATAGCATTGAAGGGGTATCACACATCATACACAGTATTTTTTATTTACACGCCTGATGTGTGTGCAAATTTTTTTTATAAGGCTCACATTTTTTCAGCCTGGGCAGACTTCTTTCGCCATTTTTCCGCCTGGGGCGACTTCATTCGTATTTTTACCCGATACAACAGGTGCGCAGTAGGCGGTTTACATGCAAGTAGAGACATGCAAAGAGGAGTCATGCACAAAAAGTACAAGAGAAAATATATGGATTAAGGCCAATAGCACTGGGAATTGTAATGCGAATTGTGATGCCAATCAGGTGAAGGAGAAAAACCGAGCTGAAAACCTTCACGACATGAAACAGAAGAAACAAAATCCAAGACAGTACATGTAAATAATATACATATTTTATTCACTATACCTAGCCATAAACAAAATACAGAAACCGACACTGAAGATTTTTGTTTAAGTTTAATTTGTACAAGCTTTCGCGTGGAGGTCCACGCTTCCTCAGGTACAAAGTCAAGTGGTGACACACATAAGTATATATAGTATAGCCATATACACGACTAAACATACAGCTGTACAAAGAAAGGGAAGGGGAAAGAGGTATGGTGCCACATGTCTGTGCACAATGAATAGCTGGGCAGACGGATAAGTGACCTCTAACCGTTTAAGAACAGTAAAAGGTGTTATTGTGAACAAAAAGGCTCGCCAACCCAGTTTCGCGGAAGGGGGGGGTCAGGAGTATGGGAAACGAGTGGCCCAGAATGGACAAAGGGGAAGGTTACGGATTATCTAACGGAGTGCCAGACGATAACTGAAGCGAAGATTCATTGTGCACAGACATGTGGCACCATACCTCTTTCCCCTTCCCTTTCTTTGTACAGCTGTATGTTTAGTCGTGTATATGGCTATACTATATATACTTATGTGTGTCACCACTTGACTTTGTACCTGAGGAAGCGTGGACCTCCACGCGAAAGCTTGTACAAATTAAACTTAAACAAAAATCTTCAGTGTCGGTTTCTGTATTTTGTTTATGTGATCTACAGGACTTGACTCCCCTCTTCGTATACGCTTCTATACCTAGCCATCTGAAAGAAAACATAAAATCAACATTCATCACATTGCTTACTAGTTTAATATTCCAACATGACACAAATTTAATAAATGAGTTTCTTATGAAGTGAATAGCGCAGACATAAGCAAATAATTAGACTCAACACGATCAACACATAGCATTAATACAGAACCAATCCTCCAATATGTAGAGAAATAATAGCTACACAATACCATATCAAAACGAGAAACAGTCACCACATTTAATCAAAGAAGATATTCTTAATCAATACGATTACAATCGAAATTACAAGTTTTATTATAAAACTTCTGAGACGTGAGAACCTGATAGATGTAAGTAATTTCGCGGACAATAGCTAAGTTTAATATTCCAACATGACACAAATAATCAGTTTCTTATTAAGTGAATAGCGCAGACATAAGTAGCGCAGACATCTTTGTATGAATGTTCTTGAATGGCGTACAAGACAGTATTAGATGAAAATCGCCCGGTGGTCCACCGCAGTTGATATGTTCGTTGAGTTTCAATAAGTGATGATACATCAGACCTTGTATAACAATATTGAACTTCTCCTCATTCGACATCGTTGCAGAGGCTGGTAGAAGAAAATAATTGCGTTGCCATGGTGGTGGAACATATCATGTGATAAGTTTTTATGTACTTTCCATCTCAGATATGTGCAATTTCAACAAATCCGTAATGAATCGTGCGGTATAGACCGCTTGTATATGATAATTTGATCCGACTGCTTTCTTGATGAACGCAATGCCCATTGCAATGATTACAATTACATCTGGTCTAGTGTATTTCAATTCTTCGTTAGCAAACCTCAAAAACTCCGCCATCAATCCCAGTGGCCCTTCCGACGTTGATGTGCAGATATTCTTATAAGTATTGTAGATTCGGCATATAAATTATTGCACGTTCAGTTCTGTAGTTTGTACCATTTCTCTGAATACGACCATGTCTAGGACGTATTCAAATGCAGCCTTAATGGAATCGTTTCGCGGCTCTTCCTTTTCGAAGCAGTTTTTTATCACATCTTCCCATGACTTATGGTAGCGAGTACAAAATATGTTCATCTTTTCATTGTAGAGCAATTGTCTCTTCTGTTTTCAAGTGCTCGATTACACTTGATTAAAACCATATCTATGCTCATTTTATTGATTAAAATTTTATTATCTGGTTTAGAATGCTATAATATCCACCAGTCGTGAGAATTATTGTTTTGACCCTGTTTCAAGTATTCACTCGACTGGTATTCTATGAGTTGTGAAGTTACTACCTGAAATAATTATTGTCTTGCATTTGTTTCAATTGTTCACTCGATTGATATAAGTAAAAATAATCTCTAAGATGGGAATGCTTCATACCTCTGAGTTTCATTTCAGATTTGATGTTTCTGTGTGGTTCATTAGAACTTTGTGTTGCAAGATATTACAAAAATTGATGTAATTAAATTTGTTTCTCGTTTTTGATTGAGTATTGTTGGTACCATTTAATAATTTGGACTTTCTCTACATGTTCAATAAGAATATCGCATCTGCACAAACTTAGTCGACTTGTCAACCACTTTGACGAAAGATTTCCGTTTTAAGGAAAGGATGCGAAAAGATAGTGATCCCAACGAGTAATATCGGCATCTATTTGCACTGCACAGTAAAATATATCGCCTCTGAACTATCTTATCTGACCTCTAGAGCGTTCTGTTTGCTGGAGGAAGGAATATAGCCCCAAACCCTTTGAGTGATAAAGCATGGGATAAAGCATAAAGTCTCCCGGCTTTGAGGAAAAGAGTGAAAACCGAGATGAAAACAGTGCATATTTTCTATGTCTTGGATACCTCCATCAAGGTTCGTAGTGTTTGTTGGAATGAAAAGTGTATATTGTTCGGTTTTATGATGGTTCAATGATAGATTATTTTCCTCTGTTGTTGTTTACGTGTCGCCGCTTAGAGTGTTCCTCTGTTCTTCAGCGTTAAATCTGTGCTATAGTGTTAAATTTGTAATATTTCGCTTTTTGATTGATTGATTAGCTATTATTTATCTGTGTGTTGGATGGTGCGCAGGTGTGATTCTCTATTAATTGTAGCTGTTGATTGTGTTGTTTCTCGTTATTTCCTTACGTCTATGCTGTTCACTTAATAAGAAATTGGTTAATTAAAAGTTGTGTAATGTTGGAATATGAAACTTAGATTCCCTATTGCGCACGAAATGTTATGACAGATATTCACACTATTGCAATGATGGTTCGCACGTATAGGAATATTAGACTTTTTATAATACAACTTGTAATTTGATTGTAATCATATTGATTAAGAATATCTTCTTTGTAGTGGTATAGATTTTATTTCTTCTTGTGTTAGTGTCTTTCGTGTTCCGTGGTCTTCCATACATATATCGGCACCCGTCTTCAATAAATCATAGCAGATATCATCAGAGCTGGTTGTTGGCTAGGAGCGTGCTATGTGGTGAAGTTCATTTTTAACATATCTATTTTCTGTGTTGATAAAACAAAGTAATGTTTGTAGTGTCTCTTAGAATGAAAATTGTATAGTGTTCGATTAGATTATGTCACGATGGTGATTTTATGATAGTTAAAGTGATAGATTATTCTCCTGTGTTGTTTTGATTAAGAATAACTTCTTTGTAGTGGTATAGATTTTATTTCCTCTTGTGTTCGTGTCGTTCGTGTCCCATGGTCTTCCAGGGTCTCTGCTGTTCACAGTTAATTACATACAACTATCGGAACTTCCCTCTGTTGAAATGTTTGTAGTGTCTCTTAGAATGAAAATTGTATAGTGTTCGATTAGATTATGTCACGGTGATGATTTTATGGTAGTTCAAGTGATAGATTATTCTCCTTTGTTGTTTTGATTAAGAATAACTTCTCTGTAGTGGTATAGATTTTATTTCCTCTTGTGTTCGTGTCGTTCATGTCCCATGGTCTTCCAGGGTCTCTGCTGTTCACAGTTAATTACATACAACTATCGGAACTTCCCTCTATTGAACTGATGGTTCTCACGTATAGGAATATTAGACTTTTTATAATATAGAACTTGTAATTTTGATTATAATCGTATTGATTAAGAATATCTTCTTTGATTAAATGTGGTGACTGTTTCTTGTTTTGATATGGTATTGTGTAGCTATTATTTCCCTACATGTTGGAGGATTGGTTCTGTATTAATGCTATGTGTTGATCGTGTTGAGTCTAATTATTTGCTTATGTCTGCGCTATTCACTTCATAAGAAACTCATTTATTAAATTTGTGTCATGTTGGAATATTAAACTAGTAAGCAATGTGATGAATGTTGATTTTATGTTTTCTTTCAGATGGCTAGGTATAGTGAATAAAATATGTATAATATTTACATGTACTGTCTTGGATTTTGTTTCTTCTGTTTCATGTCGTGAAGGTTTTCAGCTCGGTTTTTCTCCTTCACCTGATTGGCATCACAATTCGCATTACAATTCCCAGTGCTATTGGCTTTAATAAATATATTTTCACTTGTACTTTTTGCGTATGACTCCTCTTTGGATGTCTATACTTGCATGTAAACCGCCTACTGCGCACCTGTTGTATCGGGTAAAAATACGAATGAAGTCGCCCCAGGAGGAAAAATGGCGAAAGAAGTCTGCCCAGGCTGGAAAAATGTGAGGCTTTTTATAATAAAACTTGTAATTTTGATTGTAATCATATTGATTAAATGTACTATCCCTTCTGCTTAATTGAAAACGCGTGATTACCACTAATAAAAAAAATATTGTGTATGATGTGTGATACCCCTTCAATGCTATTGCATCATACCTGTAATAAGTATAATCTTTGTTACGTGTATTGTGTTCCTTCTGCTTCAGGTTTTTGGCTGGGTTTTTCTCCTTCACATAGAGTCATAACATAATTCCCGACACAAATGACTTTAATAGATATATTGATACGGGCAGCACAGCGTGGCGATGGCAATGATTTAATGCATGAGAATGGTTGCGCGTGACATGCACTTCATCTTCATCTACCGGCCGTTACATTACTCCCCCTCCTTGAAGTGGTGACCCCCGGGCACCACAGCTCGCGAGTCGACGTGGACGAACGGCAGTTGTTGAACAGTGAAAAATGTGGTTGAGGTGACGCTGATGGTGACGCTGTGCCGCTCGTTGGAAGGTCTGTGGTCCGAGGGCGGGCGTTGAGCCATCACTGGGTGCTGCTGTCACGGGCGTCGGTTCTCAACGGGGCTGGGGGCTTCTGGTCAGGTCAGGTCGTCTTGGGCCTCATAGTTCTGTCGGCAGGTCGGGGCTGGGGTGTCGATGGCCCTGGTAGCCCAGGTCGGTCGGGACGAGCCAACACCTCCACCAAATGATACGGGCAGCACAGCGTGGCGATGGCAATGATTTAAGGGCAACTTGCATGAAGCGAATGTACAGAGAAAAAGCTGCGAACTTCGCTCAGCGTCGAACGCCCGGAGCAGGGCGTCAAGAATGTGAGCGTCCGCCGCCGATCTCCCCATGCCAGATATTTTCGCCCAGCGTCCGCGATTCCGGAAGCGTCAAATGCAGATGAACCAATCAAAGTGCTCTTCCGCTACGAATCTACGCCAGATCGCCTGCACGTGGTCGTCTGCTCTCGTGAATCATCGTTATCGTCCTCTTCTTGCAACTGGATGCTGTCGTCTGCTCGCTGTTTCGCCAACTGCATCGCTAGAACGTGAGGCATTCTCTGCCAACAGACTTGTAGTATTTGGAGTATTGTATTTAAAATACTGTATTTTAAATACAATTTCCGGTATTTTGGTACTCTACTCAATACTTTTTGTTTTGTGTATTTGTACTTTATTTAAAATACATTTTATGGTATTTTCTACTCAATACTATAATTACATATTTTGGATCTCCCTCTCAAACTTTCTGTGTCTCGTCTTTCCATTATCTTGCTTGTTCAGTGGAAATTTCCTGACTCCCTCGGACTTGACCTGGATATTGGCCCTTCTTGGAGGTCTCCATTTAGATATCCTACAATGTGTGTCCTAATCTTTGGCCAGTGAGGGTTCTATTATGTGTGCCCTGACGCAGTGACGCCGAATTCTGACCTCGCCGAGCAGGGACCTGCTAGAAGTTTGCTTTGTTAATGGTCACATATACTTAGTGGAGTTATGTGGTATCTCTTTGTCATCTTTTTGGGACTTGTGTTTAGATGAGTTCTATCACACAGCGGCGGCTTGCGTAGTGCGCGAGGTTTTGGTGATTCATGTCGCATAGCGGCGACTTGCCGCATTGACCAGTGTCCGGTGACTTTTTGCGTTCAAGGATAAATAGTATCTTAATTGTATTTCAAATACTTTTTGAAGTATTTTGTACTCTATTTTAATTACTTTAATTTTCAAGTATTTATACTCTATCTTAATTACATTCTAACGTTAGTATTTATTATCTTATCTTAAATACATTTTTGAGTATTTTGTACATGTCTGTCTGCCAAGAAACATGTTTTGTCGCCGTAGTGAATATGCCTTTCGGTACGTTACTGGGCGCATCTTTTCAGACAGTTGTTGTATTTAGTTTGCAAATTTTGTGACATTAAATGGACTTTTTCGAGCAACTGATTTCACTAATCTATCACCTTATAGCCTGGCAACAGTGACATCACAGCATTGCTTCCCCTCGACGCCGTCCGCTGGCTTCTCGTCCCATAGAGCCGCTGCCGGCGAACAACTGGGGGCCTATTCCGACCTATGTCGGCAGCGCGAACGTGTCGTTCGGAAGCGTGAACGCGTGGTATATGACGCAACGTAACGCTATCGAAGAGAATTTAGTATTCTGTGCGCTTCAAACGCGCCGCCCGTAAGCGACGGTGTCGCTCACGGAAACGACAGCCTCCAGCCTGTCGATATGGCGGATGATGCTGTCGTTAAGCGGAGCGAGAGCTGTCAAGATGGCTGCAAGTTACTTCGCGTGGCTCATATATAAACACAAGCACGGTTGGCGCCGGTGTTTAGATCGGGCGACAACGGGTTTGTATCAGATGAAATGTCTTTATTGAAACCACTTTGCCACAGAGACAATTCTCCACCCTATCATACATATCAAACAATACACAAAGGTCTGCCTATTGGCGAATTCGGGTGGTCATTTCGGAGCAACTTTTTTTGCCAGATCTCAAGCAGTCATGTTGGCTTGGTCAAAATGAAGCAAACCTTGCATGTTCGCGTGGCGCTTTCCGAGCGCTCGGAATTTGCTAGCTAGCACTTTTTTTGCCCGGTCTCAAAACGATAGAGCACCGGATTGCTCAACTATATCCGGTGTCGTCACATCCGCATCAATATGGCCAGCGCCGAAGTTAGCAGACGACGTTAGCAGACGACGGAACCGTTGAAATGCAGTTCAGCATGGCGGAGGGAATAGAAAGTGAGAAAAGTGCAGGAATGTCGTTGTCCCATGAACTGGGAACAGTTCTTCTTGCGCCTCCTTATTCACCAGAGTCTGATGACGATAGCGGGAACGATTTCGAGGAAGATGTGCTGTCCTTCGCGAACGCCTTCTGGGCGTTAATCTGGAGGGCCTGGCTCGAGAATTTGAGAAAGTGAGCGCATTTGTATCTACATATTCAAATAATTGCATATGTTGATGTTATTGCCTGCTTTTATGTACGTAGCTTATATTTGTCTCAAACTATCACCCGAGACCATACAGTATACAGTTTAGCAAAAATTCTACTGCCCTAATTCCTCTGTAGATATCTAGATTTCCTGGGGTAATTAGCTGCACACAAGCCCCGTGTCACGTACGTCAACCGGCACGACATGATCTCACTGACACTCCAGGGAATTTGTGACAACCGCCGCCGTTTTCTGGACGTGTCAACAGGCTTTCCCAGCAAGATCCATGATGGGAGAGCCCTCACACTGTCCAACATATCAAAACGTCTGCCTTCTCTGTGTGATGGTGGCTGGTACCACATTCTCGGTGACGCTGCTTATGCTTGCCGGGAATACCTTATAACTCCATATAAGGACTATGGAAACCTGACGGATTGAACCTGAAGACATGAAGCTGAGTGCCAAAAGAGTGCTCATTGAGAACACCTTTGGCATTCTAAAACAAAGATTTCAGCCGCTAACGGACATAGATTTTTTTTCAGTGGAAAGGATGTGTCAGTTGATCATGTCGTGCTGCGTTGTGCACAATCTGTGCACCGATGCTAATAACCTCATGGAGGACAGTCTCCAGGAGAGCCAAGAAGATCTGGACCCTGGAGATGGAGACGTCGGGGAGGAGCAAACTGAGCTGTGCACCCTTGGAGAATTGAAGCGTCAGTGGCTGGTCAACATGGTCACTCAAGAGTAGGTAGAACAACACAGTATAGAAGCCCTTTCGGTTCATCTGTAATGTGCCTCCTAAGTTTATATATATACTTCATTAGGTAGTGTGACATACCTTTTGCCAGAATATTAGAAAACAGAGAGCCAGGGGCTAAAATAGGGACAGGAACATTGTTCCCAAGGCAAAGGTGCACAGAGACCTGCAGACGGACAAACACGGAAGCATCCCACGCCAGCGAGTGAGTTTAGTGCATGCAAAGGAGTGAAATATGAATAAGACACTGCATGTGGGGAAACAAGGAGAAAAAGAGGGAATATGAAAATATATCATTCTAAAGGCACCTCTGCTTTTCCTAACAGACGTCTTATCAAGTTGCCGTTTATCATACGGAGTCTCACAATTTCTTTGTGCCGCCTTTC
Source organism: Ornithodoros turicata (assembly GCF_037126465.1). NCBI lineage: Eukaryota > Metazoa > Arthropoda > Arachnida > Ixodida > Argasidae > Ornithodoros > Ornithodoros turicata. The sequence continues at coordinate 4,454,436 of NC_088208.1, forward strand.
TCTGTTTTGTTCACGCTCCCTTTCTCTTTCATCTCTGTGCCTATTCATTTCATCCATTTTTTTCTTCAAAAAAAGCTTTTAATTCAGCCATTCTGGCTCGTCCAGGCTGATTCCTGCGGTGGCGTGGTGTACTGAGAGTCGGCTCTGGTGTAACTGTTGCCGCTGTTGGTTGCCACTGTTGGTTGCCGCTGTTAACTGTTGGTGTAACTGCTGTTTCAGTTGCTGCAGGGGCTCTCACACTGTCTGGCCCTTCTGACCCTGTCGGCACTTCGTGTGATCTGGAAGGCAGTGTACCACGTCCTATGGTAGCATCACAGGGAGGCACTTTTCTCCTGACGTCAGTAACATTCCATATTACTTGTGGCTGTATACTGTCGTCGGCTTGTTGCCCGTCTGTGCTCCAATTCCTTCTCATATGGCACAGCTTGCCTGCTTCGGCCAGATGTCCTGTTATTATCTATTGACTTTTTTTTTTCCTCTTCACTACTGTCTTAATTCTTACGTCGCACTGGTTTTGCGTTTTTGTTGTGTTTAGAATCCTGTTTAATTCGTGGGATACTGACTCAAACATTTGCTTTTTGTTTTTGAACTTTTTGTATGGTCCTATCTGTGTACTATAACGACTGTATAAGCCCATCAATAACATTGTCTCTCCGTCTGTCCATTTTGATGCTGAAAGAAAAAAAAGCAAATGTTACATTTTCACTGCACCTCTACTTCATAATGAAGTTGTGTAAAGTCGTAATTAATTTAAAACACCTTGTAGGGGGTTCAACTCCCTCTTTCCCTTAAACCGTACCTTTGGTAGTGCATTTGGCAGGAGAAAACAAGGGGAAAATACTCCTCCCTATTTAATGTTCTCATAGAACCCATCCCGTAATATTTTTCTGGCTATGCGCTACTCTGCACTGATGTTGCCTATATATACTCTGTAGCGACCTTGCAGATTATGTGCCAGACACTTAATGCTTTCCTATAAATAGCCACAGTATGTGTATTTAGCGTCTCACATTTATGTGGGGAAATGTTTCTCTACAGAGCACAACCTCACTTTGTACAATATACATTACATCTGCTGTTGGCTGACTCTTCACGTGTGCTTGCAACCGCTTTGACTTTCTGTGTTGAGATGAAATTAAAATGGTATTATATACCTGTGTTGAGCAAACTTTTACTCAGCTTCAATACAGGGTACTTTTAGTTGAGTGCAAAGTGCTTATGCAACCAGGTACATGCTTTCTTGCTGTCCTCACAACCACTTTGCTCCTGATTTCTCCACATGAGTTCATGACTTACCATCGTTTTCGTCTGCATCCTGGCTCGGAGGATTATCTGGGAAGCCCTTTGATGACCCCGCAACTGTTAAAACAAAAGAAGGGGTATCGTGAGAACAAAATTATGCATTACAGTCCATTTACAAAAAGCAATCACATGGAGATGTACACCTATTTCCACTTAGCTCGCTTACGGGCCGTATAAGGGGGGAGCGCATTTTTATTGTAAGCAACGCAACATAAATCGGCTTGCAAACTACAAATCCGAACTCCGGACACCCCGCGTATCATCACAGAGACACGCGTTATCACCAACAGTGTTTACAAAGCTATTATAGCAACTTTTTGCCAATTAACTTTGTTACGACGAGGATCATTGCGTGTTCACAGCACTTACCCGACAGGTTTCCGCTGCAGATACCTTCCAGGAGCCTCAAAACATCGCTACTCACAGTGATTTCAGTCATCGTTCATGAACAGTGCGCTAGCAAACGATGTTGTTTGGCAGGCGACGGAACCGGAAAAAAGGAGCATCGTGCCCCTAGCGTGATCCAAGTGCCAAAAACCGCTAGATTTCTAGCAATCATGTTCGGGTGGTAATAGTAACGTGATCCAGCTCGGCCGCCGACCTATGGTGGCTAGATGAATATTGTCTGGTGTGAGGAGCACCCACAGCCTCCTACCCGTCGGAGCGGGACTCTTGCGGAAGACGGCCACCAGGCGCGCTGCTCCACGGATGTGTGCTAGTTTCTGGGCGCTCTGGCTGGTCCCCGGGCGGAGTTATTTCGCCGTGACATATCAGAGGGTGGGATAGCGACGCTGTCGTGTCTTCGAAGTGCTTTATTTTACTTTATCGTCGGCTGTGCTCTGTTTCTGTGGAATGGTGAACCTTTAGCAGACTTCTGACGCCCCTGTGAAGAAAAAGCGGCGTGCAAAAACGAACAGAGCGCCGACCATCCGCCGTCGTACATGAACGAATTCAACAGGGGTGCCCATCAAATACTTTCCCATCAAGTACTCAAGTACACAAACTTGGGCTCCAGACAAAAAGTCACAAAAGAGTATCAAAAATGCTCATCAAATGCCCATCAATGCTTTTAGTGGGATGCTGTACCAAGAATCCGTCTGACATTTTACCAAAAAGGATTTTTGTGCTGTGAAAGAGCATATTTGTTGAAGCAAATTTATTGTTGAGAGGCTTGGAACGTTGAAAAAGTATCAACACTTCTATGATTATGTAAAACGAATAGAATGCACAGGCATCCCACACTATAACACTGCAACCGGCAGCACAATGACTTTGTCAATTGTCATTTCAGTTCTTCCAATGCAGGGTTCTATGCTTTTTATATTGTTTCGTTCATTGGCAATTAATAATCATTTTATATCACAGTGTGTGATTGCGTTACATAATGAACACTCTGAAAGACACACATGCTTTACTTTTTACATTTCACGTTTTTTAATTGGTCACATTGATTAAATTGCTGCAGATCACAGTCGTATAAAAATCATGGCTTGCATTGTGCTTCATCCTTTTTTATTTTCTTCGTATTCTTTTTTAAACATGTTGTATTTCAAAAAGCACAATGGAATACCCAGAAATATATAATCTCCGTTGGCCTGTACTTTTTCCCCCTTGAAATTTCCTAGCCTGTTACAACAGAAGATTAGTACCGGAACACCACACTAGGCAGGTGATCTTCGATCAGTCAGAGTATAATATATAATCACAGTCCAGATGACTCATTACCTCTCTACGTCTAACTGCAAATTATGTCATCTGATTAAGTCCATATGCACGGGTTAGCACTTAACCTAGGACTTTATGGCTTTAGAGCATTTGTCAAGAATGCTGGCTAAAGTTTTGCCAAACAAGCAAGTCACATATACTAAACAGTGAAATGCAAATGCGATACAAATTAAATTCGCAATGTACTTGATGAATACTTGAGGTACTTTGCCTAGTACTTTGTACTTTACTTGAAGTACATTTGGAATTGGGTACTTTGTACTGTACTTGAAGTACTAATGACGCCAGGTACTTGGTACTTTACTTTAAGTATAATTTGGAGGTACTCTTCCCATCACTGACAAGGCGAAGCCTTGATCATGTTGGCTGTCAAACCCATAGCGAATACCTCACAATGAACATTGTAAAATTCTATGCTGTGATGAGAATGCACTTCCCCGTAAAGGGCATTAACCGTCCTCACGCAGAGCGGAGCAAAAAACAGAACCTTTCAAAGGAGGCGCGTCTCCATCAGTGAATACACTTATGTGAGCATTCAGACTCGTGTACAGATGTTCTTTGTTTTCATTGTGTGCATATGTATGTACATATACGTATATCATGATGAGGGGATGAAACAGGTTGTTGCTATTGCTGTGTATAATAAATTTTGTTTTGACATTGCGAGGTTGAAATTTGGAGATGATCGTGTCTTCATTGACTCATAGGAAACTTTATACATCGAGGAACAAAATGAAAGATTAACCGGTCTCGTTGCTGTGACATTCAAAAAATAATAAAAAAACGAAAAGTAAGAATGAACAAAGAAAAGTAACCTGATAAAAGAAAGAGATACAAAAGTTGAAAAGGAGGGTTGCCATCAGCTTTGTGACGTCCAAGCTACGCATGGGACATACAAAGCTGAATACCTGTTCCTTTGTGTGCTTGAATAAGCGGTCTTCAATGTGTTTTAAGCTATTACCATTACTGTTTTGTTTTCCATTGATATTTACCCCCCACCGTTCCTTTCCTCCACAAAACTTTTCGGCCACATGGGCGAAAACGGCCCGTTCAGCAGACGCGCTTCGGGAGCGTTCGGGAGAGTATTCGCATACATCCGTGTTGGCGTGCCACCTGACGGCGTCTTCCGCAAACGGGCCGCCTCGGCTGCGCCGCCCCTCACACCAGACAACATTCATCTAGCCACCATAGCCGACCTAGCAATTTCCGAGCGCTCGGCCGTGTTGCTACGAAATGACCACCCGAATTCGCTATAATTACATTTCTCCACTTGTTAACTGTCCTGACAGCTCCTTCTCTGGGAATTTAATATCGCGACTGATCCTGCCCACTGATTCTAATTGCGTGTAGGTCGTCAGCAAAATGTCCATGAGTAAACTGCGGTGCTCTATCACGAACAGCAAGACAATTTCATATTATTCCCGCGTTGAGCGAGAAGCGCGAGACTTCTCCATCGTCAACGCGTCGTCGTCGTCGTCATCTGCTTTCAAAATAAGGTATGGGGGGCTAGAATCCCTTCTAGCCCGCCATAAATAAGGCATTCTGCGTGATTCTCCTCCTGCTACACTATTGGGTCAGAGTGCGGCGTCTCGTTCCCAGACGTCTTAACCTCTAACGCAGTCAACAAACCAAGCGCACTGTCGATAAAAGCTATATGGGAATGCCAAAAGTGGCAGGTGTCGTTCCCGGTGCTCGTTATCGCCTTCTACCGATACTCCTCTATCAACACCGTCGCTGGCACTCGACAGCGGCTCGGCATAGGGCCCCTGACGGCACAACGCGCGTGGCAGTCTGCCGCGCGAACTTCGTTGCAAAAAAATCGCTGCATGCCTCAATGCTCGTCAATTCCGCTCGTCAATAGCGCTCGTCAATTCCGCAGGATTCGTTCTCTCGCATGCTTGATGCAGGCACCTCGACGAATGCTCCTTCCATCCTCTGATGAACAATAAGCATCGAAGTCCATGCAGTGCTGATGCAAAGCCATAGTGCCCCGTGATGGTTAAACGTTTCAGCCTACCAGTGCCAAAGACGGAGATCCGTAAAATGCGGTCTTGTCAGAGCTTATTTTAGAGTAAATATCGCCGGTGCCGTGGTATGCTGTGTAAAAGTTAGGAGTGTTGAACATGTACATTGAACTGTAATCGTTCAGTCGTTGTGTTTCCTGATTTTCTCGCTCAAAACGCCCTCTCCCAAATCCCCCTCTCTCTTCATTAATTTCTTGCACAGCACCACCGAAGAGAAAATCCTGCCGACGCCCATTCCCAGTATACGGCTGCAAGAAAAGGGATATTTCTTGATTCCTCAATGTAGTAAAAGTTTATGAATGTTTTGTACAACAAGGACAGAGGGGACCCTGCCTAAGAATGAAAAATTAAAGAAACAAAACATTGGAAACTGACAGAAACGATGTTTAATGATTACATAGTTACAAAGGCGTGTCCGAGTATATCGACATATCGAGTACATCTGATGATTGATCTGGAGTCTGGCTTTGGCTCCTTATTGGGCTTGCAGATGCCGATGGCGATAGGTGCGCCTACTATCTTGACATCCCCCTTTTTCTCTTTTTTAGAGGTAGAGTCTCACGACCAGACTGACAGAGCGACCAAACCTGGTAAAAGTTGTGTCGTCTTCTGTGTGACGTCGTCAAAAGTTGAGTGGGTGACTTGCTGGAGCACACAGTGCTCAGCACTTTTTGTCTGAGTGTCTGTCCTGTGCTGTTCTGCTTTTGTTAGACAGACGAAAGATTTACTGCGGCGATGTAGAGCTTAGTGTGTTTCTTAGGTTGAGGAGGGCCATTTGTATGTCACTTCCATCTAAGGCACATTTTCGAAGTACACCCTTGGCTGTCTGCACTGCTCGTTCAGCGAGGCCATTAGGTTGTGGGTATCTCGGGCTTGAGGTGACATGATGGAATTCCCAGTCTTTGGTGAAGTTCTTGAACTCCTTCGCTGTTTAGCAGGGGCTGTTGTCGGTTTCAAGGACCTTTGGTATACAGTGAGTGGCTAACCATTACTTCATGACATTGACAGTTTCCTGTGCAGACTCTTCTGTAGTTCTCTGAAATCCAGGTAACCAGAATAGCTGTCTATACTATGACAATATATGACTGTCCTTCAAAACTGAATAGGTTTGACGCCACTCTTTCCCAGGGTAGATCGGGCATCTCTTTCATGTGGATGGTTCCTTTGCTGGTTTTCTTTCTGTGGCTTGGCATGTTTTACATCTTTCTATATAATTTCTGACGTCTGTTGTTAGGCCAGCCCAGTATACTGTTTCTCGTGCCCTCTTCAGGCAACTGTTGCTGCCAAGGTGTCCTGCATGTATCTGGGATAGTAGTCTTTTCCTCCACGCTTTGGGGATGACATTTCTGTCATTCCTGAAGAGTACGTCCTCGTAAACCCATCTCTGAAGAACCAGTATAGTTTCAGTGTTTCACTGAGTCCTTTTGTGTCACTTGACCAGCCCTTTTTGTGGTTTCCATGACCTCTTGAATGTCTTTGTATCCTGCAAGATCCTTTTTGAGTGCGTTCATCGTTTCTGGCGACATAGGTGCCATTGCCAAGATTTGTAGGTCTTGTGTGCAAATGTCGGTGGACTCGTTATCGACACAGTCTCTGTTAAGCAAGTCTGCAATGACAAGCTCTTTCCCTTTCTTGTAGACTATTGCTGGTGCGTACTGTTGTACATCCAGCAGAAACCTTTGTAATCGGGGAGGTGCTCTACTCAATGGCTTTCTTGCGATATTCTCTATGGGTCTATACATATATATTGATGGAATTTCTTGCACCCATATCTCATCGTCAGTGCCTCTTTCTCAATTTGTGGATAACTCTGCTGATCTTCTGTCATTGCTGCAGATGCATATGCGACAGGATTTCCTTCTTGTAACAGTACTGCTCCCAAGGCTTTGGAGCTGGCATCAACCGGTATGGTTACTGTGCCATTGACGTTGTAATACTGCAGCGTCGGGGCAGTCTTTAGTGCCTGTTTTATTTCTGCTAGCGCTTGCGTCTGTTCTGACGTCCACAGGAAGTCCGGATCCTTTGTAATGAGCTTTCTGAGCGGTGCCGTCTTGTCTGCAATGTTCGACACAAACTTTTTGCAAGTGCGGTATCATACCTAGTAGCCTTTGTAGTTCAGTCTTGTTCTTTGGCTCGTTGACTTGATCAACAGCGGCTACTTTGTCTTGGCCAATCTTGACTCCTTCTGAAGTTACCGTATGACCAAGAAACTTGACCGAATTGCTATCAAACATACACCTGTCTCTGTTAAGCTTTGCGCCGGCTTCTTTCAGTGCTTCCATGACCTCGTGTGTATATTCTTGTAGCTTCTCGCTTGTTTCAGCATACACCAGGATGTCATGCATGGAGTTGAATGTGTTTGGCGTACCTTCTAGGATTCTGTTGACGATCTGTTGGAAAACCCCTGGTGCTGTACCTATGCGAAATTGAACTCTCTTGAAGCAGTACCTGCCCCAGGGTGTGCTGAAATCCAGATACTTCTTTGTGCGTCCTCACACTTTCATTTGCCTAAGATCTAAGAGAGTGAGCCTTCTTTATATCTAAGAGAGTGAACCTTCTTTAGATCTGAGAGAGTGAACCTTCTTTAGATCTAAGAGAGCGAATCTTCTTTAGATCTAAGAGAGTGAACCTTCTTTAGATCTAAGAGAGCGAATCTTCTTTAGATCTAAGAGAGTGAACCTTCTTTAGATCTAAGAGAGTGAACCGCTTGGCACCTCTGAGGTGAGCAACAATCTCTTCCAGAGTCTTGAGTGGGTAGTTACGTCTGGTAAGAACCTTATTGAGTTCTACTGGCTCGAGGCAGATCCTTATTTTTCCTTTCTGTTTCACCAAGACCATCTCGCTGCAAAATGGGGTTGGTTGGTTCCACGACTTTTTCAACTATTCCCTTCTGCTTTATGCTGAGGAGTTCCTGCTTGACTTCCTCCATAATCGCGCATGGAACTTTTCTTGGTGGCCTGTTCACCAAAGTCTAACTTGCTTCCTCTTTTATGTCAGCATCATCCACAAAGTCTTTTATGCATCCCATACCTTGAAATATTTTGTCGTCCTCTTGTACTGTTTAGACAGTGTGCACTCTTCTTATCAAGGTGAGGGTCTCGCACATGTTATGACCCAAAACTGGTTTTACATTTGAGTCCACAACGAGGAATCTCAGCTCTGCTGTCTGTCCATGCACAATGCATGTAGCTCTTACTTCCCCAATCACACGAACTTTGTGATTGCTGTAGGACGAGATCCTCTTGACAGATGTCTCAAACACCTGTAATCTCATTGCTTGGATTACTTTGTATGGGAGGACATTGCACTGGGCTCCAGTGTCTAACTTCATAGTGACCTTGGTTCCATGTTTGAATTGGATTTCATCGTTGTTTTCCTCGGTCTTCAATTCGGACACGTACATCTCTTCTGTGCCATGTTGTTCATCAATCGTGTGGACGTTGTGTTGTGCTAAGTTTCTGCTCGTTCGGCACACAGCTGCAAAGTGTCCCATTTTCTGGCATTTGTTACATGTTTTGCCATATCCGGGGCATTCTCTAGGTTTGTGGAACCTTCCACAAAACGTACACGCTTTTCTTGGTCCTGTCTTTTTTGTGTTTGCTCTTTCGTCTCTGTGCCCATCTTTTGTGTACTCGTCGTTTTCTTCTTCGTAATGGAGTCCACTACCTTTGTATCTTTGTTCGCTATCTCTTTGAGCGGTTGAGATGCCTGTTATTCACTTGCCCTACATGTGTTGACCGCTTTCTGCAGATCGATCGTCGGATCGCTCAGTAATTTTTCTCTGACGTCGTCGTTCCTGATACCGACGATAATACGGTCTCTAAGTAGCTCGCCTGTTAGCTCGCCAAACTGACATTTCTTCGCTTGGATTCTTGCGGCGGTAAGGAACTCCTTGAACGTCTCGCCTTCTTTCTGCTTCATTTCGTTAAACTTGTATCTTTCATAGGCGTGATTAGCTTTTGGCGTGAAGTGTCCCTTGAATCTCTGTTTCACGACTTCCAATTGCTTCTTTTCTTCATCGCTGAGGGAAAGCGTTCTGTACCCATGTTCTGCGCGTCCGGACTGATAGCTGTCATGAAGTTGGCGACTTGGACTTCTGGGGGTTTCTTGTGCAGTTGTATGGCTGTAGCATACCACTCATAGCTCTGTAGCCAATCGTCCCATGTGTTCGGCGACTGTCGACACATCGAGATGCTTGGGCGTTTTCAGACCACAGTCTGCCCTAGTTTTGGAATTCCTACTTGCGTATTTTCTTGACTCTCTTTTCCGGCGCCGTCTTCAATCCGTTCTTTTGCGCTACATTGTTTCTTGTCGAGGTCTTCTGTCTTCTTCTGTTTCGAATCCCGCTTCTAACACCATGTCAGGAACGATGTTTAATGATTACATAGTTACAAAGGCATGTCCGAGTATATAGACATATCGAGTACATCTGATGATTGATGATTGGAGTCTGGCTTTGGCTCCTTCCTTGGCATGGAGGAAGGAAACACAAGGAGCGGCTCTTCACTCCAGGCTACCGTAGCCAATCTCTAGCGGTCGCTCGAGCCAAAATCGCCATTGCTTCCTGTCCACCACGTGATCCCCTTTAAAGTTTCGGTTTTGCAAGGTTTTGTTTCTCTCTTTGTTTCTTTGGCTCTGTGTATGATTTTGTTTTTTGGAAGTAATTTATTGCGAAAATGTGAGCACCATCGTAGTAACGACGTATGGTAACGTGTTCCTGTCCCGGCTGCGGCTCTCGTTGAACAGAAAGCAGCTGTGTTACGGGAACGCGTTTTGTTCGTAAGTGCACGGTCAGTTGTTTTATTCGCTCGTGTGTGTTCGAGTCATCTTGAATTGTTCATTTGAGACCTCAAACTATGCCGCAGATTCATTTCATATCTTCTATTGTTATACAAATTTGATTAATAATATTTTGAGTACGGCAAACTTATACAGGGTGTTGCATTTAAGATTGACCCCACCTTTAAAAAATAATGAATCATCGCATCCGTTCCGTTGGCCGGTATCTGTCAGTTACCATGACAACGAGCTAACAGAGAGCTCTCACGCACGGACGTAGAAGAGTTCGCGTCGGCTCAACTTTTCCGCACAGCAGTGCGTTCGACGCAGCAAGGAGACCAATCAGAGCGGCGAACCTGACGCTTGCGCAGTTTGCACTTGGTAGGTAAACAGCAATGGCGACCAACGGAGCAACGTTGTGTGGTTTTGTGTATGTTAGGGGGGTGCTGCCCTGCTGGCATTGGCAGTGCAATAAATGCAGCGAAATGGAGGTAGCAAGACGAGGCTATAGATTATAAAAAGGCAGTGCGGCGTGAGAACAGGTGTGTTCTTGTCACCTTCAAATTCTGCTGCAAGAGTAGCGTCCCTGAGGAATACTGGGTGACAAGAAATCCAGCGAAAGCATCGCTGAGCGTCACCGTTTTCGTATCTCATATCGAGACACCGCAAACAAAACGCTTTTAAAATACGATGTTCAATCGTAGTGCCTTCGTCTGTGCTGTATGGGCATGCATTGAACCCACCTTGGTGCGCTTGGTCGACCACATGTGTCATCTGCCGTCAACCGACGGACGTAGGTCCGTGGCAGTGAGAACATGTCAACGCATTGCGCTGCGTTGAGCACTGAGGATGCGTGCCAACCGAACGGATGCCTGTGCGTCAAAACGCATCAGTGAGGACCAACCTTTAGTTGTGTCCTCCGTTGCCCTCCGCAACGTGGCCGCGGGGATTCCACGGCACACTTCCGTGATCCTCGCCTTAAAGGGACGGTCTCGTACTCCCTGCCCCTTTCATAAAGTGTACCATTCGATTGCCCTTTGTTGAAAATGGAATACTGCTAATTTACCCGACAAAACACGCCACAGTGATTAAATAACCGAATTAAATTGATAAAGATTGCACAGCACGCCGCGATCTGTGTTGGCAACAATAAGAACGGCCACGTCGCCCTGCGTTTAAGTCCGTGATAGGATACAGAAATCGTCTGCTTTTGCGCGTGCTAGTGCATCGGTGTGAGCAGACGACTTTCAGAAGTTACTGGGCACCGCGGCAACTCTCGTACATTTTCTTTCAGTTCTCAGGTGAAAAACGCGCATTCTAAGTAGTGGCAAGCATGGTGGTTCAGAACAACTATGTTAATCCTCAGAAACAAGTTAAAAGTCGCAGAACAACCCCATCCACAATCACAAATCTGAAGTCGCTGGCCATCGGCGCGCGCGGTCGCATTACAGCTCCGACCAAAAATATATTACGCGCGCTTCCATTACACTCCCCGTTGTACACTGATCATGCTTCGAAATGAAGTGTCGCTGACGACGTACATGGAGAAGGAGAACGTGTTTATTTAAAAACTGCATTAAATACTCGCGGAAAGAAAACACGTGACTTAGCTTCCACGTATCCGATTGTGCGCCACATTATGGGAGACCCCACAGTCAATGCTCGGACTACATTCTCCGCTCGCGGAGGTATATGCCTGAGTGTCCCCATTTCGAGAGCAAAGGGGATTACTCAAACCAAGGTGCTTCTGCAAGTTACAATTACCATGACAACGACGACGCACCCGCGGGCCAGGAATCGGCTAGGAAATGCCCTGTCGAGATAGGCACGAGCTTGGCTAGAGCTGTGGGCGGGTGCGCCATCGTGCTGAAACCCCAGCTTGCCAAGCCGTGCCAGTGGAACGTTGGCGCAGAACTCTTCCACGGGGCCCAATAGAATCTCATTGAGGTACCTCACCGCGGTCAGTGTCCCATCAAGGAAGACGGGGCCAATGAGAGCTCCGTCGCAGATACCGCACCATACGTTGAGCGACCACTTATACTGGTGGCACGTCCTTCCAAGCCAATGCGGATTAGTAGCGCTCCAGTAATGAGCGTTATGCAAGTTCACCTGTGCGTCACGAGAGAAATTTGCCTCGTCAGTCGATATGACATTTCTTAGAAATTGGGGGGGGGGGGGTGAATATGTTTAATGCAAAGTAAGAAAAAACAGCAGGGAAAGGTTAGCCACGGTGTGGGCTTGCTATTCCCTAATGCTTTCAAGTAAACAAAAGAAGACACAAACAGCTGGGATACAGAAAATTATCAAAAAATACAGAAGAAACAGCTCCTTCACTAATCGTTGCGCATAGGACGCATCAGAGAATGCCCAGGAGTTTAGATTCCCGAAGGAATCGTCTCAGCGCAGACGTGACTTCAGCGTGCTGGGTAGGGCCAAGTAGCACCGCGAGGGAAAGCTCTCGGTAGCCTAGATGAGAAATTGGGGGTTCTCATCGACGATCTGCAAAAGCCAGTTGGCGTAGTTCAACCGGCTTTCAAAGTCCTTTTGTTCCAACCTTTGGTGAAGTTGTATGTGGCATGGATGGAGGCCTGCTTCTTTTACCACTCTAAACACCGTGGACAACGGGACGTCTGTCTGCCTGCTCGCCTCGCGGAGGCTAGCTTCAGGGTAGGACTCAAGAAATGCCAAGATGTTGATGCGAACATCGTCTGACAGCTCCGCAGGCCTACAAAGCTCCTTGATGAACCTGTCATATTGCTTCAGCGCCTCGTATTGACGGACAATAGTCGATGGGTGTGGTCTTGTGCCAGGGTGCCACCTCTGAAATATCTTGACTGCCTTTTTCTTTTTGCCCCCTGCAGCACCTAGAGCAAGGACCATGTCCGCTTTCTGTTCGTTGGAGTAGGGCATTGTTTGTCCCTCAGAGCGTTCAACAAAGAATGTCGGCACAGTGATAGCCCACAACTTTTCTTTCTTTCTTATTGATTTAATAATCTCGCGCTCGTGGTTCAAGGTAAGCCGTGAGCAGATATCTTCCGCTTCCCGTGTTTTGTGTCGCTTCACGCCTAAAAAACAAAGAATCAAGAGATAAAGCGCCGCAGTGACCTCGCTGGTGTCCCCGCACCCGTGACAGATAACAGCATAGGCGGAACGGACGGCACAAATGCTTGTTCGTCAAGCGGCCGTGAGAAAGCGCTGCAATCAAGCGCTATTTTCGCGCGACGGAAACTGATTCCGTCGTCGTTTCGGAACTCCGGGCCGTTTCTGCTGGCCCGGGAAAAAGACTCGTATGAGCTAGAGAGTTGCAACACACTGCATTCGCTTTCTCATGCCAACGCCCACAACTTCACAGTTGACATCTCCGGTGTGATCCTCCTAATTAAAAAGTTAGAAAATTAAATTAATTAATTAATCAGTTAATTGCGCGACAAAAAATACTATTAAATGCTCCAGGTCACTGGTAACACTATGCACTTGGTTTCATTCTTCTGCGATGATTCATTATTTTTTAAAGGTGGGGTCAATCTTAAATGGAACATCCTGTATACGTTGCAACTAACCGTTGCCACACGTGATGTTTCCGGTCCCACGTGCTCCTTTTGCGTTCTGCACACTGTGACTGGTTTTCTAATCGAACAGTAAACATTCGAACACACAGAAATAAAGTGCAAGCACGCGTTCAACGTAATACTGCCATCTGAACTGTGGCACAACTACAGCTCGCGTCATCTGCTCTGCTGGCGCCATGCTGTCTGGAGGGTCACGTGAGCGGTCATGTGGTAGACAGGAGCATCCCAGAATGCAACGCGAAGCCGGCTACGCTCGTCCCGATGTAAAACTGTCGGAGGGTCGGAGGCACAGGGGTGGCACCCAGTGTATTGCTCCGTAGACGACAGCGTACTGGGCGAACGCAATGCATCCTGAACAGGTCCCGGTCGCACGTAACAGCAAAAGGCAAGGCTCACGTGACCTTAAAGATGGCGGCACCCGTGATCGGCGGCCAAACCGTTTGTAAACAATGCGGTTGTTGTTTCTGGACGACATTTTATCCGATAATCTCGCAGTAAAACGCGCAGTTTTACACATAAAGCCTACTCGTCCATCCGATTATAATGCCAAGAAGTGTGACTACTGTTCCTGTACTGTCAAACGCCATGCATCCGAGAGAGGGAAACATATGCGCAAGTGATGCAGCAGTGGTGAGCCGTAACGATAAGAGAGTGAAGTCCTCAATTAAGCAATGAATTGACGTACTTTATTAAAGATGCCTACAATGCGAATAAAAATATCGTTCGTATGTAGGCGTAGCACAGTTCCGTTGACGATACGTGACGTTCATTGTGTTCTTCGCCAGTTTGCGCTGGCCGGAACGCGACAGCATAATTGCACGAATCCTAACTGCACAAGTGGTATCAACAGCGTGTTTTGGCATTGGCAGATCATCCCACAAATAAAAAACGATGCAATCAAGAAGCCTACGTCGATCGAGGAGACGCTCCCTGCCATAATCACCTGTCTACATTCCCGTATGCTCCGTAGAGAGGGAGGGATGTCTTGAAGAACACTGATATCGCATACGTCAGCGGTATAGACCGCGTGAACAGCTATAAATGGCGCCCCCCATGTCATAAAAATGGCGGCCCCCATGTCTGTTTCGAGATGGTTAATGTACGATTATTTAAAATATGGGGCTGTTTTGTGGAAATGAAGGGTGGTTTCAGACACAGTTCGATATGGGCTTCCAGAATATTGTTATACTTTCAAGAAGTCAAGGTATCCCCGTATCTCCGGAGCTGACCCTTAAAGATGGCGGCACCCGTGATCGGCGACCAAACCGTTTGTAAACAATGCGGTTGTTGTTTCTGCGCGACGTTTTGGACATCTTTCGATCACGGTAATTATTTTTATCCGATAATCTCGCAGTAAAACGCGCAGTTTTGCACCTAAAGCCTCGTATCGTTGACAACTTCCAAAGATGTGATGACGACCGCGCGTTAAGACTTACCGAGCCGATGCGATGTACTTAAACTAAGGTGAAATGGGCTGCCCATGTTGCGGAAGAGGCACCGCGTAGTTTACGCTGGCAAAACATGGCCATGTCTTGGTGTTATAACTGCGAAAATACGTCGGTAAGCGGCCAAACGACATGTAAACAAAGTCACATGACCTCAACATGACGTTTTCTATGACGTGCGACCAGGACAAGATGGCAGTTTTGCCGAAAGCGCCCGCTTGAGGGCGGTTACAACAATGGTGGGTTTGTGTCACCCCTGTGGTCGGAGGGCCCCACTGATCTCTAAAAGGCTGGATAGCGGATGGTTGAGGGTATCGCGGGAAAGGGTACGCCAAACGGCCGCCATATTGCGGTGCTCAAAAGAGCCATTACAGCACATTGGAATGCATGTAAGCTGTGAAAAGTTTTGCTGTTTGTGAGCGCTTCCCTTGCTGCTTCGCTAAAATTTTGCCACGAATCGCTGCAGAAATCCCTCGTGATTGGGTTCCTTACGTTTTTTGTGTGAAATCCTGTCATATACATGTAATTTCCTGTCTATTTTGTACTCGTGTGAGGTCGTGTCGTTCCAATTTTGTACTTTGAACTTCGATCATGTGATTTCTGGTTTTGTATGGTGTTGTATTTGTTGTGTTACGTTTCCTTTGTCGTCTGTCAGCGTGTGCAGCCGTGTTGCTTCTCGTGTTTCTCCCATTTCCTTTCTGCTCGGGGGTGTGGAATGCCAGGGAGCAATATTCTCAGAATTGACTCTCGGCATTCAGCAATGTTTGGCACGTTGTTTATGTAACCACATTAGTATGCTTGGGAATAAGCATTATGCTTTGCACGGGAAATTTAGATATGACTAGTTATGACACGAAATGCCGAACGGCACTAAAGCACTTCCAAATGACTAGAATGTTAAGTATGACTAGAAATATGTGCACTAGGGAGGTAAATGGCGGTAAGGACTGTTCAAAATGACTAGAGGAAGAGTGAATAAGCCATAAAAAGTCTAATGGTCTTGTGGTGAACCCACCACACCAACACCAAAGTATCACAAGTCCAGTTGAAACAGCAAGCTTGAAGCAGTCAACCAGGTAAGTTGGCAGAGTGCATTAGCGGTTGCTCAATATGATCAACCTTGACAATTTCTTTTGCAGATGAGGCCTGGCTGTCACCTGCTCTGTATATTCCTTGGCAGGTACAGTCAGATACTGCTGTAGCACTGGGAAACATCTTTGATCAGACGGATCATATTGTTTTCATTTGGGCTGCATTCCAACATATGTTGTCGTAAACTTAAGCAGGGAGAATAAAGAGTAGACATTCGGAGGTTGAAAAATTTATTGTCTCTAAGTAAAGTAAACATGCTGGAACGCACCAAAGAGACGTGTGGCTGGTGTGTTTGTATGTCGCACCAATACGAGTTTGTATGTTAGGCAAAATTTTCATGCAATACCTTTTTCTTTATATGCTTTTGCCCATCTTAGTACGGTCCTATCCAATATGGAGTGGCTTTTCACTGCATATGAATGCATAATTCAGGAGTGTTTTCATATATTGGGCTAGTTGCAGCTTTAAGCTACCCTTCATGCAGTACTGATTCCAATCATCAACCATCGCTTGAAACTCTTAGCTAGGGAACATGATTCAAGTAGTAATGAATGACCACGACTATCCGGAAACGCTACAAGGCTTCTGGACACGATTAACTAATTAATGAGAGCTAATTGGGACCCCCCACATTAATCAGCATCATCCAATGAGTCATCACACTAATTGGGGAGCACCTAACTCGTGTCCAGACCACCCTGTGCGTTTCCGGATAGTCGTGGTCATAAAAAGAAAAAATAGATAGAGATAGAGTGGAGAGAAGGAGTTTAGTTGAAGATAAACGACGCCATCTTGAAGAAAGCGGTACGGAACGGCCGCTGACCGTCGCCGGGCGACGGAGCACAGAGGCAGGTTGCAAAGCATCGCAGCTATGACCACAAGTTCCAGACATCCTGTGACATCAGCTGTGACGTCATCATGACATGTCTGGGCAGGTTAGGACAGCTCTGGACATGCAAGGAGAAAAACACTCATAATACAGAGGCTGGGAACGCAAGAGTAAATATGCAAACCATCAATAGCTAACAACAAAAAGAATTAGTTACACAACAAATGAGCCCACCACAACAGGAGCGCAGAACGATGCGACTGCTCCATCCGACAGCCAGGCAGAGAACTGAATCGTAATGTTTTTTCTCCTGTATAAAGTCGCGCATCTGCACTCCTAGCGGGTACTTGCTCAACTAATTTCATGACAAAATTATTAAGAATCATGCCAGCGCTACTCCCGTTCCCAAGGCAGAAGAAGATAGAAAATGGCGGGGATGCCCAGACAACAGGAACCAGCACCCGACGTGCACGGCCATGGAAATAGCAAATAAATCGCTGACAAAGTTGTCGAAAGAATTAGTTACACAACAAATCAACCCACCACAACAGGAGTGCAGACCGATGCAACTGCTCCATCCGACAGCCAGGCAGAAACTGAGCGAGCGCGGGGGCTGCGGAGCAACCGAGCGCACGTGTGCTCTCCGCGACAGCCAGCGAGCAACTGACTGGGGCGCCGCCCCACGGTCGCTACGCATGTGCGCGCTGTTAGCGCCCTCTGTGGCGACCACCTGCGAGAGGCTAAGAGAGAAGAGCATTCCTGCACCCTCTTCTTGCGTTGCTCATTGGTCGTGACGTCATCCCATTGTCCCAAGGCTACACCGTTTTTTTTCACACGGTCGACACGACTGAACTCTAAGGTACTTAAAAATACCAAAGAACCCTCGTCCATGTTCCTGACCTTCATCTCCACGCAATCACTTGAACAGGGGCACGTGCTCCACGACTGGCGACAGGGCAAGGTCGTCCCCTTTTTCAAAGGCGGCGATACGTCATCTCCCCTCAATTATCGTCCCATTTCCTTAACTAGTATTCTGTGCAAAATTATCGAACATGTAATTTACTCAGCTATCTCGTGTCATCTCAAAGGCAACAATTTCTTTTTTGCTCAACAACATGGTTTTCGTAAGGGCTTTTCATGCGAAACCCAGCTCTCCCTATTCACCTTTGATATCCTCTCCAATATGGATCGTGGAGTCCAAACAGATGCAGTCTTTCTTGATTTTAAAAAAGCATTTGATTCTGTGTCACATTCAGGTCTTTTACACAAACTTTCGCTCCTTAACTTACATTCCGACGTCTTTAACTGCATCGTGAGTTACCTTTCTAACAGAGCTCAAACAACCATTGTAAACAACTCCTCTTCGGCCTTCCTCCCTGTTTCTTCGGGTGTACCCCAAGGTTCTGTCCTTGGTCCTGTTCTATATCTTATATTTATAAATTACCTCCCGCACTCCATCTCATCCTGCATCAGGCTCTTCGCCGATGACTGCGTATTATACCGTGCTATTAAATCCCGTTCAGATCAAATCACCCTTCAGCAAGACCTTGCGTGAATTTCCAACTGGTGTCCCTTTTGCCGTCTTCCCTTAAATGCTGCCAAGTGCTGCCATGTTCCATTTTCTCGCTCTAGGTCCCCCCTCACCTAGCAATACCACATTGACGAGTGGGTTGTCAACACTTCTGATAACTACAGGTATTTAGGGCTTCATTTCTCATCAAATCTTTCCTGGTCAGATCACGTTCATACCATTGTAAAGGATGCAAATCCTAAACTTGGCTTCATACGTCGTAACCTTAGGCCTGCTCCTCCGGACGTCAAACGTCTTGCTTACCTAACCCTAATTAGGCCCAAACTAGAGTATGCCTGCAGCATATGGGATCCCTACCACTCAACTCTTACAGATCTTCTCGAGTCCATTCAAAATCGTGCAACCCGTTTTATTTTGTCTAGCTATTCATATCCGTCTAGTATTACCTTGTTAAAATCATCCATCGATCTTCCCCCTCTTGCACTCCGTAGAAGATACTTTTGTTTGTGTCTCTTTCACAAGTTTTACTTCAATCAAGCCATCCGACCCTCTTTCATTGCACCAGCACACTACGTCTCCGCCCAGACTGATCACACATGCAAAGTTGAGCATATCCATTGTCGTTCATCCCAGTTTCTCCATTCCTTCTTTCCACATGCTATTGACATTTGGAATGACCTTCCCCAATCTATCGCCACCATCTCTGATGTTTCTGCATTTCGTAGACATTTGTGTTCCTTTTTTGAATTATAAAGTGTGTCTCATTTACTTGTATTATTTTGTTTGTGTGTTACTGAACATATGTAACCTCGCGTGCTAGTTTATATTAATATATTCATTATGTGATGTATAGTTCTTATTGTATTATTCGTTCACACACCCCTCATGTAACGCCCCTCGCGGGCATTTGAGGTATTCGCATAAATAAATAAATAAAAACTGGACAAGGTCAATCTGCAATGAAGCCATGGCATGACGTCATCATGCACCTGCGTGGCTCAAGGACGCCTACGCTCTAGACAAGGGACCTATTATTTATTGATTCACTATCCCAAGGTTTTTTTTATTTATTCTTCTATAACGATTGCATAGGAAACTATTGCAGAAGAGTACCATGCATGGAAACTGATCGTAGGAATTCCAAAGTCTTACTAAATGAGACTTACAAAAGAACAAAATATCCTAACATGTCACTCCATCAATGGCTAATAAGAGGACTAGGCATTCAACAAATCAACACAGAGTACGGGTAACAAGGAGCGCAGAACGATGCGTCTACTCCATCCGGCAGCCAAGCACGGAACTGAATCGTAATGCTTTTTCTCCTCTATAAAGTCAGAGCCATTTATAGGGAGAGTTTGGCCATTCTTTGATCTTTTGCCGCCTCATGGGAGGAGCTTATTTTGACGTCAGAGTCGTCGTTGCGCCGCCCAAAAAGCCTGAATCCGAGCGGAATCTGCTTATCAGCCATCTAGTCTGCGCCATATTGATGCTGTCCGCCAGCTGGTCGACACCTTCGTGGCCGTGTTGAATGTAATCCACAGGAATAACCTGCTTATGACCCAATGGCATAAGTGATAAGGGGGCTTTGTTGTCGAACAGAAAGAGTTCAAGGACGAAAGGCTTTCAAACAAGAAGTACGCATGTGTCTTCTCTCCTTGGATTGTAAACAACGATCAGCATCAATATGGCGTCTGCGACCGGTTGACGACTGGATAACAATAGAGCACGACTAGGGAGGTCGTTCGGCCGTGACGTCCCATGACGCACTATAAGTTAGGCTCCTCCCAATGGCCAAGCTCTCTCTATATACGGCTCTGTGCCGTTTACTGCGCACAGCAATTTCGCGCAATATTTTGTATGCGATGTCGCATGTCTGGACTTGTTCAGTAGTGTTGCAATTTTTACCCTTCACTAATATCTCGTTGCTGTCATGTTGTGCTAGCCGCGTAGCGATAAGCGGTGATTGTCCGATTATTCCTGAGTGGTTCGACTTAAGCCTTTTCCCTGCTCACTTAAGGAAATTTGTGTATCCCTGTCCTGTGCTTTCTTTACGCAAGGGCAATGCGACTGTGTATGTGGCATGATACAAGAATTATCTGATGGCAGGAATGGGTCTTTTTCTCAATTTATTAGTGTGTGCTACGGTTTCTTGCAGTTACAGCTATTGGGGCACAAATGCGTGTAATTTTTCGCGGTTCTTTTCTTCTTTCACTGCCTTTACTCAGAATGTAGGGCCGCTCGGCAGAGGAGAGTTCATGAGAACGGAATTTGTTTGCTTTTTGTTATATGTTGTTGAGTGTCAGTATATTCACTTTGCTTGATATGTTGATGGAGTAAGCTGTATGCAGTTATAAGTATTTGTGCAGAAATGCTGGTATGTGAGCGTGAAGGAGAAATTCCAATAAAGCACCTCTCCTTGTGCATTCCTGAGCTGCTGTGTGTGCGTGCTTTTTTCCTGGTTTGTGACGTCATCATGGCATGTTGGGGCTTGTTTAGCAGTGTAGCAATTTTACCCGCCGCTATTATCTTGTTGTTATCTTGTGTTAGCCGTGTAGCGATGTCCGGTGACTCTGCTATTATTCCTGAGCGCTCCGTCTTAAGCCTTTTCCCTTCTCGCTTAAAGGAATTTGTGTGCCCTTGTCCTGTGCTTTTTTTTGCGACAATGTGGCTGTGTATGTAGCATTGTGCAAGAATTATCTGATACCAGACATGAGTGTCTTTTTCTTAGTTTATTAGCGTATGCTTCAGTTTTTGAAGTCAAGCAAAAGTGCACGCAATTTTTGCAGCTCTTTCCTCAAATCACTGCTTTTATGCAGAAGAAAGTCGCATGGTAAAGCTGAGAAGTGGGTTTCTCTGCTTGTTTGTTAGATGTTGTTAGGAGCTCGGTATGTTGAAGAAGTAAGCTGTTATAGGTATTCGTGCAGAAATGCTTTCATCTGAGCGCAAGATAGGAGTTCCTGAAGCACGGCACCCTCAGTGTAAATTAATTATTTTGGATGTGAGTCTGCTTCACTGCATGACAAGGCTGAAATGGGAAGAGAGAAAAAATTGGAGCGCTTGATTAATAGCGATCCAAGTAACAGGGCAATTATAGTTTCTATAGAAAGTAGAATTTTAGTAGGCTCCTAAAATTAGAGTTTTGTAGTAGTTTTTCTAAACTGCAATGCAATAATCATTTGCATGCATAATAATCCTAAATTATAGTTGAGCGTAGTACGAACTTTTTGTGATAGTCTTTCTAAACTGCAATGCAATAATCATTAATATAGTATAGAAATACAATCATGTTCCCGTAAAGGCGTTCTGTCTAGTCCTCCATCGAGCGCGAATAGAACTTTGCCCCCCGGCGTTCGCGCCTTTTTGCTCGCAGGGTTGGCTTCAGACGACGAATGTATGAGCATAGAGAGGGTCATGTATTACATAAGCCTGGTGATGATGTTGAGTGGACTCACTTATTATTTTAAAAGAGCAGTGGTAGTCTACTGGTGATGTGATTCTAATGACCATGATGAGCTTTTGGGGTGAAAACTGTTAATATGCACGGAGCTCTTTTGTTGAATTTTAATGTAAGAATGAATATCGTTCAGAGTAGAACAAAGGAAGTAATCTTGGGATTCAATAAATAATAGGAGTGTTTGTCTTTGCCGCTGTCTTCTTCAGACAGGATGTGATGACGTCACGCAGTCTGTAGCAATGCATTGACCGTTACTGGAAAAAAGTATAGCAATAAAAAAATGGTGTGTATTGTCCTGGACGGATTTATGATGAACACTGTTTTTGAATAACAGGAGTGCGTGTGCTTAGAAATAGTTCGATGTTGGTTTTCTGCTTTGTTCAAGTGTTTCTTTTCGCTTTTTCCCCCTTGTTGTCTGACAAACATGCGCTGACATGCCCAGGCCTGTTCTGACATGCTTTCCTTCTACATGTAGTTTTTCTTTTTGAAAAGAAAAATTCTTGACGATGGCGATAGTGCTGCCTTGAATGGGAGTAGTGCTATTCTTAATAATTTTGCGATTCATTTAGTTCAGAGAGCAACCGCGAGGGGGACAGGTGTGTGACTTTATTCAGGACCCTGCTGGGGGGGGGGGAAGTAGACCCGATCTCATTAAGCGCCCGCATCAATTTCAATGAGTTTCAATGAGAATTTATGCATCCAATTCATTTAATGTGAACATAGCTGGTATTTCTCATTGAAGTAATGAGTAGTGTTGCGTGAAAGCTGACGTTATGTTTGACCGCTTGAACAGATGTTGTGGTGAAGGAGTCTTCCAGGGAACCGGGAACTAATTTGTCCAATGAGAACCAATGACTTTCAATGAGAACTGAGACATCCAATTCATTTAATGTGAATAACGCAGGTATTTCTCAATGAAGTAATGAGAAGTGTTGCGGGAAAGCTGACTTTATGTTTGAGCGCTCTAACGGATGTTCTGGAGAAGTAGTCTTCCAGGGAACCAGGATCTAATTTGTTTAATGAGAACCAATGACTTTCAATGAGAACTGGGACACCCAATTCATTTAATCTGAATAACGCAGGTATTTCTCATTGAAGAAATGACTAGTGTTGAGGGAAAGATAGCTTCATGTTTTGGCGCTCTAACCGGTGTTGTGATGAAGAAGATCAATAGGAAATCAAGAACCAAATCAAGTAATTAGTTCACTGGGTGCCAATGAGAAACAATGATTTCCAATTGGAGCAATCTGAACCGACGTGTTGTGCAATGAAGAACCCCTTCACAGAAGAAGAACGAATTGGGCAATCGGTTTAGCATCGAACCATCATGATCACTGTGTCAATTGAATTAATGTGAGCAAACATGTTGTGCGGATAGGACTGCTCCATGCACAGATGAAACGTTGAAGATCATGAAAGACACATTCGAGGGATAGAGCAAGTTGGTGTACACTGAATACAGAAGTCAATCATTCTAATTTAAAATATCTTCTATTCGAAACGTGTTTGAATTCCTACACACTTCAATTGGCACAAACTACGCAACTGACGAGTTTTAAATTGCTTACATTTAAATCCATATATTTTTGTTGCACTGCACGAGAGTGAAAGAGAATATTCTTTTCCCCAGGAGCATGCATATAGAAATACGCAGGAGTGCCTCAAGTGAAGTATGCTCTCTACTCATGCATAGTTTTGCACATTGTGTTTGCAAGTGGTGAACAAACTTGTGTAAACAATGTATAGCAAAACATATACAAATAATGTACGCTTGTATGTGACAGCTGTAAGTATATACTTCAAACAAGAAAATCTCAAAAACACGGTACATGACATCGTGTAAGAAAGATTGATGGTTATAGCTTACGTTATCTCAGAAAAAAAGGAACTGCTAGAAAAGACATCAATGGTTATCTCAAGATTGTCGCACTACTAATACAATTAAAAACTTAGATGATACATGCAATGAAAGAAATTTTACCAAGAAAGGAAAAACAGTTTTTCACAACGGTAGTCATCACTCATATTCAATCTTGTCTGGAAACTTGGTCACCACAAACTGCTCATTTGTGCCATGCGCATACGTCTACATGCCAACACTAGAGGTGAAGGTCTTCTTACTCACTGCGAAACATAGTATATTGTTACGTGTGTTCCGAACACTGTTGTATTCCAAAAGTGTCAGTGAACTTACCGTTTGCTGACCCTCTTGGCAAAAGCTAATGCGAATAATCTCGGCATATGACCCGCCGTCCAGACAAACTATCTTATTGTTTGATACCACATGACCCCACGAAGTATATGTGACCCAGAACAAAGCAAACTTCTAGCAGGTCCCTGCTCGGAGAGGTCAGAATTCGGCGTCACCGCGTGAGGGCACACATAATAGAACCCTCACTAGCCAAGGATTAGTACACACGGCGCAAGATCTCTAAATGGATTCTTCCAAGAAGGACCAATGTCCGGGTCTAGAGTCACTATCCGGGTCAAGTCCGAGAGACTCAGGAAATTTCCACTGAACAAGCAAGATAATGGAAAGACGAGACACAGAAAGTTTGAGAGGAAGGTCCAAAATATGTAATTAGAGTATTGAGTAGGAAATACCATAAAATGTATTTTAAATAGAGTACAAATACACAAAACAAAAAGTATTGAGTAGAGTACCGAAATACCGCAAATTGTATTTAAAATACAGTATTTTAAGTACAATACTCCAAATACGTACAAGTCTGCCTGGCGCTGCATTTCAAGATCAGTCCGTTTGCAACAAAAACCTGTCGGTACTAGAAAGTAAAGCAACGGCCACACTCATGCTGGTCAGAATGAAAAGAACATGCCAAGTTGGCATTCTTTGTGGATTTAAAATAAAAGAAGCAAAAACGACCATACTGACACAGTATCTAAAACTCGCCAGTGGGTCTAAAATGAGTCGAACTCTCTGTTTGCACATGCTTTGTCTTTGTTCCACAGACACTTCACGCTAACGCCGAGCACGGCGGCGGTCAGTGCTGACACAAACGTGCCCTTTACACATAAAGTCCCCGAGCTCACGATCGCACCATTCCAATCCAACTACATACCATGAAGCGTCGTTATTTGATTAACGTGTATTCGCGATCCTGACTGGTAATGAATAACTTCAATTACTTAAATGACTTAGGCAAAGGTAGCAGGCTTGGTTGACAGATATTCCTGGTGAGATTCCGCTAACAACCCCGCGACCTGAGCTACGTGCGGGGAAAATCAACCCAAACCAGTAATTCATGGGTATGCTCTTCTTGTAACCGCTACTAATCTTGTCTTTCATGTCGCACAAACTCTTTCAAAATCCTGAACGACCA
Organism: Ornithodoros turicata; assembly: GCF_037126465.1. Taxonomy (NCBI): domain Eukaryota; kingdom Metazoa; phylum Arthropoda; class Arachnida; order Ixodida; family Argasidae; genus Ornithodoros; species Ornithodoros turicata. Next base: position 4,479,530 of record NC_088208.1, read on the forward strand.
CTGACGCCTTCCTGCCCACTTCAAACACTGTAACACACACACACGGAAGCTTCTTTTAAAGGTACTGTAAAGCAGAAGACAAGCATGATATGCCGGTGATGTGACTAGAGACTTTGTTGCTTCTAAATACCATATGCGGAACCATACGACCGACAACGCGCTATAAATATTTTTAATTTGCCATGAAAGATGCGGCGTAGTGGAGCGGTGCGACGCCTGGTGTCAAACAACCCCCTGTACAGCGGGCAACACTGAAAATTGGTATTACACACTATGACATTCGAACTTCGTCATTTTAGTAACCATATTATTAGTTTTCCTGTTTACCTATGCATTCTGAAACCCCCGTTAACAGTTTAACCTGTTAACCCCTGCTTTTGCGAACTAACACAATGCTGGCCGCTGTTCGATGGGGGCTCTCCCTACTTCTCTGCTGCGCCTGCGCGCTCCTTTTGTTCGCGGCCTCTTTCGGACGAACAAACTCTCTCTGTGAACCTCTGTGAACAAACAAGTCCCGACGCTGTCTGGCTTCTTGAACGTCTGACACATTTTTTTCAACAGCTCAGCATTTCATTTAAGTTCGCTTATCTGTTTATCCTCAGATGTGGATCGTTGTGTGGATTGCAGGGGCGGATTTTATGGTGGATTGTGGTGGATTGTTATGTCGGACCCAGTGTTATACGCATGCAATGTGGTTGTCGCCGTATGTGTCAGAAGTACGGATTCATTTCGAATACCTAGAACAGTGTTGCCCGTAATCTTTAATTGTAATTTTCTAATTAACTGCACCGTCGATTGGAATGAAACTTGCACAGTTTTTGTCCTGGTGGCTTGGACTATCGAATAGCCACGCTAAATGACAATTGATCGGTGCTGCTTTACAGTACCTTTAACCTGCCTGTTGTGCTTCATTCGCACCCATCGTTCCTGAACCGGATCCGAACCCTTATCGCCGAACCTAAACCCGAACCGGACCGTTAAACGTTTCGGTTCGACTCTCTGGTGCATATACCTGCAGGGGCGAATCCAGACCGTTTGTCGGTGCGCGTTGTGGGGGAGGGGAGAAAGGCAAATCCAATGTATAAAATTACGTGTGTTTTTTTCTGGGGGGGGGGGGGGGGGCGATCGCTCCACCCTGAATCCGCCACTGTATACGTGTACTGTAGAAAATTGATGTATATACCATGAACATGTCAGTAGGTGAGCCCAATCTTGTTACTCTCTTTGGAAATTTTTGCATGCTATCCTATATTCATGTACACATTGTAAACCATGCGGGGGAGGGAGGCACCAAGCTCCCCCCTCAATTTCTGTACAAGGCGATTGCTGTTGAAACAATATTTCAGGTGTGAAGCAAGGAATGAAATATGCTAATAACCAGTCACTGCAGCACCTGTCTGACAGACGAAGCGCACTGCATATCAAGGCAGACAACAGGCCAAAACATTATGCTAGACCCGAATCCGCTACTACATACCAGAGAGTCGAACCGAACCCGAACCTGAACCGAAAACCGTTATTAACCGTTATTTTTAGCCGGACCGGAACTGAACCGAACCGAAACGGTCGACGCCATCTTGGAGCTGAACCGGAAGTGAACCGCTAAAAAAATACCGGTAACCGGTTCAAATAACGGAAATAAGGGCCGAACTTTGCACGTTGTGCATGAACATAAAAACATTTTTCTTCTTTTATTAGCTTCGCAGCCTTCCTGTTGCTTCCCGAAAAAGTCGTGCCTTACTGGAATGCCCTGCATTTTCTGGAGTGACGAAATTACAACTTTGTTTTAAGATGATGAATGGGGAGTTATGACTACTAATGTCTACTAAAGACAAACACATGAATATCTATAAGAATTAGGGATCAGCGACAGTTTTGAGTAGCATTCAAGAAGTGACATATATTATAGTAATGTACTAATGAACCTGAGCTATACGAGGTGTCCACCCTCACTGAGAAATGATCGCTGACACATAGCGCTGTCCAAGAAAAACTGACTACTTTCCTATGGCGCAGTGTTACTATGGTGTTACAAACAGGTTCTGCTAAGATCGGGCTGTAACACAAACGTCATAGGAGAGTTGTCAGTTCTGTGTTAGAAATCATTTCTACCGTTATCGTGGACATCCTGTATAATCAGGGATGGGTATACATGCATTTTTTGAGTATTTAAATATAAATACAAAATACTTTGTTGAAAGAGATATTGAAATGCTCTGCATAATTACTTTTCAATATGATTATTTAAATGCAAAATATAAATACACTATGTAAACACCATAACTACTGTGAGGAAGTCATTTTGAAAAACAGAAATAACAATGATCATAACAAAAAATAAGCAAAGAACAAGATCAATTACTTGTTATTTATCGTGGCGATTTTAATATTAGAGATTTCTCGAAGACTGCATCTTCTGGGTATCTTCTGTTCGGTGTAGAATCAGTTTCGCAAAGGAGAACACCTCTCCACAGATGCCGATGAAGAAAGGCTTTCGTACAACAACGTAGTCCCGACGGTTGTCCGCAACAACAGTGAAAAACTGGCCATCTAAAATTGTTTGTCGCACAGGGTAACCTCAGTATCTTGCGTATTTAGGAGGTATTCACAAAAATAAATACTGAAAAATGGTATTTAAATATAATTATAAATACATTTTTCAAGTATGTACTTAAACACAAAATATAAATACATGTATTTATATTTTAAATACTATTTTTGCCCATCCCTGCTGTATATACAGGGTGATCCCAGAAAACGTGTCATTGAATTATAATAAAAAAAACTACACCACCTAGAGTCATGCGGTCAACGGCATTTGTTCTTACTGGGTTTTTGCCACCTCCTCATGTGAAGGTCGTGTAACGTAAGTTCAATTATGTAAATTTTTGCGAGCTTAAGTCGGAAATTTGCCTAGTAAAGGTCACTTTTTTACCCCACCAATGTGAAGAGCGTGGCTAACTTAGTCAAATTAATGATAATTGACAGGGATATTCGGGAGCTATCCCATCGGAAAAAATTGCCGAACATCATGCTCTACGGAGATTGCACAGAATAGCGTACGATGAATTTTTCAGCGCAATCTTTGTCAGTCCGACGGAAGAAGGTTGGAAACCCAGCCCTCCCCGACACCGCAGAAAGAGATAAAAACAGGCACGGCTTAGGCAATTTGAGGCTTTGTTTGTATCTGTCCCTTCTATGTTGTTCCAGCCTCAGAACATCAGTTTATCTCTTGTTCAACGGCTTATCCCGTCCGACTTTCGCAGGGATAGTGCTTTCCCTCTCCCAATTTTAGGAACTGTTACTTTTTCTACTATCACTCTGTGGGCTGGCTTCGGAACCTCCTTTCGTCGCACTGAGACCGAACACCATGATATTCGGCTATTTTTTCCGATCGGATCTCTCGTGAATATCACTGTGAATTATCATGAATTTGAGTGAATTCGGCACGCTCTTCATATTGCTGGGGTAGAAAAGTTACCTTTACTTGGCAAATTTCCGAGTTCAGTTCGCAAATATTTACATAAAAATACTTGGAGTACATGTCACTCACATTAGGAGGTGGCAAAAACCTAGTAAGAACAAATTCTGTTGACCGCATGATTCTAGGTGGCGTAGTTTTTTTATTATAATTCAATGACACGTTTTCTGGGACACCCTGTATAAATGCGAGTAGGAGGACAAACCGATGGATATACGTCGTCGGCTGCACGGTCGGCTGTGCGACTTTCGGTCTTTCAGATTTTCTCTTCGTTTTTCTTTTCTCCTTCTGTTCTTTATTGCGCCGTGTATAGCGAAAGCAAACTATCTGAGCCTAAATACAGCACGCGTCCGTGTGTACGACGCTGCAGGATAAATTGCCAACATGCGTGTGTGAACTTACAAAAGAGCATACCAACCTGGTTTTCTTTGTGCATTTGAAATAAAGAAGGTAAAAACAACCACACTGACCGTATTTAAAATCGCGAATTGGTCGAAAATGACTCGAACTCTTTGTTTGCACTTGCTCTTGCCCGTGCTCTCTTTTTGCTGCACGTACACTTCACTCTGTGGTAGGGCGGCGGCGGTCAGTGATGAACGATAATGGGCCTTTTACATAAAGACCACGGTCTCAGAACCGCACCATTCCAATCCAACTACCATGAAGCGTCGTTTGCTGATTAACGTGTACTCGCATCTCCTAACTGGTAATCAATATATCATTATCAATGACTAAATGACTTAGGCCAAGTTAGCAGGCTTGGTTGACTGTCATATTCCTGCCGAGGTTCTGCAAACAACCCACTGGGTAAGTTAACCACCGCGACATGAACTACGTGCAGGGGTAGTCAACCCAAACCGGTAATTTATGGTTATGCTGCTATCGCCACTACTAGTCTTGTCTTTCATATCGCGCAAAATCTTTCAATATCTTGAACGACCGTTGACGTCTTCCTGCCCACTTCAACTACTGTACCACACAAACGGAAGTGTGCTTTAACCTGCCTGTTGTGCTTCATTCTCACCCGTGGCCCCTGAACCGGTTCGCGCACCGAACCGTTTGAAAAAAAAAAAAAAAAACAGTTCGAACCAGTATAGTTGCCTTCCGGAGCTGAACCGGAACTGAACCCTTATCGTCGAACCTAAACCCGAACCGAACCGATAAACGTTTCGGTTCGACTCTCTGCTCGGTCACATGCCCCCACTCGAACAGCGTGGTGGTGGTGGGTGGTGAAAGGGCTTGCCGTTGTCGGCCTCACGTAGGTGGGCAACGTCACGACTGACGCCCTGGGGGAATGTGCGTCCTGGGCCGACTTCTATAAGGGAACTGTCAGACATATGCTCAGACGCTTTCAGACATATGTCGGCACTCGAACAGCTTGAAACATCGAAACATCCAAATTTCATGCCAATCCAGATCCAAACTGCCGCCGCAAATGTGTACAGTAAACGTCAGTTCCGGTTTATAGCGGAACTGACGTTACTTTTGCCAGCAGCCATAGCCAAACCTAGTCAAAAACCAAAGACGCCGATGACGGTTCCGAGTTTAGAACGATTACGCATGCGTGAAAATATCCTTATATAGCACGGCTACATGCGCAGTTCGTCGGTTCTGTTCGCAGTTGGACACATCCCTGCTAGAAATGGTCCCATTGAAGATTTTCCGAAAAACTCATTGAATTCAATTGGACGTCTTTCAGACAAACACCATTAAAAAATCAACTGAAATTCCAATTCCCAATAGATGATTTGGAACAAATATTATATTGGACACAACTGGTGTTTTAATTGGTCTCAATGAAAATCCTCTGTAGAAGTCAATGGGGCCCAATAGACGAGTTCAGAAAATCCCAGAGCGCTTAGCGTCACTTGGAACTGTGGGAGTTTACTAATCCGAAAGAAATGGGTGACCTCCAAACTGTTCCGATTTCTCCCCTACCGGTCCATTGTCCACGACGTGTCAAGGTCAGCGGATTATTCTTATTCGTTCCCCCACTCAGTAAGCTCCCAGGATGCAATGCGTGCGCAAAGAGCACTGGGATTTTCTGAACTCGTCTATTCGAGACACATTGAATAGCACCCATACAAATTCATTCGAGGTCAGTCTTGCGTCCCATTGAGCCAACGTGCTGCACTATGGAATTTCCCACTGAAGTCACCCTGATATTCTCCCTGCCAATGCACTTTTTTTAATGAGTAGTAACATTCAAAACCGTTGCTCCTAATGAAAGTTACGTTGAAGAATGAAAGAAGTTGTGGCTGCAAAAAGAAATACACTCGGTGTGGTTTCTTCGTGAAAATTTATTGTTCACATAACAATACAGTAGGTGTGAAACTATGACAAATAGCAAGACACAAAAACGAAAAGTTATTTCAAATGACTTGCACAGGTGTGAGTATTCATGGAACTGAGAAACCACACGAAACAATAAATAGCACGAACAAATACTCAATTCAGCACTTACGCGTCTTTGAAGGCGTGCCTACGTTCATCATACAACACACACTACCGTAATCCATGGAGGCTCGTTCTCGCAACGTCCAAACAACGAACAGCGCACAACGCAGGGGGGAAATTTTCTTCAATCACCGAGTTTTTCGATGACCATGTTCTTCACTGTCTTGTACACTGTCTTGTACTTGAGCGAAAATTAACGCATATCCAACTTAGGCGAGACGCGTTCCCACGACGTCGTGATAGTCACATCGTGACAAAGACTCCCTTGCCTGCCGCCCTACACAATCGGCAAGGAGATCGTCGACCTTGTGCTGGACCGCATCCGCAAGCTGGCGGATCAGTGTACGGGCCTGCAAGGCTTCCTCATCTTCCACAGCTTCGGCGGAGGCACTGGCTCTGGGTTCACGTCCCTACTCATGGAACGCCTCTCCGTTGATTACGGGAAGAAGTCCAAGCTGGAATTTGCCATCTACCCAGCCCCTCAGGTATAGCTTTGCTAGCATTTGGAAGTGCTTATGTTTGGGGAGGGGATGCAAGCTGATGTCCTGGATTGCCTAGAGTGGCCAATGCCTTTGGCAAGGCCCTCTTGCTTTCCTATGGCTCTCTGGAGCTGACTCATTCAGTGGTCCGTGGCCATGACATCTTACAGCAACCGTCTCCCCAGCTATATGCTGGTGAGGGCTGATCTCCGCATATTCCTGAGCATCATGTAGTCCATACGGACTGTGACATTGAGGTAAAACCATGTGGAGGACATTTCCACCGTTAGGGTGTATGCTTCTCTGGAAGTATTTGCATTAAGAACTTGGAAACGCTGAATGAAATATGCGTATAGTATTGAAGTTGCGGGTGTATCTACACTAGTGGCATATCTGCTAGCAACTGGCACCACCTTGCAAATAAGGTTGTGGATTCTTGTTCTGATGATATTGTGCATCTCAATGTGTTGCTATTCCATCTGTCTCCTTCAGATCTCTACCGCTGTTGTGGAACCTTACAACTCCATCCTGACCACCCATACCACCCTCGAACACTCCGACTGCGCTTTCATGGTAGACAACGAGGCCATCTTCGACATCTGCCGCCGAAACCTGGACGTTGAGCGTCCCACTTACACGAACCTCAATCGCCTTATTGGTCAGATAGTTTCATCCATCACCGCTTCCCTGCGCTTCGATGGTGCCCTCAACGTTGACCTGACTGAGTTCCAGACCAACTTGGTGCCGTACCCTCGCATCCACTTCCCCCTTGTCACCTACGCTCCAGTCATTTCCGCTGAGAAGGCCTACCACGAGCAGTTGACAGTCGCTGAGATCACAAACTCTTGCTTCGAGCCGGCCAATCAGATGGTGAAGTGCGATCCTCGGCACGGAAAGTACATGGCCTGCTGCCTCCTGTATCGTGGTGATGTTGTACCCAAGGATGTGAATGCTGCCATTGCAGCTATCAAAACCAAGCGTTCCATCCAGTTTGTGGACTGGTGTCCAACCGGTTTTAAGGTAAGCCGTTTGTACGATTTGTTGCGCGGAGTGGCTCTGTTTTGTTACGGTTGCGTGGAGTGGCTCTGTTTCGACGGAGCCCTCTCGCTTCCTGACGGCTGCCGAGCCGATCTGCTCGGTGTTCCTCCGCCGTGGTGTCGTACACAAACCCCGTCCCCAGTCACGACTGGTGAGGGTGGTGCACCTGCATATTCCTGAGCACCGTGTAGTCCATATGGATGGTGACACTGGGGCAAAACCATGCAGAGGACATCTTGCTATTTCACATTTCCTGTGTGCAGGCACTACGGAATGTGTGTAAATGTGCCTATCTCACTTGACCATTATCTTTGTGCAGGTCGGCATCAACTACCAACCCCCGACAGTTGTTCCTGGTGGTGACCTGGCTAAGGTTCAGCGTGCAGTCTGCATGCTTTCAAACACCACTGCCATTGCGGAAGCCTGGGCACGTCTGGACCACAAGTTTGACCTGATGTATGCCAAGCGTGCTTTTGTCCACTGGTATGTGGGCGAAGGAATGGAGGAAGGAGAGTTTTCTGAAGCTCGTGAAGACTTGGCTGCATTGGAGAAAGACTACGAGGAGGTTGGCATCGATTCCGCCGAGGGAGCGGATGATGAAGGCGGAGAGGAGTTCTGAGTTACTGCCATTGTGTTCACTGTAAAAGTTTTGTTTATGACTGCACTCAATTTTTGTGTGCAGTAAATAAATGCGGTGCATCGAAAATAGTCTTTCTTTGGTGGTGGAGTGGAGCCTAATATTAGGTAAATTGCATCTAAAAATTGCAAATTTCAAATGTTCGGAAAATGTAATGTAGTTGTATGCAATATGATTTAGATTAGAACCCATCTATTCAACAAATCAAGATATGTATGCACCTGAGTCAAGATTTACATGGATTTCATAAAGGTGCAAAACAAGAATTTCTTTAAAGCTCTTTTCTATCCTCTATTTTTAAATTGAGGTTTACGAACTGAGTTCCTAGGACCAATTTCGTCTGCAAAGGGCTCGTACAAGTCACTCTGGGAAAGAAAGTATTAGTAGAGTACCGAATATTCAAACTTCAAAAGTATTTCAGTAGAATAGTAAGTGCTCAGAAAAGTAGCCAGTTACTTTCAAGTTACAATTAGGCGAAATAGATGTAGGTATCATTTCCTTGAGCCTGAGGGAGTACACACACCCCCATAAAAAGAGACCGGACGACACGAGACCCTGTTAGAATCCAGTGCCATTGCCGTGAGCCAGCAGTCTGTAGCCATTGATAAGAGCCTTTGTGAACTCCTATACCTACTTGACCTACATACCCTTTCCCCTGCCACCTTCTAGGTGGGGTGCCTTCCTTCTGTAATACCATGGCACTATTTCGTTATTAAAAGGAAAAATATTGGCTGTTTGTTTTATGGTGGGGAGCCCTTGGCACTGCTTCTGTCCTTGCTTTCTCACGGAACTGAGTGTCAAGTTGCACCTCCACCTGAGGTGCGATGCGATTTATAACCCTGGCATGAATTCTCCTAGAACACTCACCGCCGTATTCTTGAACGAGCCTCGACTCGACTCGAGCTGCTCCTCGAGGCCGGTTTTGCGCTTCATAAATCGACCTTGACTCGAAACGCTCCTCGAGTGGAGGAATTCCTCCGTGCATTCCTCGAAAATCTCGAGGTAACATCGGTGCTACCTCGAGAACGCTCCTCAACTCGAGTTTGGCTGGTGTCATGGCGGAAGACAGGTCGTTCGCTACGTCTATCGACTGCGTTTTGTGCCACGATGGCCTTTAACTGGGTGCTGACAACATTACCACTGAGCGACAACGTTCAATAAGGGGCCATCAAACTCCTTTTGACCATTTTGACGATCACGAGTTCCTCATATGGTATACGGTACCGCTTCATGAAGAAAACCGTACGAAGCCTTTTGGATACATTGCCAGTGGAGGAAAATGTGTGCAATCGTGGGCTGCCTCTACCTCTACCTCCTGTGCTACAGCTGCCCGTCGTCATGTGATTTTATGGCGTTAGGACTTTTCGAACTGCCACGGGAGACATTGTGAATGTGTCAGAAACGACGGCGTGCCGCGTTGTGGAAAAAATCCCACACCTTCTCGCAAGCACACTTTTCAAGACGAGGTGTAATAGATTTTCCTTCTGTCGCGCTATTTAGCACGAAGAAGGTGTGTTTGAAGGATGTTTTCATGCAAAAAGTGGTGCCAAAAAAGAAACAGTGCATTGACTGGACATCTAAAAAAATAAACATCTGATGTGCCTCCTCAATGTTTTTCCGTAATCTTTATACTGTATCAAGCTGGCCCAACCCCTGCTCCAGCTATCAACGAAACGGCTCAACAAATCTTCCATTAATGTTTTTTTTTCTCTCGTTTTCTTTTGTCTTTTTTTTGCAGTGTTGTTCCAATAGTACGAATTCCGTTTGTTGGGTGGGATATCAGGCTCCACCGTTTAGGCAGAGCGCGATTGAGGGCCATAAAAGTTCGTACGACATGCTCGCGGTGACTCCCGAAGAATGGTCTCCCCGATTCTTTGCTCGGGATGTTGTTGTAAAATCCGTTTTGTTTGTTTGATTGTTTATAGCTACCCTCAAGGCGTTGGGTAAACGTACCCATCCGCTAACAAACAGTCATTCACGCCACATATTGTAACATAATAGAAGAGTGACAAGCAGTGACATCATCATTCATATTATTTGATACGAGGTGACCATGCCATTAAGGGCCAGTTCTCACTTGGCGACGCCCGACGCGACGTCGTGAGCGGGCGGCGGAAGTAGAGGCGCATTTCCGCCGCCCGTTCAGCACGCGCGATTTTCATGTTCCCACCACAGTGGCATTCCGTCGTCCAAAGCAGACGAAAAATCAGGAGGCGTGGCCTTTCTGTGGCACCTTATTGGACGCCAGTGTATCATTCTCGCCAACTCCCGCCGACGTCGTGAAAGAGACCGGCATGGCAAATTTTTTGGCTCGACGTCTTTCCTCTCCCAACGCTGGAAATGCGCGTCTATTTCCGCCGCCAGCTCACGACGTCGCGTCGGGCGTCGTCAGGTGAGAACTGGCCCTAAGCTAGCTGCTGCCGTTGTGGTTGTAATTGCCAGACCAGAAAACTAGGAAACCTATCAGTCTGTTTCCCTGTTCGAAACACCTGCACCCTTCTTCAAACACTTGCAGACCTTTGTGTTTGTATTTGTAATGCACGTTGGTTGAAATAAAGTAAAGAATTACATTTATCTTTCATGCCATAAGTGTGTTTTAAGCAGGATAATTAACATTTTCGAGTTGTCCCGAAAGACTGCTGGGGACGAGACTACAGCTTTATTCGAGAACGGTTTCTCGAGGAGCGCCTAGGCGGAGGAATCCCCAAAGCGGGTTCATGAAACGCATGGGCTCTTCGAGTGGAGCAGCGCCACTTTCCTCCACTCGTTGGAGTCGAGGCTTGTTCAAGAATACAGCGGTCAGTGTCTGGAAACCTAAGTAGCCCTTAAAGGAGTACAGAGGGCCATCCAAGAAAATTCAGATTCAAGTAGCACAGAAGTCATTTTTAACACCCTGTTTTCTTCCCATAAAATTGTTAATTAGGCCAGTAAGATGCACCATGAGAAGTAATCCACACCACAGAGTCATAATTATCGCGGAAATTGAATTTAAAATACGCCACAAAAAGCGACCGTGCGCAACGGTGGTGAAGAGCAGTACCAGCCTGTGATCTGCCTGGAAGCTCCCGCTGACGCTGTAAGGAGAACGCTTGCTGATTGGCCTCGAGAAATGTCTGCTACTCCGCTGTCATCTGCTACTCGGCTGTTCGGGGTTCCGAAAAAAAACTTTCTCCTGGCTCGGTAATGATTCGGCTGCTCCTTCTATCCCCAATAGACGAGTTCAGAAAATCCCAGTGCTCTTTGCGTACGCATTGCATCCTGGCCGCTTGCTGAGCGGGAGAACGAAGAATAATCCTTCACATTTCGCTTTCGCTGACCTTGACACGTCGTGGACAATGGACCGGTACGAGAGAAATCGGAACAGTTTGGAGGCCACCCGTTTCTTTGGTATTAGTAAACTCCCACAGTTCAAAGCGACGCTAAGCACTCTGGGATTTTCTGAACTCGTCTATTCTCCGGGAGAACTGGCAAAACTGGTTTACGGCGGCAAAGGGACAAGGTGCTGACCCCCACTGACCAGAATGAGTTCTCCTTATACCGTCATCGGTGACGTGGCATCATACCTCCTCATCCTCGTTATACCTGAAGTGACGAGTTAATAAGGGTGAAGGCGCGGAGCCACGTTTATGTGAGTTTTTATCTGGGAAACCAACTGCACACATCAAAACCTTTCGTGCTATCTGGTAAAATGACACACACACACTTTCATCAGATGTCATCTGAAATTTTTTTGGATGGCCCTCTGTACTCGTTTAAGTGTCTGATGAAAGTGTGTGTGTCATTTTACCGAATAGTGTGAAAGGTTTTGATGTGAGCAAATTGGTTCCCAGAAAAAAAAACCTGGCACATAAACGTGGCTCCACGCGTTCACCCTTAACTCGCCACTCTGGGTATAACGAGGAGGAAAAGGTATGATGCCACATCACCGATGACGTTATAAGGAGAACTCATTCTGGTTAGTGAGGGTCAGCGCCTTGTCCCTTTGCCGCCGTAAACCTGTTTTGCCAGTTCTCCTGGAGAATTGGGGATAGAAGGAGCGGCTGAAGCATTACCGAGCCAGGAGAAAGTTTTTTTCGGAACCCCGAACAGCCGAGTAGCAGATGACAAAGGAGTAGCAGACAACATTTCTCGAGGCCAATCAGCGAGCGTTCTCCTTATAGCGTCAGCGCGAGGTTCCAGGCAGATCACAGCTGGTACTGCTCTTCACCACCGTTGCGCACGGTCGCTTATGGCGGCGTATTTTAAATTCAATTTCTGCTATAATTGGGACTCTGTGGTGTGAATTACTTCTCATGATGCATCTTACTGGCCTACAGTTTTATAGGAAGAAAACAGGGTGTTAAAAATGACTTCTGTCTGTGAGACTAAATGGAATTTGTTCACTCAACAGACATTATGCAGTACACTTTTCCGAGGGAACTATCCAGATTCCCTTCTAACCAAATTCTGCCATAAGGTCCTCACAATGGACCAAAACATAACGCTCTTGAGCACTGCAAAGACCCTCACGTGCGTCAAGTGAACTCTGTCACTAGGTATTCCAATGGGCTTCCAAACGTCAGAGCCATACCTTGCATACATGTGGGGTAGCATACACACAGTGGGGTAACACTCTCTTAAGGCCGTCATTGCTTTGGTGGAGGTGCTCACCACCAAAGCAATGACGGCCTTAAGAGAGTGTTACCCCACTTACCCCATACAAGCACATGCAAAAATCTAGCAGACTTGTTAGTAAGGTTGAAAGGCAGCAAAAACACCCCCCCGTACAATGGGACATGCCCATGTTGCAAAACATGTTTGACACTCAAACTGCGTCAGAGGCCACTAGTTAAACCCATTTCATTAACCACACAGTCACATACACAAGCTCCAAAGTTATATACTGCGTGGGATGCAGCAATACATTGGTCAAACCAGACAACAAATGACACAGAACAGACACCTTCGATAAGCTCTCAAGAGCCAAACATTTTAACATCCCAATTTTCGCAACATACCATCGTGAGTCAACGTACGTGACAGCGGGTCAGTTCACACCGACTACACTGGACACCCTCGGGGTAGTTCGCGTAGAAGCTAGCATGACACAGAGTGAAACAAGGTTGTAAGCAGAAGCTTTACTGGGGGCACCTTGCACGCAGATCCAGCAGAAGTAACTTTCGGTGCGGACAACGCAATGCCAGCATCCAAGCAATACTGCGTGCCAGATGCAGGATTCTGGTGCAGTAGAACCCGAAGCCGATGCAGATGGTCAGCCCGAAGTCTTTTTTCCTCGCAGAACCCAATGCCTGTGCACTTCTGTCCGTGCCCCTTACGTCAAGTTTTCTTCCCTCCGAGCTTCTTCTTCGCCAAGGTGTGACCACAACCATGGAAACCATACATACTGGAAACCAGGCTCAGATCCACGTGCGACAGATTTCACCACAGAATCCACCAAGCTGCCCCCACAAGACCCTCTAGAAACACTATGCAAAAACTCCTCCGGACCTCTCATTCTTTACATATAAACGATGTTACTATTTGCATGAACAAAGGGGGGGAAACGGTAATGGACTGTACCTTGAACGCCAACTCAAGATTTTCTTCACAAAAGTGCACCCCTCAAATGGCACTACATTTTTTAGTTAAAGAAGTGCACCAATTAACACTTTTATTCTTTGCATGGCCAGTACTTTGTTCATCTATTGTGTGACAAGACTATAAATATATACACCAAAAATATTTTTAAAACCCACGTGCTTCTGAAACCTCCGCACACAGCCGCTAATTCTAACCTGCTTTGTTCCAAAGATGCATTTGTTCACATAAACCGCTTCCACACCCCAACAAAAAGCTCCTCAAGGACGCAGGTTGTCCACCTTACTTGTAAAGGACTAGTTGGGCTATCATGAGGACGGTGTCCAGAAAAACAGGCTCTGTTCCAAATATTGGTTCTTCTGCAGGTCCTCCCTGAACATTTCCTTAATGGTTCGCTGGATATTCTCACACAGATCACAGATTCTCAAACTGCATTCTGCGGAAGACAGGGGTTCTGTGAGTTGCTCACCGCCTCCATACCCCCAGGCTTGTACAATATATACTAAGGACAGTATTTAAGAATCCTCAAAGACTATTCAAACCTTCCTTTGAGTTCCGAACAATGTAACGCCTGACACTGCTGTACATTGACATCCAACTGATTTTTCTTCGGGTATGCATTCATTGTTTCATCCAACACATAGTAGCACCAAGTGTTCAGATTTCTTCACCATGTCTTCAACTTGGGAAGCCAAAAACAGCTATAGACCATGACATGAAGCGTACTTTTTTTTTCCTGCTGCAAGTGAAGCCCCTGATAATATTTCACCATACAATGCCATTGTTCATTGACAATGTTCCTTGTCCACAAAGTATCAGTTTCTATGACTAGATAATGTTTCCCACAGGCCGCTTCAAGGGTTGAAGACGAGAGGCACTTTGTACAGTTTCACGCTGATGTCTTGGCATTCCCGCATGTCACCAGCGATGCAGAGCTGCCTTCATCTGCTGCTGATTGGGACATGTCCTTCGAGCATCGTACATGGTTTTTCCGACATCTGTTTATCCACTGTCAGGACGTTGAGTCTTCTGATGTAATCGCGCACCTAGTGCGGTGGGGATTAGGCACGTATTTGGGTCTGGTGTGGTCTGACGCAGCACCAATACTGTTTGTTTTAGTCAGGCAGTCTGGATCTCACAATAAACTTGTTGTTGCACTTGCTGCATAGGATTTCCTTAGACTCAAACCTTTGCATACCTGCCAACCCGACGAACTCAAAAGTCGGGAGATTTCCCGGGGACGGGCTACATGCTGCGCATTAATTTTGTACACTCGAAATAGCATTGCCACAGACTGTATTGCGATTCCTCTACGTCGTATGCCCATCGTTGCTTCTGTCAACCGCGAAGACGCATCGTCTCAGCCTCTCCAGCATTGTATTTTACGCTGCCGCAACCATTTCACTGATGCCTTTGTGTGTGCGCAACAAGGTGTCCAACGGACAATCGGACATCACAACAAACCCAAAGGGCGCAGTTGAAGAAAAGTCACTAGCAGTGGGATTCGAATCCACCCTGTCAGATTCCCAGTCAGAGATGCTACCATTACACCATGCTAACTACTCCCTGGAATCCCATTGCTGGTGCCTTTTCTTCAACTGCCATCACTCAACTGAAGTATTCGATTGGATGTTGAGGCTTGCATTGTGTTTAAGATTAAAAGCGCTAAAACCCCAGTGCCGGAGAGCTAAAATAACAGACACGTTGCACTGTTGTAGCGCTTTTAATCACGATCCACCGAACAGCCCAATTCTTAACTCTCTTTGTCATTCTATGCTTAACTGCTTCATCTGCTACTTCACTTTTATTTACTGCATCCCTGCGGGCTCCTCCTCCAAAGCCTTTACAACTCCGCATCACTCGCAGTGTGTTGATTTTGAGAGCCTGTACAAACCCTGCGTGTGTCAGCTCCGTAGCAGACTTCTCTTTAAGACCCAGTGTTGTCCACTACGCTGCAATGGAGGTACCCCGGAATATCTAGTAAGAAATGTATGCGCAACATGTAAGAAGCATGGAACCAAACCAGAACAGGCGCACTTAATCTTTTTCTCAGTTTTCCTGTCTCTGACCCCCCCCAGAAAAAATAAAATAAATCAGTGAGTTTTGCGGGACTAATTTAAGAAATGAGTACAAGTTATAAGCCAAAAGTATTCGGTTTCTAGGGCTGTATCAGGTCATGGGAGAGGATTCCTCTCTTCCTGACCGTTCTCTTCCTCAATACATCACAGCATTTGAGAGAGAGCTGTGCTTTTGTCACATGTACAACATTTCAAACATTCTAGCAGCGTAGCTGTTAGCCAAATAAAAATGTGTCTTTCAAGAAGAAAGGACAAGTTTTAAGTGCTGCAGAAAAAAAGAAGAGAAAAAACTTGCACGAAAAAAAGAGGGCTGTCACATTCTTAAAATGGATGATTTCATGTATTTAACAAAATGAGATAGTATACATGGTCATGTCTAGATTTCTCTTTTAGGTTTGGACAACCAACCAAAGTCTTCTAGCTTTCCAAACACTGTAGTATTGACTGTAGTAGTTGTTGTTGAAGTTCTGGTGTTCTCATTCTGGCTGTCTCGGACCTTTTGCTCCACTTCATCCACATGCATGTCAGAGCTTGAATCATCATGTTCTTCGCTTTCATGCCCTCCTTTTCCAACACTGAAAGGTAACAAGGGAAGAGGCTAACGTAAGTTTGCTGAGCTCTACTTGTGTTCAACCCTAACAGAAGGACAACTATTGTACGACATTACTTGTCACCATTTATGTAGATCGATGCAGCTCGTTGCCTTTCGGCCCGTAATACCGCAGCAGAGCTATGAGTATCGTGTATAATTAGAGCCTGAAGTTTTAGGGTTTTACCCGATTCTTCCCCGAATTTGCACTCCGAATTGAAGGTTGCCTTTTTAGGGTGAAACCCGATTTTTGCCTGGCAAATTGCCCTCACTTGGATGTCTGTAGGAATGCACTAACTTACTTGTTTGGCAGCAAATGCAGTTACATCACCATTTGTACCAAACCACTACAGTTACTTTGAGTAACTGAGCCCGATTTCCCCCCGAATTTAGCGTACTGGAAGTTTTTTCACCCGAATTCGCACGAATTTAGTGCGCACGTTTATTTACCCGATTTTTACCCCCTGAATTTAGAAAAAAATATTTCCCGAAAACTTCAGGCTCTATGTATAATGCACGTGTACAACAATAGTACAACGCTACTTTCGAAGGCTTCAGGTAAAAGGTAAAACACGCGTATCACGATGTCGGCAATCGCAAATTTAATCGTTATACGAGGGATATCACTGTAGGAGTGTATGCCTAACTCACGGCCCTGCTACATGACTTGTGCGGTTCGCATTATCCAGCAGGCAACGTGAAAGAGAGCTCTGGAAACCAGCTCGGCGTGATGATTACCTGCCGGAAGCTTCCCTATCTGTTGTTGTTGTTGTTGTTTTTCTTAGTCCAGAGGCCCAATTTCTTCCACTTTCACCTACAGGGTGTCCCAGAAAACTTGGCACTGAATTTAAATTTAAAAAACTACGCCACCTAGAATCATGCGGTCCACGGCATTTGTTCTTACTAGGTTTTTGTTACCTCCTGATGTGAATGTCGTGTAACGCAAGTTTAATCACGTAAATTTTTGCGAACTGAAGTCGGAAATTTGCCAAGTACAGGTCACTTTTTTACCCCACCAATGTGAAGAGCGTGTCTAATTTATTCAAATTAATGACAATTGACAGGGATATTCAGGGGCTATCCCATCAGAAAAAATAGCCGAACATCATGCTCTACGGAGCTAGCGCGCGACAAATTTTTCAGCGCAATCCTTGTCAGTCCAACGAAAGGAGGTTGAAAGCCAAGCCCACACCTGCAATGCAGAAAGATATAACACAGGTATGGCTTATCGCGTCCGACTTTCGCTGGGATCGCACTTTTCCTCTCCCAATTTCAGGGAGTGTCACTTTTTCAACTATCACTCTGTGGGCTGGGTTTGGAACCTCCTTTCGTCGGACTGAGATCGATTGCGCTCAAAAAGTCGTTGCGCGTTATGGTTCGGTGCTACGAAAAGCATGATATTCGGCTATTTTTTCCAATGGGATAGCTCACGAATGTCACTGTCAATCATCATGAACTTGAATGAATATTGGTGGGGTAAAAAAGTGACCTTCACTTGGCAAATATCCAAGGTCAGTTCACGAATATTTACATAATTAAACTTACGATACACGACATTCACATTCGGAGTTGGCAAAAGCCTAGTAAGAACAAATGCTGTTGACCGCATGATTCTAGGTGGCGTAGTTCTTTTATTATCATTTAATGACACGTTTTCTGGGACACCCTGTATGTAGTATGCGTCATATTGTTTGCATTATACCCTGTATACAACACCCAATTGGTTCATGTGGGGCACAAAGTCCTTGGGGTGGTGCAGCATATTATAGTTAAGGAGTAACTTTTTCGGGTTAAACCCGATTCCGCCCAGTTATTCTCCCCCGAACCGACCTCCGACCAATTCGGGTTAAACCAGATTTCTCCCCGAATTCCAATCACTATGAAATCCTCAAGTGACGTTTCCACTGAAGATGAACAAAGGTCGCCACGCGTAACACCTGTAAGGATGGGTCACTTACGTTCCCAGCAATACACCCATGTGTGTCAACACTGTCTATGCCTTCGGGGACTACCGCTGAAATGTCACAATCTCGCAAAAGACAACAACAAAAGAACAAAGAGAGAGAGATTAGGAAATGACTTAATAGACGAGAGGAGAAACAAAAACACCCGATAACACCCGAAGGCACAGTTATCGCCCGATTTCTCCCCGAATTACAGATTTAAAAATGGCGCCCGATTTTTACCCCCCCGAATCTGAGAAAGGCATCTAACCAGAAAAAGTCACTCCCTAATTATAGAGAGTTCAAAAATGTTTGAACGCGATGCAGATGCCGAGAAGGTTTAACATGCTTCGTACATCCTCAACAGACATAGGAAATACATACAATGGGTGCGTTAAGTTGGTGGAACGCTCCCTCTGTCAGTGGGTCACTTAACAGCTCAAAAGCAACATCCGGTGCGCGTTCCTGGGTGCACCCTGCACGCCCCTGTCATGATAGGGAAAAGCGGTACCACTTCTGGCCCGTGATGCACGTTTCGGTGTGCGCACCGTTCAACGCATAGAAATCTTACTGAGAGAGAGGCTAGAAAGAAAGCCGGGGAGGAGGATCGGAGGAGAGCAAAGAACTTGAACGGGGCTCTTCCCTCTCTCAATGTATGCGCTCGGAGGCAGCCATATTGAATCAGCCGAGGAAACGTCGTGTATTTCCAGCCCGTGAAAGCAGCCACAGTTCCAAAAACTGTTGCAACATTTGCTCGGTTGCTTCTCTGCTTCCGTCGGCTACATATTTTGTCAGTGTCCGCCCCTATCCAGGCTTGTAGTCAAGGCTGGTTGAGGCAGCGGCGGAGACGGCGTCCCCATGTGGCGTCCGTGTCGTGTCTGTTTCTTCGTGTGTGTGTGTGTGTATGTGTTTTCATATATCTTACGGTTTCACGAGTTCTGGCGGTGTGTTACTGTTCCAAAAACATTTTTGGCGTTATGTTTGCTGTATGCTTACTGGATTTCTTTGTTAGCATGCGCCGCGGCAACAATAGCTGATTCAATATGGCGCTCCTCCCGCCCTTACGTCCCAGTTTCGGAGGTTTCCTTCTAGCATACTCCTTAAGATTTCTATGTTTCAACAGGCTTGATTGGCGGTTTCAATTCTCCCGCCTTGGCCACGTTTACAGAATGCAGACGACGGAAGAAAGCTGAATATCTGAACCCGGGAAAGGGAGCCTGCTTAACACGCCCGTTGTTTTCAGGAGGAAGACATATGTGAAAATATATAGGCAAAACCGGAAGAGAAAAGGCCACTCCACTAAAAGAATATCAACAACAGATAAGGAAGCTACCGGTAGATAATCATCGCACCAAGCAGGTTGAACACGTTTTCAAAACAGGTCCTTCCTTTAACGGGGAAGGTGCAGAAACTTTGGCATGTGAACATATGGGTTCGTGTGAACATGGTGAACATGAACATGAACAAATGTGAACATGGAAATGGGGGTATGGAAATTTCTAGAACCCTGGCACATTCATGCTGATAACAACACTTGGAACAGTCACAGGGGGCCTCTACCAGAATCTTACAACAGCATAACAAAAACATAAACGGCTGGTACTATTTTTGTTTTCTGGTTTGGTGAGGATGCCCACAAAGGTGTAGAAACATTACAAGTAAATTTTTGTTGCTAGTTGTGTCAAGCTAGTGCTTTTGTCCCTTTTTTGTCATGAACTCTCCTGGCCCTCCCTGGTCTATCTTCATAAACATGTCTGCACGTTGTCTAATTAACCTAAAAGGGATATCTAATGTACCATCACGCATTCAATTTGACTGTGAGCAGCAGCGAAAGACTTAAAGGGATACTCTGCCTCAACCGAAGGCTTTGCCGGATAAGTGTAACACAAACACTGATGCCGTTTGTACAGAAGCTCCCGTGGCTAAGAAAGGTGAAGTGCTAGAGAGGTTATGACTACCAATGGAAACTGTCACAGTTATCTCTCCTCTCATGTCAGTGCCTGAGTTCAAGGGCTTATATCTCGCCTAATATGAGGAGGAGAAAATTACTTTTTCCCCACAATATTACGGCGTGCCGTGTATTATGTGGGCACGGTGTAATGAACAACATCTTCCAAAATGTACCCTTTAAAGGGACATCGCATCCATTCCATTTCCAAACTACAGTGTCATTTTATTCCTCCTGAAAATCCCACGCGAAATAGTTTGACTGTAATTCGATAGAATACATGACAAGTGCTGACAATGGATGTTGAGAGTGTGCAAGAGGTCCTTCTCTGGAACAACCGTCACTCCGTCAGAACCAATGAGGGCATGACCTTGAGAAAAGGAATGCCGTCTGATAGAGTTATGGGGCGTCTGGATGTTGCCTTTCCTTCCCTGAGCACCGTGCTCTCAATCTCCACTTAGGGAATGACTTCACGCCACCGGAGCATCTGCGGCCTCAGATGCAGCACTGTACCTTAACATTTGTTTATTTAAAGGGGCACAGAAAGTGCTTCGGTCACTTTTTCATTTTTTCAAACCAAGCTGTTGACCTGGCTGCTAAAATGCACCTTGCGAAGTGACTCACTCGACAGATGCATACATATCGTGGAATTCAATTTTGAAAATCGCGACCGCGCGCAACGGTGGCAACTCCTGCAACTAGCTGCCAGTGTCGTCTTGACATCACCACAGTGCAACCCGCTAACTGGTTTGCTCGGTTAAAGAGGTGTCGTCTGCTACACAGAGAGAGAACTGGGAGCAGAAAAAAAAAAAAAAAGAGTGAGAAAAGTGCCAACCCAGATTGCAGCGCAATCTCCCTTTTAACCCTGACGACATCACAATCCTCCTCCTCATTTCGGTCTGCAGAACGAGTCGAGTGGGAACGCACGCACCGACGTTCGGGGGCGTTTTATTCCAAGAAAAATACTGCGTACAGAGAATTTTTTCTGTTAGTTGTCATGTCAAGTTACATCCTTTCGTAATTTGCCAGAAACAGAAAATGTTTTGGATGGCTTTCTGGGCTCCTTTAATATCCAAACACTTTTTGGACGAAAAACTTAGCCAGGTAGATTGCAGGCCGAACGCGGTGGTATCGGTTTCATAGATGGGGTTTCCGGATACGACCATATCTTTAAGTAATCAAGAGCTGTTTGCTCCTCATATCTAGTCAAACATAGGAGTGATTTACATGAGGCCGCCGTCCAACATGTTGTGGAGGACCAGGAAAAAAACAGCCACACGTACCTTTCGGAGGTACCGTTGAGAAATGATGCCATGAAGTCCTGGCACATGATGCTCAGCCATGGAAGTGTATGGGAGTTCATGTCCAATAACTGGAAGAAATTGGTTATCTTTCAAGCAAAGCTGACTACTCATGCTCCAGTGCAAATCACTATTTTCCTGCTACTGAAAGACAGCAATTGCTCGTGTCTTCTATTCCACAAAAAAAACGTAAGTACATCATTTTTTAAAATCAAAACACAAAAGTATTAGAGCTCCAGAATTATTATATACCGTAATTTCACGTGTATAAGCCGCACCGCAGATAAGCTGTAGGACGCGTTTTTAGGAACGTTTCGAAAATTTTCTGGCAGATAAGCCGCACTCACAGATCAGCCGCGGGCAATACAAGACGACTGATTTGTGAGACAAAGGAGACCATAGAGAAGGCCATAAACCTTATGATCCATACTACAGGGTCGGCAGCAAAGGAGGTCAGCTCTAGAGTTCTACCAAGATCGGATTGTGCCCTTGTTGGGAGTTTTTCATGGATTGATGGGTCAGTGGTCTTCCAGAAGACGTGAATCACTGTCACCACTTTCATTAAAGCTGCTTGGGGGAACACACGAGGAAGATCAATCTACTCGAATGTGGACCCGTCCCTGTTACGCACTGTTCGTGCATTGGCAGGGCGGTGCTGTTCCAGAGACACTGTCGGCCCTTTCGTTAAAACTGGTGTATGGGAAAAATACCAGGAAAAAATAGTCATCAGATAAGCCGCACCGGTGGATAAGCCGCAGAGCGCCCGTGAGAAAAAAAAATCACGCATAAGCCGCGGCTAATACGCGTGAAATTACGGTACTAGCGGATCTCTCTATATTGAAAGGCTGACCAAAGTAAAATGGACTTTTAACGTTGAGTAGACATTCAATTCCCAAAACTAACAGTTGTTATGGCATATGCAACAACAAGAGGAGAAAGAGCATTCTACGCGAGACTTCTTTGCATCAAGCTCCCGACTTTTGCAGACAGAAGTTAGACCAGTTCACAGCTTCACAAAGCACCATCGAACAAGCCCCAGGACCAGAAGGCGTATTTTATCAAGTAGGTAGACATCAAGTAGTTGATGCAGATCAGCATCCGCTGACCCTGGCTAAGAACCACTGGTGTGTACTTCTGCAGCACCATGCAGGATGCATGGGAAAATGTAGCACACACATAAAATTCATGATGCTCACTCAGGTCATCAATGGATATATTCTGTTTGGGGAAGCAAGAAAGATCGAGAATGTAAAATCAATTGAAGACCTGATGACTGTATTGTGGGAGAAAAAAAAACTTATTTCGAGGCAGTTTACGAAAGCCAGTTCAGCCATGTACTGAGAAAACCTCTGCATCATTCAGTCTTTAAAATTCATGGAAGTACAGTGCGATCCCATAAATTCCAAGTCGTCTTTATTCAAACTTCCGGATAATTCAAACTGACGCTCGGGTCCCAGCAAAGCCATGTTTGTTTCGATCGGGGAAAATTTCCGGTAATTCTAACATATGAACACATGCAACAGTTTATTCAAACAAGTTTGCCCGGCCGCACTCGACTCCTGACTACGTATTGGCTCGTGAGCGCCGGCTACGAGCTGCTGGCATATCAGCTACACCGTTACCTAAATGTTTTGTTTACTTAGCTATAAAAACATTTCTCAGAAAAGTGCCAGAGGAAAAAGGAACAGATCACAGTTACTGGTGCGCACAAACGTGACCTGCACGGATGCCTGCCACTTGTCGTCGGAAAAGCAAGCAAGCCTCACTGTTTTAACAGGATGAGGTCCCCCCCCATTGACAATACAGTCAAGAAAAGGAATCAATTCGATATTATCTCGAATTGCGTTGGTGATATTTGCGTTCGTGAGGTTCGCAATTTGGTTTGGCTCGAATTCGCAAACAACGTTTATAGCGTCGTCGTGGTTGGAAGCGCGTATAATATCATTTTCTGTTGTTTTCACGCGTGCCTGAAAATAAGTATTCTAGAAAGCACGAGTCCCTTATATTTCCGCCATCGCGGGGCTCGGAACAAAGCCGTGTGCCGTGCCGGCTTGTGTGTGCTATGAACACATCAAGCCCTCATTTAGAACCGCTCCCTTTAGTTCGAACTCTGCTGTATTCGAGCAAATATTCAGTCCCCTCCCAGTTCGAATTAGTGGCATTGCACTTGTAGAGGAGGTGGGGTTCCTCTACATGAGTCGTGACCGGCGATGATAGAATGTCCCAGCGGGCAGATCCTGGTGGCCTCACGCTCGGACGGTGCTGGTAGAACTGGCTGGCACGTGCAGTGAAGCGCGGCAGCACGTCTTCATCGCCGTCCACAAGCCACCGCACACAGTATTATAATTTGCCTAACATGTGTCTTTGCCAGAAACTTGCCAATTTTTTCAACCAACTATTCCAACGAATGCAGCTTCTCTGTTTGTTGGGACTTGTAAATTCTCAGCAAGTGATTCCCAACAAGCACCAATGCTTGTTCTTCTGATCTGCTTTAGTACCTTGCATAAAACTTGAACCCTGCTATTGGAGAACAGTAACAAGCGGTAAAAAAAACGGGACAAAAGAGGTAGCAGAAGACACATGGATGCTGGTGGGTCTTCATTGAACCCCGGAGCAATAAACATAACCTTAACTCGCGTAACTATGCTCTCGTAATTAATGCAACCCCAACTCGGCGTCCCAAATGCTGGGTCTTTATTTGCTGTTCCCATATTTAATGCACAACGACCCAGAGGTCACCATCAGCCCGTATCTCTACACGATATCACAAATGAGCGACGGAGGCTCAGCCATGTATGTATTTTAGGAAGAGGAGGAATATGTCAACTAATTATTGAAGAGAAATCATTTAATGTGAGCAGAAGGAAGGATGAGCAATAAAACAGTAATGGGCAATGTGTCCAAGTATGGCCGCACACATGTGGCTCTCCCTGTTTGTGGCACTTGGAGTTTCTCGGCAGGCGACAGTTTCTCGGCCAAACAAAATATGAAGTGGAAACTTGACTCTACGGTGTCAATAGGAGAAATTGTGATGCCTGTCCATGAAATTTATGCAAATAACCATTTATGATTGGATCATTTTGACATGGCATCTCCCAGCATTAGCTTTAAGGCAGCAGAACTTGGATGGCGAAGATGACCTCGTGTGAAAAGACCATGATTCGAGTGATAGCGAGAAGATGTCTCTCGACTCTGGAGCACAGACTCGGTTACTTTGGAACAAAAACTGTAGTGGACTGCACCTTGGGCTCCGACTTAAAAATATCCTGATAAAAGTTTTTGAGCTAAAGCCCATTATGTATGAAGGCGAATGTACCTGTTGAACTTCTTTGAAGCCTAACACACCCAGTCTGCTGTGGTGCAAAGTTTCCGTCTTTCCATCTTCCACAACTGCAAACTTTGTACGCTCTGCCACAAGAGCTCCAAATGGGGTTGATGACAGCATTCCACTTTCAAGCTGCTCCCGAAGGAAAGAAATGTAATCTCCGTTACACAACAAGAAACATTTTGCAAAAAAAGTATGAGTAAAAGTGTTTTACATGTATGGTAGAAGGCTCACTCTGGACATCCTCTTCTCCCTCCTGTGGTTCGAGAGAATAGAGCTCCTGATGGAGGAATAGAACAAGAACACTGAAAAAAGTTGCAGTCATTCTGCACAGCAGTCATATTGTAGTGCGTGACCACCAGCAGTTAATTACTATACATAGATAGGACCTGACCTTTTGGGGTTATACGCGATTACTCCAAATATTCCCCCCCCCCCCCCCGATCCAAATTAGCAAACACAGGGCCTAACCCAATATTTCCCTGAAAACTGCTGGACCAAGGGGCTCCAAAGTCATCGCAACTAATACAGAATTTTGGAAACTGCATTGTAAATGCGTAAATATATGCTCATACAAACTGTCAAAACAGAGTTCCTGCTGCCTCTTAGATGCATTGACTAACTATTGATACTCTCTATCTACTGGTGTCACATGTATTATCAGTTCAAGTATGGCAGCCATCGAAAAAAGCCAGGTAGAGGCGGGATTTGAACCACACGTCTCTCGATTACTGGTTGAGCGCCTCAACCAATTCGACCACGCTGTCATCTGCTTTTTCTGACGACTTGCCTAGGAGCCTCATTTGAATATTGGGACACGCATTCACTCTCTCCTGCATTTCTTCTCATTCAAACACGCATGTTTTTTCGAAGACAGCCATACTTCAACTGTTCATATCCCCAGGCAGCCGCCCTCTGCCTCGTACTCGTGTCGCATGTATGTGTGCGTGTGTGTGTGTGTGTATGAGAAGAGATCTAGGAGAGAGTGTGATGAGAGTGAATCCTGGGATTTCGGGATGTCAAACAACCGGGATCCTGGGATATCCCGGATCCTAAAAATAGTTGCAGTAAAATTGCTTGCAGTGTCTACATTTTCCGCGTGTTTTGTGTGCACTGCCTTTGATATTGAATTATGCCTCACCAACTCGACCAGCTTTCTGCTACTACTGAAACACATTCCTCAAATTTACCACAGTAGAACTGATATTTGACATTAGACATATTTGATATCTCACATCTGATTTGCTTAGAAACCCGCCATTCAATTTTTATCCAAAATGTTCAGAAATACAAAAAATTGTGCAAACCTAGGAACAACCAAGTGAGACCAACCTGCAAGCAGTTGAGAAAGTAGAGCCCAGATGGTGTTTCGTGGTTGCCACTCGGAACAAATATTGCTGCCCTGGCTGCACGACCCTTTTCTTCTGTGATTTCACCTTCGTAGAGAGGCTTGTCTACGATGCTTTTGGGGTCAAACAGAAGAACTGAAACAGATTATTATGTTGTTCAATGTGAGTGTTTCTCTAAAAATAATTATTTACTAATTTACGGGCACATCTTAAGTCAGTCAAAAAACTGAGCTGGAATCCCAAGTGGATTCACTTGAAAAATAAGTGGAACCACTTGGGAAACAAAATGGAACCATCTTGTTTTTCAGGTGGACTCACTTGGGTTCCAACTCAAATTTCCGCCTGGGAAGCTTATGTAGCTCTTGTTACATCACATACAACTAGGGCTATGCAAATACTCGACATTTCGAATATGAATTGAATATTTTCAGTATCTGCATTCGATTCAATGATTCTGTATTCGTGGCTTTCGGATAAATTGAATATCTTCGAATATTTCAAATTTCCTGAATCCACAAGCCCGACGAGACGATGCATTCACTACGGGAACAATTATAACTGTGAGCCTCGTCGAAGCGGTCTCATCAATAGATAGCGGCGACAACTGAAGTGAAGCTGTAATTAAGTAATTTTAGTAAATAAAGAATATGTTCCTTTGGTGCATTTGCTTTCTTCAGGATTTTCACTCGCTCCAAATCGTGTTCCTAAACTCTCTGTACCACAACGTAAGGACCACACCCCCCTTTCGGCAACTTCATTTTAAAAATCCTTCCTTAGAATCGAGCAAATATGGTATATGTGGTGGCAGCATATTTTGTTTGTCGAGAAAGGGAATCGGTAGAAACGACACGTGAAAGATCCACTCTGCAATAGTTGAGTGCTGTTTTGAAAGGCTGACTGGCATGCTGGTCAAAGAAGGCGTGGAACTAAATTCAGAAGCTCCACACTGGAAGAGGGACAAGAAACAAGTTGCGACTTAAGAGTGGATACACAGTCATCAGTTAGAGGCTCATCCAGTTGTGATCACAGCAGACCAGACTTTTGCCTCCTTTCATACGTTGAGAGAGTCCCCGGTGCTGCCTCCTGATTGTCTTTGCACTCCATGTACCGATGTAGCACGTCTATCGCGTCTAGCACCTGGCGCATCGTCGGCGTGGAGAGCACTTCCTCGGTGTCGCTGCCGTCGTTGTCGCTGCCATCGTCTGCCGTGCCCTGCAGGCCTGCGACGATATCTTCTTCGCGCAATTCTTCTGTAGACAAATCCGCAGCCAAGAAGCTCTTGTAGCTCAATGTCTCTGGGTATGCTGCCACCTTCTCTCAGCGCTTGCCACTGGTGGACAAGAGCAGATGTGGCCACAGTGTCTACATTTTCTTCCAACTCGTAGGCGTCCGCATTTTCTTCGCTGCATCTGTTGTAGAATCGCGCCTTGTAGAAGCAACTGACGACCACCCTCGCATTCCACACTGTGCCAGGCTGCTGCGAGCATCTTGAGAGCCTGGATTGCGTGCACTTTCGTTTCTCTTTCGGAGCAAGTGATCAGCAGTAGCGTATCGATGGGTCTGCATGGTAGCCACTTCATGCTGTTTACTAGCGCTTGGTCAAAGGGCTGGATAAGGGGAGTGCAGTTTGGGGGAAGGAAACACATTTCTACGCGCGTGAGGTTCATGTCCTTGACGTGATGTGCGGAGCAGTTGTCGAGCAGCAAACACACGCGCGTGTCCTTCTTGTCGTGGTCAAAGTCCATCACCCAGTCCCTAAAAATCCCTCGGGACATCCACGCTTTGCTGTTGAGTGAGTACTTCGCTGGGATTCTTTTTCCTCCGAAGCAGTGCGGGATTTTGCTCTTCCCAAGAACTAGAGGAACACGCCTGTATTTTTCCGTCCATGTTTACGCAGAGCAAGACAGAAAACCGTCGCTTGTTTTGTTTTCCGCCTTCACAGCGTTCACTATTAAGCGCGAGGGTACGCCCCGTGATGGCCTCTAACTACTTCTACAGTAGTTTAACTATAACTGCTGACTACTTTGAAATGGAGTAGTTTAACTAGTAGTCCAACTACTTTCCAGGGGAGTAGTTAAAACTACTTCTTTAACTACTGCAATGTATTTTAGCTACATCTAAAACTACTTGACGTTCTCCACACCAATTCCTTGTAGTGTTCTTGGACACCTAAATATGAAGCACAAGCAGTGATAATTTTATTTAATATTTAAAATATACTCTTGTGCCTACGTCGCATAATTCACATACTGTCGTCAAGTCCACTGCCTGTCTCTTGTATATTATGCACTTGTCTCTTGTCTGCCTGTCTCTTGTATAAAAGAGCTTGCTGCTTGCTGCGAGCTGAACGCGTCTCCGCAAGGATGTCACATCCTCCTCAGCGCACGCGCAGGCTGCGGCAAAATTTGGCTCAAGCCATTGCTACGATCGTCAAATACAAAGCTTGTGTCGGGATTCTTTCTGTGCCTACTCGATAAACTAAGTTGTGGAATTATTTCGCAGCAAATGAGGCTTCACTAGACAAGCATTAACAGTGAAGATTTAGTACACACGCACGACACAATTGCTCTGCACCTCCGTTCTCATCAAACAAGTAGCTCAAAGTAAAAGTCAGAAGCACAGTCATGCTGTAAAGCTTGCGGCAACATCGGAAGTAGTTGGCGCCTGCAGTAACCTAACTACTGTAGTTAACTACTCGAAATAGTAGTTTAACTAGTAGTTGCACTACATTTCTGCAAGTAGTTGATAACTACTTTTTAACTACAATGAGGTAGTTTAACTACATGTAGTAAACTACTGGCCATCACTGGGTACACCTTGACAAAATTTGATAAAACAATGCTGTTTGATCAGCGTTGTAAATCGCGTTGTTTGATCAGTCTTGCGGGGCGGACTCTTCTAGGATGCCAGTCAGCCGCTCTTCGAGCCACGATGCAGCCCCCGAGGTTTCAGCAGATGCAGCCTCAGCACACAAAGCCCTCGACACAATCGCGTGCCACCACTTGAACTTTTCCAGTCAACCGCTGCTGGCCTTAAAATTATCAGAACCGAGCACATTCGCACAATTTATCGCTTGACGCTGAACAATGGCACCAGTAAGTGGAACTCTATTCGACAACATCTCCATGAGATAAAGTTAAAATCTGGGCGGGTTGGTGATCCATACGAAAAGCGATAAGCGAGGGGACAACGAAAAGGACAAGGTGTTTGTCTCGTCCTTTGTCCTTTTCGTTGTCCCTTCGCACTGGGGGTTTTTATCGCTTTTAGTATCCCCATGAACAATGTGCAAGTTGCCTTATCCACGTCTTTGTATGTTGCAAGCTTGAGTCTTTTCCATGTGGTGCTGGCCCCCGAGGTGCCAGCCACAAGGATGCTGTCCTTGGATTTCAGAATCTTAGACAGCAAATTATCTGGAATGCTGTACCTTGCAGCAACATCCTTCTTCCTTTCGCCCCTGCTCACAGCGTCGATGATTTCAACCTTGGCACTAAACTGAGTCTTCCACTTGCGCTGGGCACCATAATGTCACGGTGTGGAGGCCGTCACACCAAAAGAAAGAATGCGAAAACGGGAAGTGGGATGAAGCCGGCAAAATGGGAAAAGGGAAGCAGGGCAGAGTGCAGCTGGAGCAGTGCCACTGCCTCCCTTCCTCTTGTTGAACCCATCGCTGAAGACGACAATGAGCCATGACCTGCCTCCCCCTCGTGTGATGAGCATCTCGTTCGTATCATTCTTATCTCATTTACAGCAATAAACACATCGTCAACCTGCCTCATCTCGTCTTCCACACCTCTTGGCCTCGAACAAATCGGGGCTTCGCACAACGCATTCGCGGAACAAAAGGCGTGCTCTCGTTCCTGATTCTCCACGCGGGATGCTTCGTAACATGGATAGCTCGGGTCAAATACCTTAGTTATACGGTCTCCCGAATACATTGCATGGTATGGGAGCTAAACACGGGGTTCAGGAAACTTTGTTACATGGAGAAATTCGTTGCATGGAGACTTCGTTAAGGTCGATTCACACGATGCAGCTTTAGTTGCACCACCAAGTTGCACCGTGTGAACGCGAAGCTCTGGTTGCGCAACTCGAGTTGCAGGAGTTGCACAGTCGATCGCTTCACGAGCGATTTCTCCTGCAACTCTAGCTGCAACACATGGCTGTCAATCACCTGTCACACACCTGTGAATCACACGGCTCCGCCTTGCAAGCGCGACCAATCAGGAAGACTTCCACGTGTCAGTTATCGCAGCCACAGTACGCGAGACGACGAAATTATCACTGACCAGTGGAAATTATGCAAAATTATCAAACTCGCAACGGATTGAAGTCGGAACGAGCGGAAGTCACAGTGGCGATTGGACGAAAATTATGACAATGATGTTTTTTCGCGCCATCTGACGAACTCGGTGACAACTACGGCATTCCGAGTTGCTCGCCGTATGAAAGGGACCTTTTTGGTGCAACTTCGGTTGCGCGCAACTGTAGCGGGAACAAAGTTGCACCAAAAAGTTGCATCGTATGAACTGACCCTTAATCGAGGTTTAACTGTACTAGGAATTTTGCTTTCATTGCAGCGAAGTACCGGCTTCGAACTCTTTCATTCAAGCAGGCACATTGTTCTCTATGGCAGCCTGATGACGAATACCAATTATTTCACTGTAATGAGGTCTGCCAGCAGTTATAGGCCCTCGGCAACTTAACTAGGCACTACACTTAACGACAGAAAAAAGAAGTTTAACTACATAGTTGGAACTCCATTTCCGCAAGCAGGTTCTAACTTCCTTTTAACTACGATAACACAGTTTAACTACGCGTAGTTAACTCCCACACACTGGACTTTGGGTCAATGACAATGCGAGCATTACGCGCTAAATGAGAAAATTCTAACCCATGTATTTTGTTCTGCTCTGCTTGATGAGTTGTCACTGGTATGTCAACTTTGAGTAAACAAATCGCACCGATAATCCTTGTAGATTTGCATTTTGCAAATACTGTGTGTGTGTGCGCGCGCGTGTGCGTGCGTGCGTGCGCGCATTTGTTTTTGGCCACACGAAACTGGGGCACATTTCAGGACTTCAGTTTCTTCAGACGATTTTTTTATGCATTCAATTTCACGTTAGGCCGTGCCTGTTTTGTCCACGAAGTATCACATAAACATAGTATCACAAACAACAAACCCACTGAATTTTGGAACAAAAATTCCACGGTCTTTCGAGGACCTTTTAAGGCTAAGCTGTTTGCTTTGCCTGGGATGTAAAGCACAGTTTTCACAAAAATATTTATAAGCTACAGGTGTCACACGAAAGAATACATGGGGACTGCACAATAGTGATCCGTTCACAAACGTGACTGATGACTCCTGAACGTTAAAGATCACAGGGTAGAAAGGAAGGTGGGTGAATACAACGCAGGGCGTCATTGATTTCATGCACTTCTGGTTTCTGTCATTGATTGCCATGGGTGCTGGCACCTGTGGTTTGGAAACTATAGTTCTGACTCCGGAAAAGCCGAATTTGCACCAGGAGCTCCACGAGGATAATAGAAAGATGCAAAATAAAGGGTTTTCAAGGACTGTAGGAAAATTCAAATTCCAGGATATTGAAGGGTTTCAAGGACCAGTGGGACCCATGCATAAATGCTGACAGCAGTTCGGAACTGGGGTAGTACGTACTAAGATAAAAACAAGCAGAAGGACCTTGAAAAATCGTGCATCACCAGCGAGTCGTGTGTCTCCATTCTCCTTCGTCCTTGTCTCGTGCGCTGTTACGGTGGTTAATTATCATATTCCCAAAAAGTGGATTCTACTTTAGATTTAACATTACAGCGACTCTCACGATGTTAAGGCACTTTTTTTTCTGCTGCGGCAAATCCTGAATTCCGCAGCAGGGAACTATGAATTCTGCATTTTGCCACGGTAAAAGGCAAATTGCCCTAGTTCAGACAGAAAATACTCCCTGTTAGCTCTTAGTGTGGAGGAACACGGTTACAACTCCAAATTCTTTTGTGACTTAGCATATCAAAGTACATTGTGCTTTCTTCTGAGAGGGAGTGACGTTCGTCACTGACTATCAAATTGTACTTGCTAAGTGACCTCTCTGCATGTACAGAGTTTACTGTCACACAGAGGTACTTGACAGCTATGGACACCAAAGCAGGGGTCAGCGTTTGCATTCCACTCCAGAACCCCCAGAGAGTTGAGGGTCACAAAGAGGAGTTAGAGGGTCGTTCCAGCGCACAGATGGGGCCATATCACGGCCTGGTGGCCTTATCCGGTTGGCACATCTATGCTGTATCGCAAGCTGACCCAGTGCGAGCAAAGTCCGTCCATCTCGCGCATAAACTGAGTTAAGCGCGTGGTTTCTGCAAAATTCTGCGCAAAACCTCATATTTCGCGGCAGACCCAGAATTCCGCAAATTCTTGCAGAATCGCGGAATCCCAGAAAGCCTTAACGATACTCAACCTCACCCAGTTCCTTAAGTGATCTACAGCCAGCATGACAGCAAATATCTGTAATCCCTTTCCTGCTAGTTATCGACGCAACAAATGATTACAGCAAAACCTTCATAATTCGACCCCCGTTAACTTGGAAATTCGGACTACTCAAACGGTCCCGACAGATGCCTATGTTAGTCTATGGCAAGGAACACTGGAATGTTCGGAAGCGGTTGTGCGCCCACCGCTTAATTTGGATGGTACGACAACAAGGTGAACCTCCGCAAACAGCGTGCGTGCGAACCCCAAATGTTCAGATGGATGAAGAAGGCAAAGTGTGCTGCCACTCTACAACTAAGAAAAACAGACACGCTCGCATCCGCATCGCCATGATTATCAGCTGTGTGATGTCGTCTCTCTCCCTTCGTGCACTGACGCATCCGTCAAGCAAGAAGCAACTGCGTGTCTCACTTTCTTTTGTTTTGTGCTGCACGGCAAGGTTTGTAATTGACTCAGAAGAAATCGCGAACCTCGCCTTTACAGTTTTACACGATCGTAGAACCTGTAGAACACAGCACTGCAGGATGCGACCACTGAAGGGGACGACAGCCATTTCCGTGGTCTCCAGCCTTTGTCTGGGCAAATTGCGGACTACATTACAATTGACATTGGCATTGCTCGCAGTTTGATCGAAGATGAAATTGTGAACAATGCTCTTGCAACCTTGTCCTGAGACCCCTGTTGTTTAATCTAGTATATACAGTCACTGACCGTTAATTCGGACTCGTAGGAGCCACAAAATTTGCCAGGATTATCGAGCAGCCCAAAGTAGTAGCCACGACGAAAATCCGCTTCCAACGATGGCCTTTATTAGAGACATTCAAATTGAATTGAAAAAAACTGTCAATTCGCATCCGTTTAGCAGCATGCACACAGGAGAGAACGTCATGTCGCATTTCCGCTAAGGTCGCAGCGTCGGAATACACAGTTCCGAGCGTGCCAATGGCCGCGACGATGGCCGCGGCTGAAGGAGGATCCCCAATGTCCGCGCCACTGCCGATATTGTCGCCATCCGATCCGTCCGCAGGCACGTTAAAAACTTGGGCGACAATCTCAATGTCAATTAGCCCCAAGGTTCATGCACCGGTCAACGTTGGCGTAAGCGTCAAATGTTACGCCAGCTTCACCATTCCCGTGCTGCGGAGGTTATCGACCAACGCCAGGCTGTCCGTTGAACTATATTGTCGTCACTGTCACTTGTCCCAGTGCTCCCACCTATGCTCCCGGGAGCCTCCTACGATGAACGATCTTCTTCGTCTATACATATAATGTTTGTACAGGTACCGTCATCGTGACTGGACGTACGTAGATAATGACATTTTATCACTTTTGCTTCTCGCGCTAAAGCTCACGCGAAACACAACTTTGCACTCGTGCGTGCTTTGCCTCCCCCGATGCTGCACGGTGGACTGATGTGCAGGCTCTGAAGTTCAATGTCACGGTTTGGAGTTCGAAACTCCTATTTGCGCAAAAAAGTAGTAGGTGAGGTGGGGCAAAAATCTGTACAAATTATGGAGCACTGACTCCGTTAAAACGGTCAGAATTATTGTAAGTGAAAATGCATTGGTTCTATGGGGACTATGATGAAGCCAAAGCCTGTAGAACACAGGCTTTGGCTTTCACAAACTTTCAAATATCTCTTATCAAGGTATCAACAGACTAACAGGGATAGCTCAAATAAGCTGATGACCACCTTTAATGAGTTGTCAGTGAGTAGCCCAGCAAAGCCCTTAGCCCAGGAAAGTCAGCATGTACAGAAATAAGCAACTGCTTAGTTGTTCAAGTTTCGTTTTTACAAACACCCTGCCGAGTACATTGTTTGCAACCAAATATGCAAGTGCAGTGGAATCTCGCCAAATGGAAATCATTAAACAAAATTGGAAATTACTGTTTAAACGGAACAAGAGGTACAAAGTTCTTCGGTTTTTATTCATGCAATGAAAAATATTAAGCTTGAACATAATAGCAGCGCACGAGACAAAGCACGACACAGAGCGTGGGGTTGATCCCTTATGCGATTGTCGTCGCGAAAAATGCTTCCACTATAATCGGAAGCAGAAAAGGGAATGACTTGAATGGTTTCTAGGTGCACTTCAATGCTTCAGAAAGCCATCGTATCGTAGCTCTAGCCTCTCCACTTCTGGTAGTGAAGATCTCAAGCAGCACAAGGCTAGTTTCAAATGGCATCACAAAAACATGCGCACCATGCTGACACACTCGTAACAAAAATCGACCTTATCAACGATTTCGAAAGGGGTTGCGTTAGCAAAACAGCACTCGCTACGGGATTCCAAAAAACACAAAGAGAAGCTGCGTAACGCATTCAGCAGGTCTCTATTTGCATCACAGAGAACGAGACCGTAATTGGCAAGCCAGAAGGAGCTCAGAAGTGTCTGTCACATGTAACAATAAACCGTGTCATTGTAAACTATGCTTTCTCCAGTGTTTTTGCACCACAGGAAACAATCAGACGACATTTAACATTCTGCGCATCATTTCAGTAAATGGAACATATTATCCCAGTCCCTTCAGGTTCCGTTTAAAGAGATACACACTTCATTAGTTTGCAAGATGTACCTGTGAAGGATATCAGACTACACCGTACTTCCTGTGGTAATTTTCGCCATCGCATACTTTAGGCACCATTAGTGTGGCACGAAAAATGCGGAGGAAAGAAATAATCTCGTAATTTCTGCTTACACCATAGAAATCTTACGGAGAGAGGCTAGAAGGAAAGCCGGGGAGGAGGATCGGAGGAGAGCAAAGAACTTGAACGGGGCTCTTCCCTCTCTCAGAGTATGCGCTCGGAGGCAGCCATATTGAATCAGCCGAGAGAACGTCGTGTATTTCTAGCACGTGAAAGCAGCCACAGTTCCGAAAACTGTTGCAACACTTGCTCGGTTGCTCCTCTGCTTCCCTTGCTACGTATTTTGTGAGTGTCCGCCTCTCTCCAGACTTGTAGTCAAGGCTGGTTGGTCTGGTTGAGGCAGCGGCGGAGACGGCGTCCCCATGTGGCCGTCCGTGTCGTGTCTTTGTTTCTTCCTCTGTGTGTGTGTGTGTTTTCATATATCTCACGGTTTCATGGATTTGGGCTGTGTGTTACTGTTCCAAAGACATTTTTGGCGTTATGTTTGCTGTATGCTTACTGGATTCCTTTTTTGCATGCGCCGCGGCAACAGTAGCTGATTCAATATGGCGCTCCCCTCACCCGTACGTCCCAGTTTCGGAAGTTTCCTTCTAGCATACTCCTTGAGATTTCTATGGCTTACACTGTTTTGTGCCCGAGTATCCCGCACGGCGCCTCTCAATGACTCTGGTGATTGGTTTCTGCTTTCCACCCGGGTTTCGGCACACCTTAAGCGTGTACCTGGTTCACAGTTAATGTCAAACATTTTTTCAGTTTGCGCCCTGCGTTCAGACGATGGTCCACTGACGCGATGATGATGATACTGCTACTGTAACTATAAAACATGCGTGGAAAGAAACGCTGGACAAACACGCTGTCAACTTAAGTTGTAAAACATAGCATGGTCCCGATTGTCCGCACATCTAACAGAGGCTTCCAGCAGCATTGTATTTCATTGGTTGGACGAGTGGCAGTGGGCCCGGTATTTTGCTTCTCGACCGTGCCAACCATTGCTTGGTAGGCCAGTACTGCTTTCACGGTGTAGTGAAAACATCAATACCAACTACACAGGGAGCACATATGACTGGTATACAAAAAGTTGGGAGTATCGCATAATTTTGTACATCTTTATGAAAGTTTCCACGCAACTTCCACAACCCCAACTTTATCCGAAGCTATAAGGTAAATAAGTAAATAAAGATTTACTAGCAACTTGTTTATGAATGGTGGTTGCGACACACTACTAACCAGTTATTAATTGCTAAAGCTGCAAACATCGGTCACTTGAACCTTACCTGAACCATCGGCGCTGAAAGCAGCCATACGTTGCGATAGAGGGTCCGAGGCCAGGCAACTAAACGTCCAGTCCCTGCTCCAGTGGACTGCAATGTGGTACAAATGCATGTTATGTATGATATATGTGCATTGCTATCAGCCTGATAACAGGCAAAGCTATCAAGAGCAATCAACATCTGGCCATTTGGCTTACAACCTCGTTATACGGAGGTTTTCAACTGCCACTGCGGATATGACAGTTAACCCCAGTTGCAGTTGGGTGGTGTTACATGGCATAACGTGACTGTTAGACACTCGAATGCCAGTTGACTTCAACCGAGACTGGCCGTCACAGCTGCCAAACTGGTTAGATTGACCTGAGACTTCCTGTAAGTTCTGAGGACTCAGTGTTCCTGTCAATATCGTTATAAAGGAGCTCGACTGTACCAACTTCCGAAACCACTTGCCCACCAGCTGCAGGCAAATATTTTACGCAGGGAAGGGTAACGGTAATGGAAACAGAAACGGTATAGGCTGTTTACAGCAGAGTTATCTGGGCGCCGCCATCTTAGCGCACGTGACCTTGCGCGCCACTGCTTGCCTTCTCTTCCGTCTGCCTGTTGGCACGGCGCACGTAATACGGCGGTGCAACCCAGAGACGCATTCTCCGATTTTAATTTTTTTGCAATGAATTCCGGATGGAAGGATGACACGAGGCTTTGGCCGAAGCTTCAACGGTCAGGTGAGTGCATTTGCTTGATTTAGAGTGATATTTCTGTCCTCGTGCGACCCAGATGATCGGCGGGCCATCCCTCTTCTTTTGTTGCGCATACGTTACGTTGTGGGTACGTTCATAATGTAATATCGTAAGATCGTGATTTCTTGCTTTTTATCGCAAGAGTTGCGGTACAACTACCTGAGAAAGATATGCATGTAAGGGCTGTTATGTTGTCGTTATGTAGTAGCATACTTTTTTTGTTGATTTCAGATGTATACAACCACATGATCAACGAGCTAGAGGGATACGGAAAGCCTGCGCTGAACTACAGAGAATTTGCGAAGGGAACGAAGCTGTTTGACAGCGGCCATGTCGGTGTAGTACTGTGCCAGTGCAACGATGGTGTATGAATTTTAAGGGCCGACATCAGGTCGACACAAACAGTGAGAAGAACGTGTAGTACAGAGACTCGCTTCGGGTCCACTTTGGCGGCAACGTGCACATGTAAAGCGGGTTTGAGCAAGAGGTGCAGTCATATTTGTACACGTGTGCTTCGTGCACTGACAAGGCATGTACACGGAACCGTTCAACTGCAAGGAACGTGACCCCTGCTACTATGGGGAAAGTTTATTCTCACAAGCAGCAGCCAACGCCTACAGCGAAGTTTGGGGCTCACACAAAAATGCTGCGCCACTTTGAGGGCTGCACTACTTACCCTCGCTGACTCTCCCGGTTTGAAATCCTTCCTCTAAAGATTCGATGACTACTGTTGTCGAATCAGCTCGTTTTTCTCTCTTTGTGGAAACCCGTTCATTGCAAAAGGCCTCGAACGCGGGCAGTCTTTGTATAGCGACGGCTCGTGAATTTAACAAACAGCTTCATCCCACACGATCAGATCTCTGTCACAGTTTGTACACTCAATCACGGAACAAGTCTTCCCTCTGCTTTTCCAGATTTTGCACAGAACTGTAGCACAGCGGCAAAAAAGGTCGAAAACACTCACATGGGCAAAGGCACACAGGCGCCCGCAGAAGGCAAGCAATGGCGTGGCTACCGTGGGGCCATCTATTAGCGCCCGAAGCAACTGGCTGCTGTAAACGGTCTATATTACTGAAATTGGAGATGGTAACGATAACGGAAACGGAAACTCATATGACGGTCCGTTATCCTTCCCTGATTTTACGTAGGAAACCGCAGCAACACTGAATCAACAGCACAAGAAAAGGTGGCCGGGGCCCAAAACTCTGGCGCTTCAGTCACAGCGCAGTCAATAGTTGTGATTTAAAAGTTCACATTCGACACATCAACTTCAATTACTGGGCAGAAATGGCGATGTAAGGCTCACAGTTTCTGCCTGCTATTACCACTGGTATTTACACCTCCGTTATACGTTGGATATTTTGTTGGACATTATCTTTTTTTTTTTTTTTTTGTGCAATTATGTATAAGGCCCTGTGTTTTCGTTCTGGCTCTATGCCTTTTGAAAATTGGGGGAGGGAGGGGTAAAAATCAGGTTTTATTTCAGGAGCCGTAAGACAGGGTAAGATGGGGTCATACCAGGTAGAAAAGTAGATTTTCGGGTGGAAAATAGAAAAGAGCACTTCTCGCATTTTAGATTGACATAAGATGTGGAACGGCTGTGCTGAATGTCCAATGCTTAGTGTTCTCCAGTGCCCGTATTGGCAGCTGAATTAGGCACTTTGCGAAGTTCGTTTTTGGGTTTTTTCCAGGTTTTACCCTGAGTGACAATGATGAAAATTGGGGGGGGGGGGGGTTAAAAATGGGTGCTACCCTAAAACACAGGGCCTTAATTATGCACTGGAAAATATGCTAAATTATTAGACTGTATTTTCTAGGGGTGTGCGAATCCGAATATTTTACGTCGAATCAAATATCAAATCGAATGAAGGAAAAAATTCCGAATACCGAATCGGATATCGAATATTCATGCAAAATTTACAGTATGTGACTTTTGCACTAAAAGTTTGCATTTTGTAGCCCATGGCTTTAGTGTAATTTTTCTGGCATTAACTGTCACAAGAGAGACACGCAATTCTTCTGTTTGAAGCCCCTACTCTTTAATTTTACATGAGAGTGCTTCCTGCTTTTCAGGTGAGCCTACACTTACTGGAGTGGTTACCTTCATTTCAAAATTTGATGCCAGGCAGTAGCATGTTATACGGATGAGGCTGTAATTGTTTCAGACAACCACAGGCCATTTGTGAAACAACGAATTGGCATCCTGCCTCAGCTTTGCCATGAACACCCTTTAGTTTCTTTGCACTCGCCCAAGGAAGTTGCACTACTGAAATTTTAGACGTAAAGGACATCTTTAAGACACCCTTCTTGTTCATGAGCTGTAGCCATTATTCGAGAGTTCTAACTTTTTAAAGGCAACCTCACAGACATCAAATCAAGGTCCCTCGTCGGCACCGCTAAACTGCATGTGGAAGGGGCGCCACCCCTTCCACAGACGATGTCTACAAAACTAACTTTGGATAACGTTATCTTAAACTAAACACCGTCCCGCCCATGTTGGTCCTGCAGCTAGGGCAATTTCGTAAAGCAGGCTTCACCTCATGCACGGAAGCATCAGGTGAAGCCCACTTTCGGGTTGCGTCGTTCATATTCGTGGAGTAGTCGAATATTCGAAAAACCGAATATTGGATATTCGATTCGCGAATCGAATAGTTCGAGCGTTTGATATTCGATTCGCACACCCCTAGTATTTTCAATAGACGAGTTCAGAAAATCCCAGATTGCTTAGCGCCACTTTGAACTGTGGGAGTTTACTAATACGAAAGAAACGGGTGGCCTCCAAACTGTTCAGATTTCTCCCCTACCGGTCCATTGTCTACGACGTGTCAAGGTCAGCGAAAGCGAAATGTGAAGGATTATTCTTCGTTCCCCCGGTGAGCAAGCGCCCAGAATGCAATGTGTGCGCAGAAAGCACTGGGATTTTCTGAACTCGTCTATTAAATGTTTGCCCACTTTTCTTATGTTCTGCATAGCTTTTTTGCACCATATTTACACTTGAAATACAATGAGGAAGAACAGTGTTACTGAATGACATTTTTGACTGATATCAATTTGACACTTATTTCAACTTGGATGGATCAATGTCAAGAGTAGGATGAGCAAATTTAACTGAGATAAGGAACATTGAGCACACATTTTTGGCCACTGCTGGTTTATACAAACTTACGTGAAAGGGTGATTACATTCCAGATCGTTATCCGTGAAGAGGTACAAGTAACGACCATGTGCGCTGCAGTGTCCCTGCCAAACTCCAAGGCCCTGAGGGAAGGCACACACATATTAATGCCCAAGGTTTAGTTTTTATTGTAGACCACGCTTCATCAGGTGCAGAATCAAGTGCTGTTCTGTACCTGATCAAGCATGATTCATCACGCAAAAGTTTGTGTACATATTAGGTACATATTAAACTTAGAAAGCTTCAGTGTCATTGTTCTACAGCTATCTTGGACTTGACTCATATACCTATACCTGCTCTGCTTCAGTTTTTATTGTTAGACGTCTCCACTGCACCAAGCTGTCGTGAACTCGTAGTCGTGAAAAATGGGTAAAATGCCTAGGTAAACACAATTTCGAGACACGCGAAATCCCAAAATTTTCAATGTAACAATCATACACTGTAAAAATTATACATTTCCATACCTGCCAACTTGGGAACATCCAAATTAGGAAGATTTCAAAAGCGGGGGGAAGGGGGTAGGAAAAAGCCGATGTTGGGAGGCTTTTATTTGCACATGTAATAGGAGCTCACTTGACCCATCAGGCACAAGTTCTGCAGCAACAGCCTTTGCCCTCTCTAAGAAACTATCTGGGTGTCAAGCTGTGATAAGGCTATGACACTTCTCAAAAAGAACGTGAAGACACAAAACTATGCATCTGTTCTCTTTGCGATGCTCAACTGCCCTCGCATTCAACACTACTCGTTAAGCACTACCTCAGTAATGTGTCTGAAATTCAAAAGCCCATCTGGACTTCCCAGGAGAGCTTAAACATAATAGTTGTTGAACAGGTTAGCTAATGAGTCATTAAAATGTAGTTTGCATAATACGTCAGAACCATCAGTCACAGTTGTACATCACTGTGGTCAGTTCAGCGCGCGTATCATGAGCTCTTGTGCACGGTTTCCCATTTCAACGACGATTGCAGTCGACTTAGTTCAAAGCACAATCCTCCTCCAGGTTTCCAACTCCCCACGCTGCAAAGAGTTCTGCATCGTCCGGAGTTGGGAACACTGAGGACGAGGGCCTGCCCGGATAACATCGTAGTCCTTGTCTTGCTTTCGGAAAGACTGACCTAGCTAGCACTGTTTGTCTTGGCATTTAAGGCGGTTCTTGCGCTTCCTCGACGTAACATGGGTAACAATGTCGGTCCACCCTCCACGCAGAGTGCTGATGTCATGCACAGCCGTAAACTGTGCAGAACACATAGTGCCCATCTTGGATGCGACCAGGCGTCCCAATTAAGAGAGAAAAAAAGTGGGGAACTGGTGTACCGAAGAGGGGAGCAAAGAAATGGGGGGTGACGTTTCGAGCGAAGGCTCTTCTTCAGACTAGATGGACGGAATGGTACAGCTCTTTGTGCCAATGTATGTTTCCGTCCTTCTAGTCTGAAGAAGAGCCTTCGCTCGAAACGTCACCCCCCATTTCTTTGCTCCCCTCTTCGGTACACCAGTTCCCCACTTTTTTTCTCTCTGTGTACGTGTGCCTGGCAGCCCTTTTGGTTTTTTGTCCCAATTAATCTGTGTATTGCGTATTACTCCAGAAACATGTGTAGACACTTCTTCCCTTACACTGAGCCGTGATGTG
This sequence comes from Ornithodoros turicata, assembly GCF_037126465.1. Classification (NCBI taxonomy): domain Eukaryota; kingdom Metazoa; phylum Arthropoda; class Arachnida; order Ixodida; family Argasidae; genus Ornithodoros; species Ornithodoros turicata. The sequence goes on from NC_088208.1 coordinate 4,521,688, forward strand.
CAATATGCAAGGCAGAAACAGTGCAAAGGCACCTTTGTTGTCCGAAGACATGGAGGAAATGCCCGGAAACTAGAAGTGCTAGAACTAGAACCACGACCAAAACCCTTGAACTCCGTAACATAGAAGCTCTGGAAAGAGGCAGCGATGCCGAAGGCAATCGGGCTGGTATTGGATTGACGTTTACGTCTGTGTGGCAAGAGAAAAAGCAGGCGTTTGAGATACAGAGGGGGAAACTGCATTTTCCGGGAGATTTGCTTCTCGGTCGTACAATCGTACAGACTGGTCTGAATATGGGAGTCTCCCGGATGAATCGGGAGAGTTGGCAGGTATGCATTTCAGTCCGTTTGGGCTTTTTGGTACCGGGATCTCAGAGTGCCATATTTAGCACTTAGGAGTGCGAGATCACTCAACTTATTTTTGCAACGGAATTATTGCAATTACACAAAATAACCACTCGAGAACATAATACAATTAAACCTCCACATGATGAATGTCAGATTAACAAAATATTCTATTTAATATATTATTTCTGTTGCATGTACATTTACCCTAGACACAAAGGCATTTCTGCACCCAATTTAACGAAATGGTTTCGTTAGACACGTTCTATTTAATGAAGCCACTCCCCATGTGCGGGATAGAGGCGAGAGAGAGGATGGGTCTCGCCCACAGGGGAGGGAAGAAGTAACATCAACGTGACAGTGCGTCGTTATTGATTATTGGCGTTATCACCTGAAATGACGTAATTAGCTCATCACTTTTGCCACATGCTTTTGCTGTGGGAACTGTGCTCCCCTGTCACATTGGTTTTTGTTTTCTAGGGGTGCTTCGTGATTAGTGCCATTAGTGCGGCCCAAAAAGAGAAGGCTTTGTCAGCTGATGAGGAATGTGCGATAATCAATGTCGTGTCTATGGCCGAAAAGAAAAATGGTGTTCCTATCCGCGATTTATGAACATCCTGTGCTCACCACGCTGTAAAGTACGGTTCACGCAAAACTTACTGTTTTCGTACGCTCCTGAATGGCAAGTACAGCAGTGACGTTTGTACATATTGAAAATTGCATGAAATTCAATAATTATCATGCGCTTCATGTTTTTACGCCCGTCGTATGACAGCATAGCGTAGAACGGGGCATGTGTGCCATTTTTTTCTGGGCATGTTTGGTTTAACAAACTATTTTATTTAATGTATTAATGTTACGGGTTTGAGGCGGCACTGTGCTCCTTCACCCTCTCACATTGAGGGTGAAGGAAAGACGTGTCTCCGAAGATGCGCAATGAACAAAATGAAGAAAAAAATGGTGTTTCTTCACAAATTTTTTGTGGACGATCTACTGAACCGATTTTTGTTCTCAAAATGGCCGCGATATCAGGTGACCGAAAGGAACAGATGTTCTCGTTGGGGAACAGATGTTCTCGTTGGGACAACTTCGTAGCTTTCATAATTAAAAAGTTAATTAACGATTTTTAGGTAATTAGTGATTTGACGGTTCAGCAACAGATGGCCAAGAACATCCGCCGGCCCAGAGATGATAGAGGTGAAAACAGGATGTCTACAGCCCTCATAGTTTTTTAATGAAAAATCTGTATCGAAGAAAAAAGACACAATGTATACATAATTTTGTGATGCAGCATATGTAGGCAAAATAGTGCGAATTCAAATTTACGATAATTCAAACAAAAGTCTGTGATTTATGTTCTGTGTCAAAAATGTGAAATGCACGAAGGATTTTTTTAAGTGCAAGTTTTCAGTTTGCTCCATGAGACCGACATACAGAGGCGGATCCAGGATTTTTCTGGGGGGGGCTGCCTTGGTCAGCATGCTATTACAGCACCAAGGTCAACTGAAACTCTATGTAACGACTGAAATTGGTCCGCCTCTGGCGACCATATTACTCCATCGTAAAAATAAGGTAGCTCTACATGTAGACATAAGCATTTATGCATTATGTTAAGCCAATAAATTATTACATATTACTATGGTTTGCTATCGCCGCATCATCGGAATTTAGGTTACCGGCCAGTCTCAAGGTCGAGGCTCAAAGTTATGGCGACCACACGTGCCCTTACCGAGCGCCAATGTTGCGCCATCTCTTACGCGAGAGCAGAGGCTTCAAGGTCGTAGCTCTAATGGAAGAAGCAGACGACAGCGGCTCACATATCCCGAGCCGAGCGCTACCGATGCGCCATCTATTAGGCAAGAGCAGAGGCCGCAGCGCTCCGCCTCCCGAGTCCTCCTATTGGCGCGCCATTTGGAGGCGGAGCCTCCCTCGTTCTTGGTCAGCAAAGTCAAGGATAGTCCAGATTCCTTATAGTAGCTTTTTTCAAGTGTGTGTTTTGAGGCCTTTTGCTAAGGATCAGCAGCACACAACTGTGATCACGCTTGTTTCTTGACATGGGTGTTGAGAGAGGAAGGCAAGGGGGTGACCATGGCCCCCTCTGGAGCTCCAAGATCACTGAGAATTGGCCGCAGTTTAGTTACAGGTCATGGTGGTCGGATGTCATCGTAAAATGAATTTTATCCATCGGATCTGCGTATCAAAGCTTTCGATTGCGGTCATTCTACCATCCAGTGTCTATAGGTTGCACGCTTTGCCCTCCCCCGGAAAAACTCCGCGGAACACCAGGGTTGCACGTTAATACTATTAGAAGCCTTTATCTGACGACGTTATATTCGAAGGGCAAGTTTGCAGATATTCGTATTTAATTTCTATTCGAAAATTTCAATATTTGCATGCCCCTAAGTTAGGGAGGTAATACCTCCCTCGAAATGGAACAAGAATCTTGAACTTAGTCGCTGATAAAGAACTGTGTGTTTCAGATAAGAGTTGAAGCATGCTCCAAGCATGTATCATAATGACCCACAAGGCAAAAGAAGGCACGAGAAAACTCACGAGATATCATCCTCCGAGGAAGGGTCACTCAACGAGGCACATAACTTCGCTGGAGGAGCCTCATCATCTTGTTCTTCTCCAACCGCCCACAATGTGAGCAGATGACAAAAGGTGAGAGCCAAGAGGGACCCATCTTGACTAAATGCCGCACGCCCGCAGGGTAGACCTCGGTATGACCCTGATTGCATACAGTTCCATGACTGGCTCCTGTGCATCTTCTCGTCTCCTACAAATGACATGCAAACCACTTTAAGTGAGAGCCATAGTTAACCGGGTTGCGACATATTCTGGTATGTGGTTCGTTACATCACGCACACATCTTCACTTTTTTTTTTTTTTGCTTAGTAGTATAGAGGGAAAAAAAAATTTCTGTGTGCCCATAATTGGCAGGATACAAACACTCGAACATACATTGGTGTGAAGCTCTGTTGCGCAAGAGCGAGACTCTGAACAGTCCCTGGTGACACTTTATCCTAAACCACCACAACAACTGAATGACAACATTCCTTAAAGGAGCAATGAAATGACATCTGGGATTGCTCAAATTCCTGCTTAAAGGGGCACAAAACAGGTCGAGGAACATTCTCCAATTATTATGCCCAATGAAAGAACATAACTCACGATATCCAAATATGAAATTCTTTTGCTTCTAGCGAGCGTCTTTAACACGAAACAATGCCATTCAAAGAGCATAATCCGCGCGAGTCTCTCCTTATCCTTGGAACCGAGTCACGTCATTATATTCCAGCGTATAGCAACACCGAATTCTAGGCGCTGGAAGTGGGGGAGTTTTCGCTCTCAAAGCCAATGACGGACCCCACTGAGACAAGCTGCAGCTCGCGAGGGAACCGGTTGTGGGGACATCGCGGTGACCTCGCGGAGCAATAGAGCACCGGAAACATAGTGCGCACGTGAAATATAATATTGAGGGTTTTTGGTACGGTTTGTACTGGCTATCTTGGATTTGACAAGTGGGAATATGTTTAGAGTTGACCTCACCTCTCGATATTATAACAAAATTGATGTATAGGCGTCCCACATTCTAAATGGCTGATGATGCGCGACGTCAAAATGACGTGTCGCTATTGTCGCCAGGAGATCGCAGGGCGGAGCATAAGGGCGAAAGAGTGCAGTGAATATTCAGTCGGTTTGGCGTCATTATTTACTTTTTTACGACAACAATTTTTTGAAAACATTCACCGTCGGCAACGTATCGCGATACATTAAAAAAAAGTGCGCCTTGTATACCTGTTTACTGCCCCTTTAATAAATGGGGTACTCTAACAGGAGAGAGAGTAGAGATACGAAGGCAGAAAAAATAGGCCATGTCAAGTTGCCGGGGGTGAGTAAATCAAAGAGTGATATTAAACGGTAGGAGCGACTTATTTATTTACACATGGTAAACAAGACTTTCGTGCACAAGACTGCACTTCTTCAGGTTACAAAAATATAAACATGGTACAGGCACATATACACGGTTGACGGGGGAGTTCTGGCATGAGAGGGTAACAGGGTGATGGAAAGGATGCAAACACAGGTAAAAATCAAAAGTACATAAATACAAAAGCAGGGGTATCAGAAGCGAAGCATAACGCGAGCCCAAGGGCTTATACATAGAGCCTGATGTTTTAGGGTTTTACCCCGATTGTTCCCCGAATTTGCACCCCGAATTGAAGGTTGCCTCATTAGGGTGAAAATCGACTTTTACCCGGCAAAGTGCCCTCATTGGGATGTCTGTAGGAATGCACTAACTTACTTGTTTGGCAGTAAAATGCAGTTACATCACCGTTTGTACCAAACCACTACAGTCAGTTTGAGTAACTGAGCCCGATTTCTTCCCAAATTTAGCATACTGGAAGTTTTTTCGCCCGAATTTAGTGGACATGTTTATTTACCCGATTTTCACCCCCCGAATTCAGAAAAATATATTCCCTGAAAACTTCAGGCTCTACTTATACACAGGAAACGAGAACACATGTTGATGACATTTGAGGAATTAAGGATAAAAAGGGGGTTATGGCGACGGAATGAGGACACAGGTGCGGAGTACAAAGGTGACCAGTGGACCGTGAGAACGTGAAGACGGAGGTGGTCTCAGGAGAGAGACAAACGAAGAAAATGTGGAAATTGGAGAGGTTTGTGTGTGTGTGTTTATCATTATCTTATTTTATTTGAAAAATGATATTTACGGGTTAAATAATTATAGTGGGCCTGCGTGGATGTTCAAACCAATGAGGCTTCAGAGACTGGAATTTTGCAATTAGAAAGGATTCGCGATTTTTGCGCTTCATGTCACTGTTATAACCCGATTCAAGGATAACGATTTTGAGGTCTGTTATAACCCGGTGAGAGAGTGTGCAAAAGTGCAAGAGAGTGCAAGAGAGAGCAATAGTGTGCAAGAGAGAGTGTGCAAAATATTTTTGCAGCAGGTTGTTTCATCACCGTTCATTTCAATTTACAAAAATGCTTCAAAAGCTTGTGGAGAGCAGGGGTCGAAACCGGAACTGAACCGTAACCGAAAACCGCAAAAAAAAAAAACGTTAATTTTTGCCGAACCAAACCCGTACCGAACCGTAAACGTTTTTTCTCTCCCTTTGAAAGAACCGGAACTGAACCTAAAAAATATGATGCGGTAACCGGTTCGCCAGACGGCAAAAATGCCTACACCTTCCCGCTCGAGTGCCGCTCACCAGCTCCCTGCATCGCTCGGAATCTTGCCGAATTCATGGAGCTGACAAATTGATGAACCAAGACTCCAGGCAACACTCCTATCTACCATATGATTGCTTTTTTTCTCTTTTTTTTTCTTTAGAAACTGGCGATAGCCTTTCGTAATGGAGTTCAATGGTAAGCTGTACGCCGTTTCCCAGCACTTTTCTGTACAGTGAAGGATGATCTGCTGTGAACTTCATGGTTCTTTGTACCTATGAAGTGTAGAGGCGAGGGAGTAAGAGGAAGGAAGGAGGAGGAGGAGGAGGAGCAAGCCATCGCCGGAACCTGATATTAATTCTCACATGTGGTACACTGATTAGCACAGCACACGTAAACCGTTGAACCGATTAATATCGATTCAAGCCGTTATTTTGGTTGCGCTGAACCCGAACCCGAACCGATAACCTTCAACCGGAACTTGAACCAAACCCCCAAAAATAACGGTTCCGAGCCCTGGTGGAGAGCGGCAAGACACAATTAGCTGCTGTGATGTAGGGAACACCTTAGGGGAAAATACACTCGATTAGAACTCTCATCAGTTCCCACTGTGCCAAAGGATCACCTCACTCATTCAATTACAGTCTCTCTCAAGGCCTTTTTTCTACAGCATGTCGGGGTCAAATGCTTCTCTCATGCATGCCATAGGCAGTGTTAAGGGCTTTCCAATTTATTTGAAAAAAAAACAAAAAAACAAAAAAAAACATGCCAATATAATTTAAAGCAACTCTGATTTCTCTGGAAAACTCTGGGGGGAAAAAAGCTTTGGGGAGTTCCAGTATCCAAAGCAAGAAAAGCAATGCCTTCATATCGCATGTTACCAGCCCAGCGACACAGACAGGTAGCTCTCTTGACACAAATTTACTGCGAACCAACCTTTCATTTAACAATGTGTGAAGCATCCACACAGTGCTGGTGAGCTCCATACTTGCCTAGATGTCACCTAGACACCGAGTCAATGAATACCCTATGAATACACTATACCTCAATGAAGGGTACCCCATTTTGTGTTGACAGCGCAAAGAAAACAATGAATGAAACAGCGGACAGCATGGCACTGACTTGCAACTGAAATACTTTGCTTCCATGAACAGCACCTGATTCAATGCTATATCCTGCGACAGGTTTACACGCACGTTCTACTCACATCAGTTCTCGTTCTTCGATACACCTCTTTGCTCCTGGGTTTATATTAACTGGTGGAGTGCTGACACATATATCTTATCCAGATTTTGCCTTCACGAATGCCTCCTGTTCCTCACGGATACTTTTCCCATTCCTGCCGACATATCCCCGAGAATTTCAGAATGTACCTGCATTCTTTACAGTGAATGGCGAAGTGTCCCAATAGCATGTCCTGTAATCTCCTGTTGTGGTCAGCATAAACAATGTATTGTCTGCCGCATTGCAGGGGTATAGAGCACACCATGCCCCCGTGTAATCCCACATGATGTTAAGCTGAGTGCTAGGGTACTGTATTTAGTGACTACTACTGGACGCGTGGGCACTCTGAGGTCATTTACGCCATTTCCAGGTCCATTTGGGAAAAACGCCCCGGGCTTTTCTTTGTCCATCTCCTCCTCAAAGTGGACAAGAAAGCTCAGATTGCCTTCTGAGCAAAAGCTGCCTCATGACTAGAGGGCGGATCCGCATGCAAATGCATATTTTTTCCTTGACATGCTCTTGGGTCTGGGCGATACATAAGCGCATTTCATAGCAGGTAGAGACGATTCAACATGGTTTTTAGGTGCATGAAAATGCATATTCCGTTCATAACCGCATATTTCGCATTTTTGTTGCATATTTTCCGCCGTGTCCGATATGACGCATTGATTTGAGCTCCAGGCAACTGCTACCGGTTCATGCTAACCCCACATGATCGTTCCCCGCTCTAGGCCTGGCATTTTTCAACCACTGCTAACTTCGAAAGGCATAGTTTTGTACTGCAAGCCGACGATCTGACGTGCTGCTCGACTCATACCGTCTCTTCGCCTGCTTCCTCAATTTCTTTCGCGCGATGACACTATGACCTTTGACTTGCACGCGCGTCCGTCGCTTGGGCGCCGCCGAGCCGGGAGTTGTTACTTCAAGCGTCTGCGTCTGCCTGGCATGCAAGCGTGGAAAGCGTCGTCCCGCAATGCCGAGACCTAAACCTTCAACTGCGTGTCTGTACAAGAGATGGACGACAGAAAACCCGGATCTGTCTACGGACGGAAAAGTGCTCTTCTGCAGGATATGTGAGAAGAAGGTAAGGATGGAGCCCTTTTAGAGAGACAGGCGCAACTGCATTTGAGTACCAGCGGCCAACGAAGCCGGGCATGAACAACTGTCAACATTTGACGTCTATTGTGTTTGTGACATGGTACTCCTCACTGGTCAATGAGCAGGAATATTTCCAGTAAATATTGCTAATCAAAGCTGTGCAAAAAAATGAGTGGCTGCGGCTCAAGATAGAGCTGTCTTCCGCGTTTTATCGCTGGGCGCCGGGGGTTAGCGCCTCAACAAGCTCTGTTGTGGGTGACTTTTTCTCTTTTAGTTCTCTTCGTCGTAATCTATTCTAGTTTCGACGCTGTTGCTTGTGTCGCTGGGACACCATAGCATTTCCCAGTTCTATATCCATTTCGTACGGGACACACAAGGTGTATCACACCCGCTATTTCCTATTCTACATTTTTGTTTCCTTAGCCTCCTTGCGTCGGAATTATCTGCCGTTCCTTACGCAAGTAATTTATTGATGAGGCGATTATCCGTCTTCCTTTTTTTCCCGACAGGTCAACGCAACGCGAAAGTTCCAGGTGGACCAGCACGTGCGGTCGCAGTTCCATGTTTCTGAGAAGGCAAAGAAAGGCAGCACATCGCAACCCCTACTTGCCCATGCCCTATCGTGCCACCCGTATTTCGACGAATTCTGCTTCGATCTGTCAGAAGCTTTCGTAGCTGCTAATAACCCGTGGAAGAAACTTGAGCACCCGACGGTCAGAAGGTGCCTTGAAAAATATACCTACAGGAAGTTACCAGCGGAGTCAACTCTGCGCAAGAATTACTTGCCTATTTTGTATGAAAAGGTTCTCGATGAAATACGGGCTTCTGTTGCAAAGGGCCCAATGTGGGCTGCTGCGGACGAAACGACGGACGTTTGCGGCCGCTATGTGGCACATCTTATTGTTGGACGGCTCGGTGACGACAAAAGCTCTAGACCCTACTGGCATGTCGCGTGCTCGAGAAAACTAACTACAGTACGGTCGCTAGATTCGTAAATGACTCCCTCAAGACGTTATGGCCAGACGGAGGTGGAGAGGACTTCCGGGTTTTTTACACTGATGCCGCCGCCTACATGATAAAGGCTGCTGACTTTCTGAAGGTTTTCTACCCAAACCTTGTGCACGTGACGCGCTTGGCGCATGGTATCAACCGCGTGACGGAGGAGGTGCGGAACCAGTATACACAACAAGATGCTGTCGGTGGTAAAGAAATTTTTTGTCAAAGCACCAAGTCGCAGAGAAATATATAGAGCACTTATGCCAGACGTTCCTTTGCCGCCTGAGCCCGTTGTCACAAGATGGGGTACCTGGCTCGAAGCAGTCAACTTCTACGCAGACCATTTCGACAGTCTGAAGGACGTGGTGAGCCGATTCAATCCGGAAGACAGCAGCGCAGTAAGAGAGGCGCAAACGCTTTTCGAGGATCTACTGCTTGCTGTAGAGGTTCAGCTAATCAAAACGAACTTTACATTTCTCGCACGCTCCCTACGAAAGCTCGAAACGGGTGGCCTGCCCCTCTTGGAATCGCTGGACGTTGTGAACCAAGTTGGCGAAGAGCTGGCAAAAATCACCAGTCTGGTTGGCCAGCATGTTTTCAGGAAATTCGAAGCCGTGCTCCAAAAGAACCCTGGATATAGCACCCTCAAGGCAGTCGGCAACGTTATGGCTTCGGCGCCCAATGCTACCCTGCCCGAAAACGTGCCAGCAGGACTACTGCCTGCCTACAAATATGGCCCGCTGACAACGTGCGATGTAGAGCGCTCCTTCTCCAATTACAAGAATATTTTGAGCGATAGGCGCCAGAAGTTCACAGAGGAGAACATTGAACGCTACATTGTGTCAAACGTTTTCTACAACGCTTCAGCCCTTGAAACCTGCATTTGCCTAACCCTGGCATTTTTCTGTGTTTGAGAATACGACGTTTTCTCTGTATTATCTGCAATAAAGATGTTGCTGTCACGTTATATTAACTTTACTTCGACTGCTGTACGACGTAACTTAAGATATAGTCAAAACTGTCAACTCAGAAAGGGCATATTTTTACTGCATATTACGACCAATTTTAGTGCATAGTAGCATGCATATTCCCAGACTTTTTAGTGCATACAGATCTGCCCTCTACTCATGACTATGTCGAGGAATATTCTGATTCACGACACTAGGTGATCTTAATACAGATGTCTTCAAGTTCTGCCACATAACAGTAAGCGTTCTTTGCAAGGCAGCTTCTAATTCTTTTTGCAAATACCGTCGTTTCACGACCACAATCATGGGGGGCGCCATTGTGTGGTATTATCAAGTGTGATGGATGTATGGAAGATGACACTCTGTGGGACATTTCAGACAAGGAAAGCAGTTTCGTAAGTGAGAATTCTGACAATGACGACATGGCAACTGATCCAAGTGTTTGTCAGCAAATATTGATATTGAGGTCTTTTGCCTTATTCCTAGGGTTACTGTGCGAGGGTCTTCCTGTAATTGTGCAAACATGGTAGTCTCACCTATGACTAGGGAGCGACTTTTTCGGGTTAAACCCGATTCCGCCCGGTTATTCCTCCCCGAACTGACCTCCGACCAATAGGCGATTTCAGATATTGCCCTTGTGCTCCACACGGGGGCCCTCTGTCGCCCAAGTCACGCGCATCGCGCAATGCGTCGTGGGAAATGGTTTGCATTCGTGCTCGTCTGCCTGTTGCTTGAAGGTGCGGGAGGTGAAGGAGAGAGAAAACCGAAACCGTTTGCGCTCTTCTTCTTCTCTCTGACTCATGAAAACTAAATCCCAAGGTGCAGCGGGGCTTTCGCAACACGGCGCTCTCTGGTGGGCCATCCATGCAATTTCTGAAATCGTCTATTCGGGTTAAATTTCCCCGATTTCTCCTTGAATTCCAGCCACTATGAAATCCTCAAGTGACGTTTCCACCGAAGACGAATAAAGGTCGCCACGTGTAACACATGGGTAGTTCCATTTTAAATCGAACAACGTGTGAAAGTCGTATTTTTTAATTCGACCAGAAAAAATATATGTTAGAGGACAGTTCAAACGACGCAAATCGCGCCACGTGCGACGCTCGTGCGTGGAGTAGTTTCCGCATAGGAGAGGGGGAAAGTCGGAGGCTGCTTGGGCGCGCTTTCTTCTGGACCGACTTTGACGGGATCTAGCACCGCTGACTTTATGTCTAGGAACTGGAGGATTTTTGTGATTATAGGCTGCACCATAGACACTGTCGACAGTTACCCACAGAACTCTGAGAGCCACAGATTTTCTGTTAAAAAATGCCAAACTTGTCGTAAATGTTCAAAAAGGCCAAACTTTGTTACCAATTTTCGTCATGACGGAACGTCTGAGAACATCGAGCTTAGTGCCATTCGATAGGACGTTGAAAGAGCTTTCGTGCTGTATAGAATTCATTTTTCTCAGCCCAGTTGTTTCTGTGTTATTAACTTGAGAATCACACATGGTAGGCGAAAATTGCCAATGTTGCATCTCAATTTTCTCAAAAATGCCACCTTCGATTTCTTCGATTATTTTTCGAAAGGTGGCGTCACGTCTGTACTTTAGACGTCAAGTGAGACAATCTTTTATTTTTGCCTGAGAGACGCGCAGCGATTTTTTTTGTCAGGCAGGGTGCACGAGGCTGCGGCCTTGCGCGCCCCACCCACGAGCACGCGACCTTCAACCTCTTCTTTGCTATATGTGTCCCGTTGACGGAGAAATCAATGACCACACTGCGTGAGCTTGTTGTAGTGTCCCCAGAGCATCACTTTACGTTTACCCAATGGTCTCTCAGTTCCGTCAGGCTCATTCAAACCGTGGGAGAGTACATGAGTTGCCTGTTCGCCCTTGACGAGAAGCCCCAGTTCGACGAACATACCGACAAAGCAGTGAGAAGAAACGAAGCACTTCGTAGAGATCTTTATCCACTGGTAACATCTTAGCTTTTGTTTTAGGTTGCCACCAGTCCCCCAGGAAGTGTGAAAGTCACATCCTTTTCATTGGTAAAAGAACGAAGAACGGAAGTTTCGAACAACGTAAAATGTGCCCATTGCGAGACCCCTGCAGGTGGTGGCTGCCACCATTGGATTAGCATCATCCGACAGCTTTAGACATGACCTTTCACATGATATAAAGTGACTAGGTTCAAGCGCATTCTTTGTCCGCCTAGTATCGCAAAACCACGAGTGGTACGCGAAAATTTTGCATGTTCGATCTTAATTATTTCTAAAAAGCCGGAATATTTTTCACGATTTATTCCACAGGGGCAGAATTATGCCGGTACTTTGCGCTGCTGGTAAAGTACATTTTCTCCCTTTGATTGAGACGTAGGGCTGCCTTTCCGCGGAGCGATTTTTCCACACAATGGCGCTCTTCGAATGTTTACGAGCGCGTTTTGCTTCGTAGTCTGCTTTGTAATTTAATGCCCAGATGTTGCATTATGTACTTATTTTGCACTTATGGTACGTATGTTTATTTTTTCCTTTGGAGACGCAGGGCAATACTTTCGTGGGCGACTTGAACTTGCTATTACGCACTTTCATGGGAGTCGCACGCACGACGTGTGCATATACGCACGTGCGCATATTCACTATTCTCACGCACATGTGCTTGAGGCAATGCACATACGCACGCTATGAGGCTGTCGTGCGAGTTCATATTAAGAAGGCAGAACTACGGCCACAGGGGACAGAAAGTTACAACACCTGAGAATACAAATTTGTGGTCGCGCGGTTGCAGTCGCCTCTTAACTTGGGCGCAATAAGTGATAGTTCCGAAGGTGTGCATGCTCGCTTTACGTAATAAGTTTTATGCTCCGCAGCGTTTTTTCGGAAACACGACGGGTGGTACAAAACCCGTAAGACCGCTGTGATGACAGTTGCTGCTCTCAAGTATAACACGTTCGCCCTCACCGAGATGTGTCAGTGTCACCGTGGGAATCAAAATTTCCGACAGAACAACGCACAACTAAAATCCCTCGTTTCCGGTAGCCGTAGGTACCTTAAACCCTCGGTGTGGTCTTCAGTAGTCCTTCTGGCATCCATGCGCTTGAACCCATTCACCTTATATCATGTGAAAGGACATGTGTAAAGCTATCAGATGATGCTAATCCAATGGTGGCAGCCACCACCTGCAGGGATCTCGCAATGCGCACATTTTACGTTGTTCGAAACTTCCGTTCTTCGTTCTTTTACCAATGAAAAGGATGTGACTTTCACACTTCCTGGGGGACTGGTGGCAACCTGAAACAAAAGCTAAGATGTTACCAGTGGATAAAGATCTCTACGAAGCGCTTTGTTTCTTCTCACTGCTTTGTCGGTATGTTCGTCGAACTGGGGCTTCTCGTCAAGGGCGCACAGGCAACTCATGTACTCTCCCACGGTTTGAATGAGCCTGACGGAACTGAGAGACCATTGGGTAAACGTAAAGTGATGCTCCGGGGACACTACAACAAGCTCACGTAGTGTGGTCATTGATTTCTCCGTCAACGGGACACATATAGCAAAGAAGAGGTTGAAGGTCGCGTGCTCGTGGGTGGGGCGCGCAAGGCCGCAGCCTCGTGCACCCTGCCTGACAAAAAAAAATCGCTGCGCGTCTCTCAGGCAAAAATAAAAGATTGTCTCACTTGACGTCTAAAGTACAGACGTGACGCCACCTTTCGAAAAATAATCGAAGAAATCGAAGATGGCATTTTTGAGAAAATTGAGATGCAACATTGGCAATTTTCACCTACCATGTGTGATTCTCAAGTTAATAACACAGAAACAACTGGGCTGAGAAAAATGAATTCTATACAGCACGAAAGCTCTTTCAACGTCCTATCGAACGGCACTAAGCTCGATGTTCTCAGACGTTCCGTCATGAAGAAAATTGGTAACAAAGTTTGGCCTTTTTGAACGTTTACGCCAAGTTTGGCATTTTTTAACAGAAAATCTGTGGCTCTCAGAGTTCTGTGGGTAACTGTCGACAGTGTCTATGGTGCAGCCTATAATCACAAAAAACCTCCAGTTCCTAGACATAAAATTAGCGGTGCTAGATCCCGTCAAAGTCGGTCCAGAAGAAAGCGTGCTCAAGCAGCCTCAGACTTTCCCCCTCTCCTACGCGGAAACTACTCCACGCACGAGCGTCGCACGTGGCGCGATTTGCGTCGTTTGAGCTGTCCTCTAACATATATTTTTTCAGGGCGAATTAAAAAATACGACTTTCACACGTTGTTCCATTTAAAATGAAACTACAGTAGAATCTCGATGATACGAATCTCACGGGGTCGCGGAAAAAATTCGTATCATCCGAAATTCGTATCAAACGAATTAAACCCAAATAAAAATTGAGGCAAGAAAATAGACAGTGACTGTTCATTTTCCGTTACTGTCAATGAAAGAGGTCGGTTGTAACGCTTTTGTGTCTCCGTTTTTGGCCAATGCTGCCCAAATACGCGAGATGATTCAAAAGACGTAGCACGTGCTTTTCACCCGCGAGTCGCGCGACAGTGGTCTAAAGCGAGCTTCTCCTAAAGCAAGCAGGCGTTAGGTGAAGCCGACTTGCGGAATGGTGACGCGTAATGTTGCCACGACTTGCGGAACGGTGACGCGTAATGTTGCCACAAGTTGTCCTGATATGTTCCTTCCACGTGGTCTGGGGTTCTGGTCGCTGTTTTCCGCCAGAGCGATGTCACACAGCTTCGCGGTTTATTGTTGCGAGGGGGGTAAAAAGGTCAAAACAGAGATAAGGTGATAAGGTTCCGGGCCGTTCAATCCCATTGATCTTATCTCCACCACCAAAAGGAAAGTCATTGCTTGCATTGCGCTACATGATGTAAGGGAGTTCGTGGTGAGGATCGCCCTCTCTTTTCGAAAGACGCAGCAGCACGACTCGCGCGCTCTCGCGTCACGGGGAACGACCTCTGTCGCAGTTCGACTCATTCGTATCATCCGTAAAGATCAAGATCAAGATAAAGAAGAAAGATCAAGATAACGCGTTCGTATCATCCGAACTCTAATATACATGGGAAGCATAGGCATTCCGGCCGGGACCGGAAAAGAATGCGTATCATCCCGAAATTCGTATCATCCGTGATCGTATCATCGAGATTCTACTGTACCCACATTCGGGTTAAACCCGAATTTTACAGATTTCGTTCGGGGGGTAAATATCGGGCGGATACTGATTTAACCCTAAAAAGTCAGGCCCTAGGTATAGAGCACACCATGCCCCTGTGGAATCTCACATAATGTTAAGCTGAACGCTAGGGTACTGTATTTAGTGACTACTACTGGACGTGTGGGCACTCTGAGGTCATTTACGCCATTTCCAGGTCCATTTGAGAAAAACGCCCGGGGATTTTCTTTGTCCACCTCCTCCTCAAAGTGGACGAGGAAGCTCAGATTGTCGTCTGAGCAAAAGCTGCCTCATGACTATGTCGAGGAACATTCTGATTCACGACACTAGGTGATCGTAATACAGATGTCTTCAAGTTCTGCCACATAACAGTAAGCGTTTTTTTTGCAAGGCAGCTTCTAATTCTTTTTGCAAATACCGTCGTTTCACGACCACAATCATGGAGAGCGCCATTGTGTGGTATTATCAAGTGTGATGGATGTATGGAAGATGACACTCTGTGGGACATTTCAGACAAGGAAAGCAGTTTCGTAAGTGAGAATTCTGACAATGATGACATGGCAACTGATCCAAGTGTTTGTCAGCAAATATTGATATAGAGGTCTTTTTCTTTATTCCAAGGGTTATTGTGCGAGGGTCTTCCTGTAATTGTGCAAACATGGTAGTCTCACCTACGAGTAGGGAGTGACTTTTTCGGGTTAAACCCGATTCCGCCTGGTTATTCCCCTCCGAACTGACCTCCGACCAATTCGGGTTAAACTTCCCAGATTTCTCCCCGAATTCCAGCCACTATGAAATCCTCAAGTGACGTTTCCACCGAAGACGAACAAAGGTCGCCACGTGTAACGCCTGTAAGGATGGGTCACTTACATTCCCAGCAATACACCCATGTGTGTCAACACTGTCTATGCCTTCGGGGATTACCGGTGGACGGTTGCGATCCCACAAAAGGAAAAAAAAAGAAAGAGAGAGAGAGAGAGATTAGGAAAGGACTTAATTGACAAGAGGAGAAACAAAAACAACAGATAATACCCGGAGGCACAATTATCGGCCAATTTTTCCCCGAATTACAGATTTAAAAATAGCGCCCGATTTTTACCCCCCGAATCTGAGAAAGGTATTTAACCCGAAAAAGTCACTCCCTACCTACGAGTCATCAGACAGCTGTGCATAGCCACGCAAACAGGTGTCCTGATGCATTTGTGATTGATTGATTGATTGATGTGTTTAATGGCACAAAGGCAACAAAGGCCATAGAGCGCCAAAACCATGGTGAGCGTGTCGGAGATGATTATGGGAAAGATGATGTGAGAGAGAGTGTGTGGTAGTTAAAATCTATCTACAGGTATGAGCGATGAGATTGACGAGGATAAGAGAGAGAAGAGGATGACGACAACAAGCAAGCTAGTGACAATGAGACAAAAGTGTGACAATGAGATATTTACATGAGTTCAGTGATATTGGATAAAAGCGGAGCAATGCTTATCATCTACATCTGACTAAGAAACCCAAATTTAATGACGTTATCAAACGGCACAAGAGGAGTGTCACCCAGTAGAAGGGCTGGGTGGAGTGGGACATGGTATCTGTAGAATGCGGTGAAATACTGTTGGCGTTGGTGTTCGAAGTGAGGGCAGGATGCCAGTACGTGCAAGACAGTCAAGCAGCAGCAGCATTCAGCAGCAGTCAGCATTTGTGAATTTGTGTGTGAAGGCACGTGAATATGGACAATGCAGGTCTGACAGTGGGAGTGATACCGATCAGCATGACTATGACATTCTGACGAGGCGTCCAACTGACGTGATCATTGATCTCAAAAAGTTCGGAGACACTTGTGGTCTAGACACAAGTTGTTTTACCGCTAGACAAGCTTTACGAAATGCGACACCACTCACATTTTTTTAGCTGGATGAAATA
This sequence comes from Ornithodoros turicata, assembly GCF_037126465.1. Taxonomy (NCBI): domain Eukaryota; kingdom Metazoa; phylum Arthropoda; class Arachnida; order Ixodida; family Argasidae; genus Ornithodoros; species Ornithodoros turicata. The sequence continues at coordinate 4,538,580 of NC_088208.1, forward strand.
CCTGCTGTCATGCATCACACACGCATGCCCAGCAGCATTCTTCCTGTACCGCTGCAAATCAGTTCACATGATCTAGACTTGTAAAAAAAAAAGCTTGTATGTTACAACGTATCAGATTTGGTGTTCTCACCAGCGTCTCTATAAACAAGATCAATAGCACAGCTTTTCACCATTTTCTCTTATTGTAGCTTTGGTCAGGCTTTCAAGGAAAATAATGAGGAGAAAAACCTTGAGGGATGTCCTCTTCAAACAAAGCCCAGGAACGAAACTTTCCATCCTGTCCGGTGGTGACTGCAAGCGGTGCCAACTCTTGGGTTGTGCGGAACTGAAGGTCATTCACTCGCTTATAATGAGGCAGGTACACGTTAGTGTTCAGGACGAAGCTGTGAACAGAAATCACGAAGAATAAAGTAGGAGCTCATGCCAATGAAGAGGGTTTTCAAAGCATCACAACAAACAGCAGCAATCGTGGAGGGTAATCACGACCAAAATTAACCAATACTTAAGTGCAGGTTAAGCAAACCAGGAAGAGCAGATTACACATGTCCAAGACAGTCGAGTTCAAATTATGGTCCCTTAAAACTGCCGTAAAAACAGAACTTTCCTGTACAGAACGATTCATTCATTTTCACTAGTCAAGCGTCATTATTGTCAATGAGGTTTTGAAAAAATTCTCAGACCTTGACTAAGCAGAAACCCAAGACGGAATGCAAGGTGTACAAGGTCAAGACCTATAGACAGCAATAAAACTTTATAGTCACGATCTAGTTAATGAGGGGAAAGGAAAAACAGCCATCAGCCTTGGGACCTCTTGCAGCCCCGATACTGAGGAGGTCGAAAAAGGTCAATAGGCAAATCGCCTTTTTAATACTGACTCAATTCGCTTAGAGAGCAGCCTCCAGCCTTTCTTTCGCAATAATATCAGTTTATTCTACATTTTTCGAGCAGCATGCACCCAGCTACCCCACTGCAAGGCCTACGTCGCGGGTATGCCACCGGAAAAGAATTTCTTCAGTTTCACAAAAAGTGCTTTAATTTTTTATCCGCACATAAATAAGCTGTTCTTCTACAGTTCACACCTTTCTGGCTTGTTATCGCCATTGAAAATTTTCTCACTGAAATATGCACTTTTCAAGGATCTCCACGATGTTACAATTTTTTAACTACACCTATATCGATGAAAAAATAAGACAGTTGATCATTTTTTTATTAGTGAGTAGCCCTGATGGACTTTACTCATGCAAAGCTTCATTTTGGTAGAGGTTGTGGTTCTTTTTATAAAAGAATGTCAAAGCTGGGCAAGTTCTGAAGTGTTTCCCAGAATCCCCCAAATCATAAATTTTGCGATAAACTATTGAGACACGGTCAGTAGGTGGCATGATCCTTCTAGGGCTCTATTCTCTTCTCGACCTGATTACTTTCTCTGTAAGCTGTTATTGGTCGCCAAACAAAGAAGGCGTAAACAATAAGAATGAAATGCCACAGGCTGTGAACCAATGCTCAAGCGGTTAAGCATGCAATTGTGTCGTTGTAGCAGGGAGCTGTCCACAAACCGCCGCATGAGAACGCTGTGCTATGACAAGCTGTGACTGGCCCCGAACCATGCATGGTCAAAAGCGAAATCATGCAGAACCTTGAAATTCGTATTATTTAATCATGTTTCTGCTGCGATTTTGCAAAGATTTTGTGACAGGTCTGCAAGGATACAGGATTGCTGACACAATAGGACGCAAATGATTTTACGGAGTGTTTGTAATCGTCGCTGTGTTCCTTGTCTCGAGATTTAATCATTTTCATCACGATTTACTAAACGTTTACTAGATGGCGCTTGTGTTCTTGAGTGGGAAATAACAATCAATATCAACAATCTAACTAAAAATGTAAGTGCATGTTTATATATGCTGATGATCACAGCATGTATATATATCTGTAAAATCTAAAACTTTAATATGATTAAAAGAGTACAGAGGGCCATAAAAAAAAAATCAGATTAAGACGTCTGATGAAAGTGTGTGTGCCATTTTACCGAATAGCGCAAAAGGTTTTGATGTGTGCAAGTTGATTCCCAGAAAAAAAAACACTGGCACATAAACGTGGCTCCACACGTTCACCCTCAACTCGCCACTCTGGGTACAACGAGGAGGAGAAGGTATGATGCCACATCACCGATGATGTTACAGGGGGAACTCGTTGTGGTTCTGGTTCACTGGTCAGTGGGCGGTCAGCGTCCTGTCCCATTGCCGCCGTAAACCAGTTTTGCCAGTTCCACCGAAGAATTGGGGAGAGAAGGAGCGGCCGAATCATGACCGAGCCAGGAGCAAGGCTTTTTCAGAACCCCCGAACGGCCGAGTAGCAGACGACAGCTGAGTAGCAGACAACATTCCCCTCAACCAATCGGCGAGCGTGGCCTCTGCAGCGTCAGCTTGAGGTTTCACAAGGCTGGTACTGCTCTCCACCGCCATTGTGCACGGTTGCCTTTTGCGGCGTACTTTAAATTCAATTTCTGCAACAATTATGACTCTGTGGTGTGAATTACATCTCATGGTGTGTCTTGCTGACGTACTTAACAGTTTTGTAGGAAGAAAACAGGGTGTTAAAAATGACATCTGTGCTACTTTAAATCCTTCGTTGTAATGAACCTAATGAATGCTGTGCGTCCATTGCTTCGATGCGCCAAGATGTAATCTTCGACACGCTTGCAGAGGTCGATCACTTTTCTCCATTCCAAGTAATCTCACATGCGACAGCCGACGCCAAAATGACGTTGCCAATGCTAATGAGCTCGCGCCTTGGATGCTGAGGGGAAACGGAAAACCACATTCCAAAACCATTCCTATATGTCGAGCCAAGGGTGCCCCCGTAGCCAATTCTAGGACAAATTATATAGCTGTTGTTGGTATGTAATGATACTATGTCACACAAAAAGCACATATATTGACAATTTAGTACATCAGGAGATGAATGGCAGAAGCACAAAATTAGCGCACCGGCAGCATAGCTTTGGTCACTGTGGCATTAGCACTTTCCCGCCAAATATAGTAGGTTCAGTTATCAACCAGTGCAAGAAGCAAGAAACACAAAAGTTTACACAGCCACCCCTAGCAACGTGGGCGGAGCACAATGCAGCACCCTTAACATGATGTCCAGCATGACGTAAAGTAATCGGGGTCAATTACTTTTGACGAGAATAGGCAAAAGAAAAACGTGCTTAAAGGGACCGAAAAGTGAATATAAACCTATCGAAACTTTATGTTCAGCGAAAAGCTTGAACCTTCAAAAGGTCAAATATCAAAGAACTCCGCTGAAATTGCTGTAGTTTTTCTGTAATCGGATTTTCCATAATTGCATCTCCAGGGACCTAGTAGGAAACCGAGCAGTCTGTCAACAATTGCATGACCCCGCGCCATCTGTCGAGGACGCATGTAATACGCGCACTTCCGGGCGCTTATCCGGCGAAAACGAAAATGGCAGTGGGCATTTGTGACCACTTTCTACGTCGAGAATGTCGAGCCTCTTGGACATGAGTGCGCTGGAATTCCGCATTCGAGAACTGTCGCTCACACAGAACTGTTGTTCGTGCGTTAGCGTGCTGGAAAGTGCGTTCTTCGCAGCAGAAGATTCCTCGTCCAGAGATTAATCGGAGTCACATTCGTCCTCAGCAGTAGCTCACCGTGCCGTGAACATGAACTGCTTTGTGAAATTACCATGTATCAGGGAGAAGCACTTGTGTAAGCCGAAACAAGCGCTGTTTTTTCGTCGTGCAGGGGTTCATGTGTGAAATGCAAACCGACGGATACTACGGATGGATACTACGGTTTTTGCTGCCGAGAGGTAGAGAATGCGTGTGAAAAGCAGACAGACGATTGCATCAGAACTAACGAATATTTCAAAATACTGTGCCTTGACACCGAAGTACTGCAAGTGTCTTTTACATACATCCGAGAAACCGAAGAGCATGGCAACATACACGGCAGCGCCGTGTGGTCTTTACGCGCTACTTGAACGGAAAACCTTTATTTCTTCAGGAACAGCATATTATAATTACTAGTTTGTTCCTGGAGGGTTAAGTAACCTGTGGGCATAGATGTATTTGTAGGTTATACTCATGTCTCTATTGAGTCTCATGTGAGGAGTAAGTAAGATAATTTTCATCAGTGTCATTCACTTGAACTGTGTTCATAACTTTTTAGTATACTTCTTAGTGACCACGTTTCCAAATGTCAACTAGTAATTGAACCAAGATTGGGATCTAACACTTAATTAACTCTGTTTTGCTAAACGGAGTAGTACTTGTAACTCATTCATTATCACGTCACCCATTAGATGTCACCAACTAACATTTGTAAAGAAGGACTTGAGGGCTGACTTCAAGTATTATCAACCGTTGATCTGGTTTCAAAGTTAACCATGCACCATTGGTGTGCATAGTACTCCAAAATGGCTAAATAATTTATTGCATAAGTTCTCTATTACTGTAATTGAGATGTACTTTTGTAAAGTACTTTTGACAGCCCGGCAAATAGAAACTGGCTTCAGTGTACACTACAAATGCATCATAACATTTAATTGAAATATAATATAAGAGCAGAAGCAACATATTGTCACAACTCAAACTATATCTTTCTTTTTTATTGTCCAGAGATTTAGGAAACAGAGTAGGACTTCCTGCCCTCTGATGTTTTGACGTACTTGTAGTTGGAGTTGTAAAACCTGCAACAAAATAAACAAGAGACATATAAACAGTTTCGTCTTTCCCTTTTGAATTTAACAAGCTAGTTATATTTTACCATTTGTTCACTTTTGCATTCTCTGTTGTTGAAAAGATTACAGGAACAATAATGCTGCAGATCGAACAATGACCTGTCATCTTGATGAAGATCAGAGCATTTACTCACAGAGCAGAGGTACTCACTTTAGCGAGAGAAAGGAGAAATGGATGAAGCGTCGTAGACCTGCTACTTTCTGTTCCTAAAATCTCTTTTTTCACACGCACAGTGCCAGCAAGACACACTTAAAGGAAGCTTAATAAGATGGTTAATATAAGCTTAAGCGTTACATAGACGACGGTACTTGTCGGCAGACTGCATTCGCAGTGTGAATCGATCTGAAACCGTACTGAAGCATGTCGAAAATAAGCTTGCCAGCCTTACTCTGTCCGAGCTCACAGCAGTGTACTAGTTAGTCCACAACACAAAGGCAAAGGCAAGACAAAGGCAAAGGCAACGACACAACTGCACTACCAATAAGCAGAACTGCATTTACTTTTCAAACCACGACCAATCAAACAGGCACTGTTCTGCGTACGCTACTTCTCCACTTCTCATGTTTCTAACTTTTTACTGCTCACGTGTAAAGGGAAATGTTGGGAGCTTACTTAATCACATATTCGTCCTATAGAGCTACATAACCGGCCTACTCCATTCCTGTTTCATTCGTCCACGTGGCACCTCGTCTCTGAAGAGTAGACGCCGCAGCGCGTGCGTGGGGCGCAAGACACGGCGCTCACAAGGACAACTGCGCCTCAGCGTGTTAAAAAGACGCTGAGAGTATACTTACTATATGTCCTCGTTTGTCTGCTAGGTGAAAATTTCCGAAATTCATGATGTGGACGCGTGATGATGATACCAATGTGTCTTCGTTCTGGGATTGAGAGGAACTTTTATGCTGACTTTTTTTACGTCCGAACCGTTTTGTTGCGAACCGGTTACCGCTATTATTTTTTTACGGTTCTGCTCCGGTTCGGGTTCAACAGTGTCATGAAAAATTTGCAATTGAAAAAATTAACTTTGCACTTTGGTACCCTAAAATTAAATTTGTTGATGTTGACAATGTTGAGTACGGGACAAGTAGGATAACATAAGTTAAATGGAATACGTTGTCGCTATATTATAATTTATACATGTGTGACGCCTGTACATACCTAAGACGACGTGTTGAACTCGTCACCTCGGTGAAGCAAAATCACTGGTTACTGAACGGCAGTTTCCTTCGGACGTCTTCGCAATTCGCCTTCTACGGCATCTTCTTAGTCATCGGCAGCAAAATGAGCTCAGCACACACGACACGACTGCTACATCTAATAACCGAGTGTTTCCAACCACATTCGTTTTCTCGCACTCTCCTCTTGAATCTTGTGGTAGAAAACACCCGCCGCCGATGGTGAACGAACGTGATTTTTGCATCCCCGGACACCAAAACTACACCAGGCATATTTAGGCCTCTCGAATAATTGGAAACCGAGCAGTCTGTCAACAATTGCATGACCCCGCGCCATCTGTCGAGGACGCATGTAATACGCGCACTTCCGGGCGCTTATCCGGCGAAAACGAAAATGGCAGTGGGCATTTGTGACCACTTTCTACGTCGAGAATGTCGAGCCTCTTGGACATGAGTGCGCTGGAATTCCGCATTCGAGAACTGTCGCTCACACAGAACTGTTGTTCGTGCGTTAGCGTGCTGGAAAGTGCGTTCTTCGCAGCAGAAGATTCCTCGTCCAGAGATTAATCGGAGTCACATTCGTCCTCAGCAGTAGCTCACCGTGCCGTGAACATGAACTGCTTTGTGAAATTACCATGTATCAGGGAGAAGCACTTGTGTAAGCCGAAACAAGCGCTGTTTTTTCGTCGTGCAGGGGTTCATGTGTGAAATGCAAACCGACGGATACTACGGATGGATACTACGGTTTTTGCTGCCGAGAGGTAGAGAATGCGTGTGAAAAGCAGACAGACGATTGCATCAGAACTAACGAATATTTCAAAATACTGTGCCTTGACACCGAAGTACTGCAAGTGTCTTTTACATACATCCGAGAAACCGAAGAGCATGGCAACATACACGGCAGCGCCGTGTGGTCTTTACGCGCTACTTGAACGGAAAACCTTTATTTCTTCAGGAACAGCATATTATAATTACTAGTTTGTTCCTGGAGGGTTAAGTAACCTGTGGGCATAGATGTATTTGTAGGTTATACTCATGTCTCTATTGAGTCTCATGTGAGGAGTAAGTAAGATAATTTTCATCAGTGTCATTCACTTGAACTGTGTTCATAACTTTTTAGTATACTTCTTAGTGACCACGTTTCCAAATGTCAACTAGTAATTGAACCAAGATTGGGATCTAACACTTAATTAACTCTGTTTTGCTAAACGGAGTAGTACTTGTAACTCATTCATTATCACGTCACCCATTAGATGTCACCAACTAACATTTGTAAAGAAGGACTTGAGGGCTGACTTCAAGTATTATCAACCGTTGATCTGGTTTCAAAGTTAACCATGCACCATTGGTGTGCATAGTACTCCAAAATGGCTAAATAATTTATTGCATAAGTTCTCTATTACTGTAATTGAGATGTACTTTTGTAAAGTACTTTTGACAGCCCGGCAAATAGAAACTGGCTTCAGTGTACACTACAAATGCATCATAACATTTAATTGAAATATAATATAAGAGCAGAAGCAACATATTGTCACAACTCAAACTATATCTTTCTTTTTTATTGTCCAGAGATTTAGGAAACAGAGTAGGACTTCCTGCCCTCTGATGTTTTGACGTACTTGTAGTTGGAGTTGTAAAACCTGCAACAAAATAAACAAGAGACATATAAACAGTTTCGTCTTTCCCTTTTGAATTTAACAAGCTAGTTATATTTTACCATTTGTTCACTTTTGCATTCTCTGTTGTTGAAAAGATTACAGGAACAATAATGCTGCAGATCGAACAATGACCTGTCATCTTGATGAAGATCAGAGCATTTACTCACAGAGCAGAGGTACTCACTTTAGCGAGAGAAAGGAGAAATGGATGAAGCGTCGTAGACCTGCTACTTTCTGTTCCTAAAATCTCTTTTTTCACACGCACAGTGCCAGCAAGACACACTTAAAGGAAGCTTAATAAGATGGTTAATATAAGCTTAAGCGTTACATAGACGACGGTACTTGTCGGCAGACTGCATTCGCAGTGTGAATCGATCTGAAACCGTACTGAAGCATGTCGAAAATAAGCTTGCCAGCCTTACTCTGTCCGAGCTCACAGCAGTGTACTAGTTAGTCCACAACACAAAGGCAAAGGCAAGACAAAGGCAAAGGCAACGACACAACTGCACTACCAATAAGCAGAACTGCATTTACTTTTCAAACCACGACCAATCAAACAGGCACTGTTCTGCGTACGCTACTTCTCCACTTCTCATGTTTCTAACTTTTTACTGCTCACGTGTAAAGGGAAATGTTGGGAGCTTACTTAATCACATATTCGTCCTATAGAGCTACATAACCGGCCTACTCCATTCCTGTTTCATTCGTCCACGTGGCACCTCGTCTCTGAAGAGTAGACGCCGCAGCGCGTGCGTGGGGCGCAAGACACGGCGCTCACAAGGACAACTGCGCCTCAGCGTGTTAAAAAGACGCTGAGAGTATACTTACTATATGTCCTCGTTTGTCTGCTAGGTGAAAATTTCCGAAATTCATGATGTGGACGCGTGATGATGATACCAATGTGTCTTCGTTCTGGGATTGAGAGGAACTTTTATGCTGACTTTTTTTACGTCCAAACCGTTTTGTTGCGAACCGGTTACCGCTATTATTTTTTTACGGTTCTGCTCCGGTTCGGGTTCAACAGTGTCATGAAAAATTTGCAATTGAAAAAATTAACTTTGCACTTTGGTACCCTAAAATTAAATTTGTTGATGTTGACAATGTTGAGTACGGGACAAGTAGGATAACATAAGTTAAATGGAATACGTTGTCGCTATATTATAATTTATACATGTGTGACGCCTGTACATACCTAAGACGACGTGTTGAACTCGTCACCTCGGTGAAGCAAAATCACTGGTTACTGAACGGCAGTTTCCTTCGGACGTCTTCGCAATTCGCCTTCTACGGCATCTTCTTAGTCATCGGCAGCAAAATGAGCTCAGCACACACGACACGACTGCTACATCTAATAACCGAGTGTTTCCAACCACATTCGTTTTCTCGCACTCTCCTCTTGAATCTTGTGGTAGAAAACACCCGCCGCCGATGGTGAACGAACGTGATTTTTGCATCCCCGGACACCAAAACTACACCAGGCATATTTAGGCCTCTCGAATAATTGACACAACAACCACGAACATGTCATTCACTTCTCTTCGCGCGACCAACACGACCACCCACGACGTAAACAATAAACGCGATAACACAGACTGCCTTGCAGATGGCCCGGCGGATCGTAGCTCGTAGCGGCGAAGTAGCTGAATGCTTTATTAACGTAAAAGCTATGGAAGTGAGCGTCATTTTTAAAATGGTGTTTAGCTGTAAGATAATGTGCCGAGTCCTGGACCTGAAACCCAAGTTGCTCTTTTTCGCCGTTCGCTGGCAGCACCGTCCATGTTCCGGAAATCTTCAAAATATTTATACGTACAAAATATGCGGAATTGAGAAGTAATGCTTTCTGTACCTTATCAAACAACGACGTTGTGCACGACAGTGGACAAAAATATGGGGGTTATTTTTCACTTTTCGGCCCCTTTAAATTTTGAGATTGGTCCGTTCAGTAGAACGCTTATGGCACGTTTCCGGAGGGGCATGACTTTTGCTTGAAGCTCAAACGTCCATTACTGTGAGTGCTTGAGGCTAATATTTTGGACTTGGTATACGTGTACCACCACAATTAACTGCATTTACACTGTTTCATCAAGCACGAACGTAAAGCCTTCAGCTCCGTGATTTATATCTCTGGGGCAAGTATTCTTGGTTGTGTGCTGCAGAACGAAGGTGGCTTTATTTTACCGCGTGATTCTTATGATATGCTAATTTTTTTTAAAAATAGGCATTCCATGCATCGCCTTCATACCAAAAACAATGAAAAACATTGCACATGTTCATGATTTTACTGCATATTTAGAAGATTTTCAGTGCATAGTTGTATACATATTTAGGGAGTTTTCAGTGCATATTTATACGCACTCTATACATCACCCTTGAGCCCCAAGGAGGAGAGAAAATGTTATGGTGGGAAGGGCATTGATTAGAATGGCTGATTCGGCCTGTTGGTACATTTCTTCGTATGGGAAGGGTGTTGTTTCTTATGTGGCAAACTGCTGCATTTGTTCAAGGACTGTCAGCTGTGTTACAGACTGTGATGCCGAAGGTATGTCCAGAAGGGCCTTCTGATACAGCACCTGTGACTCAGGACTAGAGCGCGCATTTTCATACAAGTGTACGTTTTTTGCTCGACATGGTTTCGTATCTGGACGATGAAAAAAACACTTTTAGTCTGGTTTGGAACTGATTAGAAGGGTTCTATAGTGCATATAAATGCATATTTTGCATATGGCATATTCCGCATGAAAATGCACACATAGTGCATAGGTATATTGCCATATTTCCAGATGGCCGGGTACAAGAGCCTTGACCTTTTTAATGAAGGTTCTGGGTCTTTTTCTGCAAGAATTTTGGTCAGAATAGAATACTTTCGATGTTTTGGTAGGATGTGGTGTTCAGCACCAACACTGGCTGCTCCACTGCGCAAAATACCAGCCACCAATGTTCCGAGATCTTTTCTTACAGCGGAGTTATTCGCACGGCGTCTGAGTGTGCTTGCCACATGTGCACTCCCGGTAGGCCAAACTTCTCCTTCACCGCTTTCTTTACCGTTACAAACAGAGGCAGTGTTCGAATCTCAATCTGCACTGTGGTGCATACACTGCCGAAAGCATGTCCTCAGCATGATCCAAGCAGTTTAAATGCCAGCTTCTGGGTGCTTATGTTCGGGTGACTCTGGCACAGGTGCAAGGGTAGCTATTTCCGAGTGCTAGGCCACACTTTGTCCACATGAATTTGCCCCAAGTTTTTCAGGAAATTTACACTTCCCAAATGAAATATTTTGCGTGACAGTTCCTGAAGGTAGTATCATATGAAGGCATGTTTTATATGTAGGGTTCCGGGTTTTCAGAGTATTTTTTGGCAAATTTGGAGGATGTTTTTTGGATGTTTACTGAGAACTGAGTTTTTTGCTGTTTATTTTTCATGACTGAGTTGACATCCTGAATTCTGAGAAAAAATGACAGCTGTGACACGGCATATCCACAAAAGAATTGAGAAGATGCCTCGCAATAGCATTTGAGCAGATGAGCATTTGTGCTGTTGAGCCTATTTATAACAATATTGTAGGGAATGTAAAATCTGATCGTTATAGCGGAGCTCTCATTATGTACGAGCTTTCACGAAATCGCCAGCCGGGATCATGTCAACGAAGCAGAACGGCACAAGTAGAACGCTGCTCAACATGCATGTTTGTCGAGAGCATTTTATCTAGCTCTAAACTGACACAAATTTGTGTTGAAAGCCTTTCCAAGGACAACATAGCCGCCAATACCAAGTGCCGTTCCGCACCTTTTAGGATTGACAACTTGGTCCATTGTTCGTCATCCGGTACCATAGTCGTCATCATTCTCATTGCATTCTCCTGCAATGTTTGACTGCATTGTCGATTAGAAGGCGCGTCGTCCACGTGTAATTAGTTGGTGCGTGTTTGGGTGGCGACACACAACTGTCTGCCAACTCACAGTTTGTAAGGCACGGTACTTCGCAACCAAGTTTTTCAGCAGTACAAAATTCGTCCGACTGCGTGTGCGACTTCAAGGCGAGCCGTGTGCCTCTCCTTATCAAAACGTGTCCCAGAACTGCAGATGCCATTGGTGCACGCAGCAATCCAGAAGAAAACTTGAGGGAGAGAGAATGATGTGGAGAGGACGCAACCTCCTCCACTTCTTGCTCCTCCCTTTCAAGTTGCGCATCTAATCCCCATCAGTTATGCACGGCTAAACGCACTGAGTTCTCACTTTAGTGCTCGTGGAACCAAGGCCCTTGAAAATGCCACCTTCGCCTGTTTTCAGTTAAAAAATAGAATCTTACTTTCTGCATTTTACCGGCCACCAGGAGAATTCTAATCGCTATACGCTAGGAAACACTTCCACGGCTATCATTATATCGATGTCTTGTTTACATATAGTACTTCAGTAGGGTGAGCTGACGGGAACCAGCAATTTCATCGGAATATCAGTGTTATATCGAAGATCATAACAAACGAATTTGACTGTATTACGTGCCATGACTGGACACTGCAGCTTCAAACAGCGTCATACAGTGTTTTACGAGTACCAAAGGTCATTATGACATTAGTAGGTAGTCATAGAACACTGTATGACACTATCTGGAGCAACGGTAGTCGCACAAAGTCGAGTCATGACCCGTATCTTGAAATTGGTTATGGAATGTCATAACGACCATCAGTAGTCAGAAAACTCTTTATGACACTGTTTAAAGCAGCGGTAGTTGCATAAATTCATTACTCTATCGTTAAAATAGCGACATAATGTCTTAATGACCATTTATACTACAAACTCTGTACAAACGCTTCCGCATTAAAATAAGCAAACTTTCTTTAAAACAAAGTTAAAATCGCGGCGGGTCGGTGATACATCCTAAAATGTGTAACACCCTCATTGCAAGAACAACAACAACTTTATTTTCGACCTTGGAGAGTGGGGAGTTTCATCGCAACAGGTGATACTCTACCCCATTGCTGGGTGGAATGGGGGAATAAAATAACGAGCCCCTTCACAATAACGATCGAAGTCCGATGGTGTCCAGAAATGTCAGAAGAGCTTTGAGCGCAGAGCATTGCTGGGCTGGATTGGGCCAGGGACCAAGCAATTTCGATAGGGAGAAAGGGCGAGAGTCCAGCTGACGAAGAGACTCGGAGAGTGTGGTTCGGGAAGGTTGGTAGTGAGGACAATGAAGAAGAATGTGCTCCAGATCCTCAAGAGCACCACAGTGGCAGCAGGTGGGAGAGTCAACTTGTCTCAAGCGGTAACGCCACTGAGCTGTAAAGGCCACATCGAGGCGCATTCGGTGGATTAATGCAGCATCTTGACGAGATGTGTTTCGTGGCATGCGGAAAGAGAGCGTGGGATCAACTCTGTTCAACATAGAGGGGGGAAGAATGTCGGTTGTCCGTTGGCGGGAAGCCAGGGGTGTCACTAGGCGTCGCAGAATTGAACGGCGGTCTCCTCTCAGCAGAACAATACGGGTCCGTTTCCGATACGAGAGTGCTGCTTCTGCGGCGCTGTCGGCCTGCTCGTTCCTCACGACACCACAATGGGCTGGGACCCACTGGAGAACTAGCCTGTGGCCTGCGGCGTAGATAGTGTGGTAAGCCATTAACACGTCTGTGACTAGGGGTGCGGATGGGCCTCGTATGCCGGAATTTTCAATTGCTTGAAGTGCAGATTTGGAGTCTGTAAAGACTGCCCATTCCCGGGGTGGAAAATCAGCGATGTGTTGTAGAAAGAAAAGGATGGCATAGAGTTCCGCAGCTGTGGAGGAGGTTGGATGTGAAAGGCGTCTTCCGTGCACGACGCCTTCGGATGGAATGACGAAGGCTGAGGCGGACTTGTTGTTTCGGGATGCGCCATCAGTATATGCTGCCGTAAAGGTAGAAAACTTCTCGACTACCAGAGCATGAAAATGGGCTCGGAGGACTTGAGGGGGGACCTGATCTCTTCTTTCCAGAAGGTTTGGGAGGCGTACAAAAGTGGGCGGTACCGGGAGAGACCAGGGGGCTTCCGGCGGTATAGTGTCCTTAGTTATGAAGCTAGTGAGAGTCTGGCGTGTCCTCTGCGCTAGTCGATAGAAGTCGCTTCCAGGGCGATATCGAATTTTCCTGAGTAGCGGGTGGCGGGGAATGTGAGCACGCAAACGGAGGTAGTGCCGAGCCGTTTCCCGTTCACGGAGAACTTCAATCGGGAGCTCACCCGCTTCAGCCACTACTTGCCGTGTTTCAGCCATTCTTGGAACTCCGAGGCATCGACGAAGGCTTCGAGCAAACAGGGATCGAAGTGTATTTAATGAAGTTGTTGATATCCTGTGCAGAATAGGAAGGCTGTAAAGCACAGTTGCCCTCACCGATGCCGCGTGAACCGCGAGCAGGGAACGCTGATCACAGCCCCATCCTGAGCCAGAAAGATCTTGAATTGCGGGGAGCCATCGCTGCACTTTACTTTCAAGGTGTTTAATGTGCCGAGCCCAGCGCAAGTCCGAGTCGATTACCACGCCAAGGAAGCGGTGAAAGCGTACCGCTTCAATCTTCTTTAAACCAAGCCAAAGAGGGAAACTGGCCATAGCTTTACGCGTGAAAGGGAGCTCGACACACTTTTCTGGTGAAAGGTCCATCCCGAGGTGCGTGAGGTACGTATCGATATTGTTTAAAGCGAGCTGGGCAGGCGGCGCTGGAGAGCCGGGCGTGATTTTCCTACTGTCCAAAGGGCGACGTCATCTGCATACACGGAGAACGACACTTTGCGAGGAATTACTGATTGTAGGCCGGCCATCACCACGTTAAAGAGTGTCGGGCTGAGAATGCTTCCTTGGGGGACTCCTTGAGGAACAGGATGCTGAGGGCTTTGGCCTTGGGACGTACGGACAGTGACAGTTCGATCCGTAAGGAAGTCTTGGAGCCAGATGAAGAGCCGACCGGATACTCCAAACGAGCGCAAGGCGTGCAGCACACAAATGTGCGAGACGGTATCATATGCGCGCTTGATGTCAAGGAAGACCGATCGGACGATCCGTCGATGGGCTCGAGCATGTTGAACTGTAGAGACTAGGTCGAGAACTGGATCCATGGAGCTTCGATGGCGACGAAATCCAGCCATTTCGTGAGGGAACGCACGTTGTTTTTCGAGCCACCAGTCGAGGCGATGCAAAACCATTCTCTCCATCAGTTTCCCCATACAGCTTGTCAGGCTCACCGGGCGAAAGGAGGATAGGGCATTTGGGGGCTTGCCTGGTTTCAGGATGGGAACAACCAATGCCTCCTTCCATGTATGTGGTAAAGATCCTTGTTGCCAAGAGGTATTATAGACATGAAGGAGAGCTTGGAGTGACCGCCCGTCAAGGTTTCGTAGGGCGGCATAGGTGATTTTATCGGGCCCAGGGAACGAGGCGGCGTTCACAAGCTTCAACGCTGCCTTTAGCTCGATTAGTGTGAAGTCGCGGTCCATAACTTCCGGGGGACGGGGCCAGTCGTGGTGAAGTTCAGCCGTCAAACTGTGGACAAAACTGCGGTGTAGGGGCATGGTCGAGGCAGCCGCCGGAGTCGTTAGTACCACACAGAAGTCCGTCGCAAGCGTCTGCTCGTCTACACGCTGAACGATAGCCAAGGCCGCGAGAGGATTCTTTTGAGGGGGCGCCTCCTTCAGAGATCGGATTGTCCGCCAGATCTTCGTGGCCGGATTGAACGGTGAAAGGTGGTGGAAAAACTTACGCCAACGCTTCCTGTCCTCGTTTTTAAGTTCTCGTGTTACTTTAGCTTTCATCCGGCGGTATTCCACAATGTCCGTAAGTTGCCCTGTCCGACGAGCCGTTCTTTCTGCTCGGCGACGTAATGCTCTAAGGTGATTAATAGCGGGGGAATGGGCGATATGGCCTGTTACCCTTTTAGACATGACCACCGCGTCCTGAATACCGCGGGTAATTGCTTGAGAGAGAGCCTCTGGGGACATACCGGTGTGCACAGATGTTCTGAGGCCCGCACGAAAACGTCTCCAGTTTGTGAAAGAAATCAGTCCAGCAGTGGCTGAGAGGGGCAGTCTGTCGTGCGAAATATATAGAGGAAAATGATCGCTACCTCTAGTTGCAAGGAAAGACATTAGACTCATTGCACTCATTGCAAGGAAAGACAATAGAAGCACAGGAAACGATACGTTTGTCTAGTTTCCTGTCCTTTTATTGTCTTCCCTCGCACCGAGAGTTTTAGAGTTTTTATAAACTTTTTATGCACTTACATGTACGGCTAACTAAATGGGAATTTTAGAGAAATTTAACAGAATGAAATAGTGCAAACAAGTGGCTGTTCAAAGAAAAACCCGATAATATCCAAATTCTCAACCAAATAAATCGCAAAAGACTTCGTTTTGCAAATAAGGCCAGAAAGTATGGAATCCAAGATCTAATAATGGGCATATATATCTTTTGAATGCCACGTAGAGCTTCAGAATTTGAGCCTCTCTGCCTGGTAAAGACAGATTACAGTTGAACCTCTACATAACACATTTGTAAATGCTGGCTCTTTGTTTCGTTAAATAGAGAAATTTGTTACATAGAACACTCCAAGTGAAACAAAAAGATGGCTGCTGCCACTACCTGGTCCGCGCGTACCGCAGAACGCCATTTGCCATCAACAAAAGCAAATTCGACTTCGCGAGAAAGCAACAATCCGAAAACAGGTGCGAAGAGGCCCACGCGCCGGTTTCGAAACGGCGTCAGCGTACCGAAAATTACCAGCAGCAAGCGGCCGCACATCTACATGCTCCTTTTACCCTTTTATGCTTACAACACGTGACAACAGCAGTAACCAACGAAAACCCGTGCGAGGTCAACTGAGAGGGAAGGTTCTTCCTCCTCCTCCTCCTCTTCTTCTTCTTCGTGGTAAAGGGGAATGACAGGCGCAGAAGACTTTCGTGGGCCAGAGACTTCGTTAAATAGAGGCGACCAAACAAATTTATTTCGTTAAATCGGGCGCAAAAATACACTGGCGTCTACTGGGACACATACGAGTGGCGGGAATTTTGTGTTAAACGGAGGATTTCGTTAAATCAACGTTCGTTATTGAGAGGTTCAACTGTGGTTGTTTCTTTACGGGTCATTCCACTGGTGGTGAGCGAGTAAATGAGAATGAAATTAATCACATACGTTGTGGAGCTGTTTGTCTTGGAGAGGCAGGTGAAACTGCAAGTGGCCCGGTCGACCATTCAGCACAAGCTCTCCACTGTGAGTGTCGTGCAAGAGGCCCACATTGGATTCCTTGACCACATGATCGGGTCTGGTCATGCCCTGCAACCAGAGATGCAGTGTCGATCGCTTCACAAGTAATTTATCCTGAAACTCTAGCTGCAACCTGTCGATAACACGGCTCGGGCTTGCAAGCACGACCAATCAGGGAGACTGCCATGTGTCAGTTATTGCAGCGGCAGTATGCGAGACAATGAAATTATCACTGACCAGTGAAAATTATGCAAAATTATTGAAGTACGATTGAAGTCGCAGTACAATTGGACGAAAATGATGACAATGATGTTCTTTCATGCCATCTCGCGAGCTCAGTGACCACTACGACATTTAGAGATGCTCGCTGTATAAAAGGGATCTATTTGGTGCAACTTCGGTTGCGTGCAACCGTAACAGGAACACAGCTGCAGCATAAAGTTTCATCCCATGAATCCACCCTAAGATCATTTGTCACACATGTCTGCACTATATCATAACTTTGTGAGGAAACAAACATAGTCTATTAATTGACTCAAGAAGCAAACATGGGCCCACCTTATCGAAACTGACGGACACTGCTGTACAACATCACTACTAAGACAGTGGTTGCAATTTGGAAGGTTTCTTGAAATTTCAATATTTTAAAAAATTTTTAATACACACAGCTGTATTTAACTAAACAAATTCGATGGGTGCCCCCACCCCTGCACAATGTTCTACCATACCCTGCCAGGCTTCAGAGAGGGTTACTTCGGGGTTTGCGGCAACAAACTCCCGTATGTACCCACGAAGGTCATCACACTGGGTGATGCAGGCAGCCTGCATGAATGCGACTACGTTCTGATGACTTACCCTTGTCCCTAGATACTCCGATAAGTTTTCCTGGAGCAATTTGGAATCGTATGTTTTAGCGAGATTAAGCATTTCTAATGCGACCGAAATATCAGGGTTTTCTAACGAATCCGAATAGAAGAATTGGACAAGGTACTTAACTGCTTCAACACTATATCCAACAATCGTATACGATTGTGGATGGTGGTTGAAGACCTCTTTGAGCACAGATGACCTTGCTGCGAGTATGATCTTGTGCACACCAAAGGTCTCCGTCTCTACGTGAATAAAGTAGTCAACGAATTCGCCATTAATGCAAAGCTGCCTCAGGTCTTCGACTAAGTTATTTCCGCGCTTTACGCGCTTATGTTCATTGATGATTCCCCAGTATGTGGATAATTTTAATTGGATTTTTATACTTTTAGATATAATGCTGCCCCACTTCACCCTCATTCGAGCCAACATTACTGGTCTGAAAATTTCAAAATCTTCGAAACAAGAAATTGACTTAATGTCTAAGACGCGATCTTCAGCCAGAATAGTAACTGCGTACTTCCCTCTAACACTTGTGCTTTCGGGACTGTGGAGTAGCTCTAGGTATACTAGTAGCTCGGTTCTCGTAAAACGGCGCTTTTTTTTCAAGATTAATTTCCATTTTCTATCTAATTCTTCTGCCTCAAGCATTTGCGGGCTATCGAATTCAAACCTCTCGCCTTCAAGGGTTTCCGTACAATGTGGAAGCTCCCACTCATGCCTACTAATTATCAGGTTAGGAGCGCTATTACAATAGCTTCCAGTGAGTGGGCGCTTTGACATCGTACGGCTACGGGGTAGGGGCGGTAGGGGCACAACCGCGGGCCTAATCGAATGTTGTTCGCAAGAGTGCAGGACCTCTTCTTCTTTGGTAAGGCAG
Organism: Ornithodoros turicata; assembly: GCF_037126465.1. NCBI lineage: Eukaryota > Metazoa > Arthropoda > Arachnida > Ixodida > Argasidae > Ornithodoros > Ornithodoros turicata. The sequence continues at coordinate 4,557,138 of NC_088208.1, forward strand.
ATGGGCAGAATATAGTTTAGTAACGATCCCGCGGCTTCTACGTAGACAAAATGATGAAAAATACATGCAATTTTACTACTACGGGCCAAAAATTGTTACCAATTTGCAAAATTTGTGAATAAATATCAGTTCAACAGTTCACCAGCTCACCCTGTTAAGACCACTGATCTCTATGTATAAAGGCTGGATCGCGCATCGGAGAGGGACTCGTGGGGGAGAGGCGTGCCTTCGGGTCGCCATGTTGGTGGGCCCTAAAGTGCTGTGTGTGCCCATAGAAAACAATGGGAGGCAACAGAGATTGTGAGTATTTATTGCGCTGCAAGCATTGGTCGTTGTTTGTCATCACACAATTTTGTAAGGTGCCAGTATACTGATGTATCCTAACAGTGTTTCACAAGTGTCCTGCCGTTCGATTCTTAATTATCCTCGTGAAGGTGAAGTGAAGAGGTCCGTGTAGAGCGGCGCGCTTTTCAAAAGGTCAGTGGATTTTCCGTTTTTGCATAAGCCGATATGGAGAAGACACCGGAAGCAGAGGAAATGATACAGTGCGATAAATGTAGGCGTTGGATGTACGTGGACGAAACAGAGTTTGATAACTACGAACAGGCTCGCGCTTTCAACGCCCGCTTCGAGTGTAATATATGCGGAACATTCCAAAAACTGGAGAAACAGATAGAAAACCAACACGCATTGATCCGGAAGATCAAGGAAAACAATAAGACCCTAGAAAGCAGGAACTAATCGCCGACAAGCAATCAATGGTGGACAGGCTCACCACGCTAGAGCGCGAGAACGACAAACTCAGGAAGGCAGAAGCAGCTACAGAAAGCCCAACAGGACAAAAAATCGTAGACCTGGAAAACCGTATGATTGAGATCACTACGGAAAATGAGACAGGAACTAATCGAAACTCTAATGAACAAAGTAGAAGTCCTAGAAAAAGAGAACTATATAAACTCCAAGTATCGAGCCAAAACAATATGGCGACAAATCAGGAAAACCGTAGCGTGGAAAGAACCCAAAGCCCAACAGGTGGCTCTACCGAAATTGGGGTCAGTCCAGAAGAGCGTCAGGGCCCGCTTGCACGAAACAAACTTAGTGTAATACTTAACGAGTTCCCCACTTAGTGTAGTGCCGGAGCCGTAAGTGGCTTGCACGAAACTTCTACAACACTAAAGTGGTGGCGCTCGCTCCGCGCAATTTAGGACGCTGGCCAAGGGTCCTAGGAGCACCCTAAACTACCGCACTAAAGCTTAGGACTAACATGTCGGCCGCTATGAACCGTGTATCGAAGATTCGTCGTTGGCCACAACTGTATCTCGCAATACAGTACGCATTTTCCTCGCAATACTAACAACGTCTCATTTCCTTATGCTGTGGGTGCCGTACGTGTTGTGCTTTTCGTTAGCAACATCTCTCAAAATGATCGCCGCACGCGAAGTGCCTCTCACCGGCACTGCCGTTGGCGATAAGTTCCCAATCATCGAGCAATTCGAGACATACTTTGGGCCACAGGCTTTACTTTATTTAACAAAAGCACGCAACAAGTGACCTAACTCGTTCTTGCAGCTACAATGATAGTACAATACCTTATTGTGGTTCTACAAACTGTTTACGTGCGACGGCAGAAGCAGACGACCCAGAATCCAAACATGCCGTGACGCACGACTTCCTGGGATGAACTCCGGAAGTTCTCTTTCTACCAATGAGAGCCTCCGAAAACTGCTACTGCTCGTAGCCACGATCCACTTTAGAATACTTGACTTAGGGCGGTCGTCGAAGTGTTCGTGCAAGCCACTTAACCGCAATCCTAAACTTAGTGCACTAACGCGTTAGTGCAACACTTGCCAAGTGTTACACTTAGGATTGTTTCGTGCACGCGGGCCCAGACCAATCGCCCACCCATGAATCACCAGACGGCCCTGAAGCAAAGCAAGGAAGTCGTCCTAATAGGAGACTCCAACCTAAATAGGTTAAAAAGACCGCTGTTGCGAGAAATAGCTGGAGACAAAAGGGTAACCCTGCACGCAATGCCGGGCGCAAAAGCAGATGCCATACTCCACGAAATGGACAAAGTGGATACGGACGTGGGACCCGACGGAGCTTTCTTCGTACTCATGGCGGGATTAAATGATGTGTTAGACGGACAGCAGCCTGACAGCATAGCATCGAACATCATAGAAAAAGCTACTCAATGGCTGCAAGATCACCCTAATCACACAGTGGGAATCTGTTCGGTACCATTCACCCGGGAAAGGGGTCAAGAAATACGCGACAGCATAAAGCGCGTCAATAAAAACATGCAAGCTGCATGCCAAACGACACCGTGCATGTTATTCCTCAACAACTACCACGTGCTAAAGGGAGCTGAAGCGTCGGGTATTCACTTTTCGCCCGAAGGCAGCGGAAAGGTAGCGCAACAACTCGCGCAAGCGATAGTGGCTTTTTTAGACGAAGAGAGCCACATCAGACCGAGACGCAACATAATAAACAACGAGAGACGTCAACAGTACGCCAGGCGGAACCCCCACCCTCGACCTCCCTCATGGATCCCAGTCAAAAAAAAGGAATGGGTCCAATTGGAAATTTGAATTGGTACCAATAGGACTCAACTGGACCAACACGAAAGCCAATTGGATTTTTTAATTCCAACTGGATGTCCAGTTGGAAATTTTAAAACCAATTGGGAAGTCCAACTGGCTCCTTGGACTCCAGTTGGACAGCCAATTGGAAAGTCAAGGTCCAATTGGAAGCTGAAATTGGAATCAACTAGACCAATACAAAAACCAATGGGGACCAACTGGGCACTTCAGTTCCAACTGGGCTGCCCAATTGGAATTCATAAACCAAATTCCAACTCCAGCCGGCTTCCTGGCCATATTAGTTGTACACTGCTCAGTCAATGTTGAACTGGATAAGCCATTAGACGCTGGAGTCACATATGGTTCATGCTAATTGGTAACTGAAATTCCAATACTCATACTTCAGAAGGAAAATAAATCTAGTCTGTCACATCACATGTTTCAATTGACCACCCAATTTGACAAACTGGGCCTTAGTTACTTTGTAATATTTAACTAAGGTTTAATTTCCTAAGTTCCAATTGGACACACCACCATTGCGAACTGGAAATCCAACTGGCACTCCCAATTATTTTTCAAATTTTAAACTGTCATCATGTAAACGTTCCATACACGTGTCGATACGCGGGGATGGTGATTCAAAATATATAATTAAACAAACTAGTTTGTGCATCACAAAACACCCAGATCATCGTCATCAATTAAAATCAATCAACCCTCCGAAGAAAAAAAAAAACGGCCGCCATGTTGATATCCAGCCGATATATTGCAGCCATCCTTTTTTGTTCATTTCGTGATACCAATTCTTGACCTAGTGCAGCCACAATTAACTTGAAAATACCGCAATAATTAATTAGACGTATATCAGTAAAAGCAATTTATTTTGATCTTGTTCATATGCAATGTTCGCTGCCATTTACGAAACTGTGGTGTAAAGCGGCTGCCTGCAGGGCTGCTACTGGCACTTTTGAATACGCGAGCGACCAACGGCCACGAGAGACGCGGTGACATCTCAGCCGCGTAATTCAGTGTGTTCGTGATAAATGACTACCCCTGAATACTAACCGTGTGCTCGTAAACTTTAGTATCCATGCCGTCGTCGACGTTATATGGTTATACTGACAGGACAGACCCGGACGTCAGCTTCGGCTACCACCGCCCAGCGATCCGGACTCATAGAGGTATGTTCGCCTTTGTTGTTTTTCTCTTTCTGTGACGCGCACAGGGGCTGGGTTCGCATGCCTCGTTTTACAGCATGAAGAGCAAATTTACCGAAACCTAGTTTTAGCTCAACTTGATATGTGCCAAAGGGATAACGAATCACAAGTCCCAATGATTGTGATTGAGTGGCATGCAGCATCAACGTTACCGCGGCTAACAGTTTGTCAATACGACAAGCTCGGGGAGAAAAATAGGGCAGCCTCATGAGTAACTTTTAAAAGTAAAAGCATAAATGGGTTTAACAAAAAAGAGACAAGGATCATAACGAGGAGGGTATGAGGATCCCCAACGCAGGGGAAAAAATGGTTCCCTTAAACAGTAAAGAGAAAATATGTACCGTGAAGTCTACAGATTGGTGGGCACCCTGTTTTTGTCCAAAATTGTTGTGTAGCCGCAGCAGTGAGCTCCTGTATTGTTGATTTGTTAAATATTTGGGAACCACAAGTGGATCCCTATTCATAATTGGGTATGTTTTCAGAACCACAAGGGACACTGAAGTGCAGGAGTGAAGAGGCACACAGAACTGCACCCAAGGCTACAAGGTGTACCCCCATTGGTATCACATGCAAGTGCTATACAAGACTGCTGTGATTTACCCCCTTAGCATGATGATCTAGCACTACGAACGGGACAGAGAGAAGAGACGACAGGATAGGTGCTAGACTTTCAACAAAAGAATTTATTGGCATAAGACTGTCACTCATCATTCTTCACTTTGTCCCACATATTTAGGAATTTCACTTCGTTATCAAACAAAGTGATAGAAGCATGACTTACACACTGATGCTCGTTTTTTCTTATTTCGAACGCCTCTATTGTTTCCCTGGTACACTGATCACATGGACGACCTTTTATCCTCGCATCCGAGAATCACGGAGAACAGCCACATGTGCTACAATGCACAGACAAGTGACCGGACGGGGTACCTTCAGGGTAGCAGCATGCTCCCTTAGCCGAATGTTTAAGTAACGCCTCATCTGGCCAATGTATCATCTACCATAGGTCAGCAGTATTTCATAGACCACGTTTTGCCTTGCATGGAACAAACTGCTTGAAATGTTTTATGTCACATTGACCGATGTTCTTTCTATGACAGGCCATATTGCACAATTTCCCTAATTTTTCTCGAGCAGTGAGTGCCACAGGAATAGAATGCCTGTTTGCAGGTTTCTGTAAATTATGGGACAATTTATGTATATATGGTATGACGACCAGTGCCTCTCAACATCTCAAGTAGTTTGTTCCATATAAGGCAAAACGTGGCCTATGAAATACTGCTGACCTATGGTAAATGATACATTGGCCAGATGAGGCGTTACTTAAACATTAGGCTAAGGGAGCATGCTGCTACCCTGAGGGTACTCCGTCTGATCACTTGTGTGTGCATAGTAGCACATGTGGCTGCTCTCCATGATTCTCGAAGATTAGGATAAAAGGTCGTCCATGTGATCAGCGTACCAGAGAAACAATAGAGGCGTTCGAAATAAGAAAAAACGAGCATCAGTGTGTAAGTCATGCTTCTATCACTTTGTTTGATAACGAAGTGAAATTCCTAAATATGTGGGACAAAGTGAAGAATGATGAGTGACAGTCTTATGCCAATAAATTCTTTTGTTGGAAGTCTAGCACCTATCCTGTCGTCTCTTCTCTCTGTCCCGTTCCTAGTGGTAGTTCATCATGAAAGATTAACACCAACATGCCCTATTGTTACCCTATTAGTATTGCATACAAGTGCTATGCAAGACTGGAAAGACATACTGAGTGATAGACAAGGATGAGGCACACAGAACTGCCAAAGCTACAGAACGTACCTCATAGGTATCACAGGCAAGTGCTATACAAGACTGCAGTGATTTACCCCATTAGTATAACATAAAAGACCTACTCCATTAGAATCACATACAAAATGTTTTTGTTATCATACTACCTATAAAGCTTATATTTTTTATTAAAAACCTGTTCGATTCTAGTGTACAAAGATAATTGAAAATGTCTAGTCAACCAGTCTAGTCCAAACATGAATAAATACTCAAGTTGTTACCCATTGATATCACATGCAAGTGCTATACAAGATTGCAGTGATTTATCCCATAGTATCACATACAAGGTGTACTCCTTTAGAATCACATACAAAATGTTTTGTTTTATCACAGTACCTAGGAAGCTTATATTTTTTTAAATTAAAAACCTCTTTGATTCTCGTGTACCAAGATATCTGAAAATGTCTAGTCAACCAGTCTAGTCCAGACATGAATAAATACTCAAGTTGTTACTTTCTGTGTGTGTTTGTGTGAAACTCTTATCAAACCAATGGCATTTTCAACTGGTCCCCTTGAGATATTCCAGTTGGACCATTTATCATAACCATTTGCATTTAATTGGTTAGCTGGTATGGGACCAATGGGTCTGCCTGAGGATGCCAGTTCTTTCTAATGGGAGAGCCGATTGCTTTTAATGGGAGAGCCAATTGCTTTTAATGGGAGTACCAGTTGCTTTTAATGGGTGGACTAATTGTTTGTAATGGGAGAGCCAATTGCTTTTAATGGGAGGACCAGTTGCTTTTAATGGGTGGACCAATTGCTTTTAATGGGTTTTAATGGGAGGACCAATTGTTTTTAAATGGTTTCAGTCCAATTGGGTGACAAAAACACAACTGGAATTCGAATTGGTCCCAACTGGAAATTGTCCAATAGGACCAATTCCATTTTTTCGGCTGGGAAACCACAGACGGACGCAACAATGGTACCCATCGGCTCACGACAGAGACTTTCAGTATGCACATCATCCGAGATTTTACTAACCACACGACCGAAGCGGAAACGACAGCGAAAACAGACCATAAGAAACACCTTTGAAATAGCAACGTTAAACCTACAGGGGGGAAGTAGATTGAAATGGACAGAGCTGGAACTGAATGCAAAAAAGGAATATATTACCATTTATACCGTAACAGAAACGCACCTAAGAGACCAAGAAAAACCCAACATCGGACGAAAATGGGAATGGATAGGAGCCAACCGAGAACCAAACGAGAAAAAAAGGGGGGTGGGGATAGGAATAATGTTCAACAAAGAGCACGCTGAACTAATATCCAAAACAAAGTGCTCCGAACACATGTGGGCTGAGTTCAAGGTGTTTCGGAAGCACATAGTCTACATGGCGACATCCAACGAAAAGCCAGAGTGGAACGAAAACATTTGCCAGTGCATCACCCGGGATATAGCACTAATGAAACAGGCGCGACCAGAAATCCCGATAATGTTGCTCGGTGATTTCAATTGCCATCTAGCAGAACTAAGTGAAAGGGACGATAGAGCACAGCACCTGCGAAGCATAGTCAGGGATAACAACATGGACGTACTGAATCTCCACGAAAGATGCACCGGCGTCGTGACATGGAGTAGAGGCTCTCAGGAGACATGCATTGACTATGCACTCGCCTGCCCCCGTTGGAAACAATCCCCACTGACCATCAATAAAATCGACATCGACGAAGAAAAATAATTTAGCTGTGACAGTGACCATAACCGCATAAAAGTAACTATAATGACGCATCACAAAAGGAAAAATCGGAACAAACCCATAAAACACATGCGGGAACCAAGATGGAAGGTTGGAAACGAGGAAAAGTTGGAAGAGGAGATGCTCAAAATGACAGAAGCGCCGGACTACGCAAGGTTCACGGACGTGTTAGAAAGCACGGCAAGCGATAACATAGGGAAAACAAAAGGAAGATCGAAAGAAAGCCGACAAAAACCGTGGTGCGATAAACAATTAATCGATGCCATAAACGAGAGAAAAAGACTCTGTCGCCTTTGGCGAGAGGCGAACAAGAACAAATCTGAAGGCTCAGCCGAAAAAGAGTCCTACGAAAACCAACAAAGAGACACCAGACGATTAATAGCAAAAAAGATGGCCGAATATTACAAAAGTATAGAGGAAGATATCAATACAGCTGGACGGAAAAAGGGACAAAAATTTCGGAACTATATAGAAATCCTAACAAATCAAAGAGAAAACCCCACAACTGTAACTGCATTATGCCATCAGGAAGGAAAGAGATTTAGCAGTAAAGAAGAAATCGAGAACTACATGACCCGCTACTTCAGTCAACAACAAGACGACCTTCAGAAAAGAACAAGTGCACAAGCCAAATATACAACATAACCACTTCAAGACGAGCAGGAAGAGCTCCTGAGGCCAATTGAAGAACAGGAATTAACAGAACATATCAACAGACTTGCGAAGGGTAAAGCCACTGGTCCAGATGGGATCCCAAATGATTTCCTAAAAATACTCCAGCCCATTTCCAAAGAAGCCCTCAGAAGAATCTTTAATGACATATTAGAGACGGGTCAACTACCCAACGAGTGGAAACAAAGCACAGTCCGACTAATACACAAAGGTCAAGGAAAACCAAAAGACGATCTCAATTCGTATCGACCCATAACGCTACAAAACAGCATTGCCAAATTGTTTGCAGCTGTCATTAACAAAAGAAAGCTGTAGCGAAAACTTTCGATGATAAGCTGAGCGAATTACAAAATGGCTTTCGCGAAGACAGAAGAGGAAGCGATAATTTGTATATCCTTACCCAACTGATCGAGCTCACCCTGAAAACAGGCAACGAAATATTCTTAGCTTTCCTCGACCTGGAAAAGGCGTATGACGCAGTCCCTCATGAAGTACTCTGGGGAAAACTCAGAAAGATTGGAGTCCCGGAACGCATGATCAACATTATACAAAACATGTACTCTGACTGCTACTGCACGTACCAACTGGATGCCTACAAATCTTGCAAAGTGAAACAGATGGTGGGACTGAAACAGGGATGCCCATTGTCACCTAATCTATTTAATATTTTCCTTAATGAGCTCTTGATAAAACTTGAAGACTGCCACAATGGGATCAAGATTAGTACCCGGGACACATTGGGCGAGGAGACTGTGACCCACATCCCTGCGCTCGCTTTTGCAGACGATATTTTACTCATCGCCAGGACACCAACAGACCTGCATCGCCTCCTTGACATATGTACTCGGACGGCAGAGGCTCACGGAATGAAGTTTAGCAGATCAAAGACCCAGTGGATGAAGATTGGGGGGAACAACAACGGCAACGAAACTTTCCGACTACAAAATACCACCGTCCAACACACCCACCACTACAGGTATCTGGGGGTGCTCATCGAAGACAAACTAAATTACTTGGAGAAACATGAAAAAACAATCGTAGCGACAACAAACAAAAAGAAGGGACACGTATGGCACCTCGCCCGCCACTCCTACAACCCATATTCCGTCGGCAAGTTATTATGGAAGACTACATCAGATCCATGTGCCACCTACGCAAATGAAGCATTATGCTACAGCGCCAGTACCATGAAAATCCTTGAACGCCAACAACGGGAGATCGGCAAATGGATTTTGGGAGGGAACCTAGCCACAGCGAATGCTGCCATAGAAGGGGAAGTCGCATGGTCAACATTCGAATACAGACAAGATACAGACAATATACAGACAAGATACTTGGGAAGACTGATCCATCTACCACGAAATCGATTAGCAAAAATAATTTTCCACCATGTAAGATACACAGGAATAAAGACGAACTGGATAAAACGAATAAACCGAATAGATTCCAAATTCAGCAAGGGGACCAGTCGCCATAAAACAAATACTGCCAGAGAATGGAATCAACAAAGAAATGAAGAAAACTGAGAACGACTACTGGAGACAACGCGTAAGAAACAAACAGAGCATGAACCTCTACGCCACATACAGAGACAAGCCCAGCCCATACAACCTCTACAGAGGAGACCGCGCTAGCGGCCTATATTTCCAAGCTAGAACGGGGGCCCTCCTGACGCGAGAGAGATTGTCTCAGCTTTTTAACCACAACGACGACGTATGCATCCTATGTGGTGCGGAGAAAAAGGACTTAAGCCACGTCCTGTTGAGGTGCCACACCACCAAGGCGACTCGCACAGCAAACCTTGACATCGCAACAATGCTAGGGCTGACAACTCCATCTGAAACAGCAAACCCCAGCGACATCGCCGAAAGATGTAAACAACACCTCGTGAACTGGTTGCGTCTGGCCGGAGGCTGGGATAGGCTGACTAAAAGTGCCCTAAGAAACGACCACAAATCCAAGTCAGGAGCCAAGCCGAGCAAACCTTCGCCGTCGAAAACACAGGAAGCAGCAGCGACGCCAGCGATAGCCATCGGAGCCAAGCCAAGGCAAACAAGCCTATCGACCGAGCCGGAGCGACCGGAAGCGCCAACAGCAGCGACATTCCTGGAACCGACCCACCTACAACCGCTTCAACCTTCATAGACTCTGTTTCTGTTTTTTTTCTCTCTTTTTTCTTTTGCCTGTGGTGCCCTCACGTCACCTGCCCTGACTCAAAAGGGATTAGGCAAGCCTAAACCTAAACCTATTACGTTATGTTTTGCATTCCGAAACTAGACCGTCACTGCAGTGCAGCGCTGGGGATTGTACTACAGCACGTTTCCAAGCAAATATTTCAATAAGAAACGACTTGAGGTTAACAACAACCATGTATATAATATCCCGTACTGCGTTCTGGACAATAATTGTTCCATAAAGAACGGTCCGGGAAAAGATATACTCGCATGGCAGAAAGAGATCGTTCTGTAGAATCACAGCCGTTGTTTTTGCCGTGTATGCGTTTAGTATGATTTATATCAAGCATCGCCGCAGAAAGAGTCTTTTAGTGAACGACAGCGGTGCTTTGCCTCGCAAATATGGACACACCGAAGCAGCCCAAATAATTACTTCACGCAATTAGATCACACTCGTTAGGACAGTTATTCAGGTAGTGATGTAAGCTTAATCAATTAAGTTACTTAGAAAGTGGTAACACCTCCTTGAGACACAGGACTTATCTCTCTTTGAAGTACAGCCCTTCTATGTTTGTTTGCTTCTTCCTTTATTTGTTCTGATTATTTGCAGGCGCGGTTGTGCCAAACTGAATGCCCTTCTCCAGCACTCACATGGTTTTGTTGAATACAACTGCAGCGTGAGAAAAGCTGCTTGGGGATGGGGTCCTGCTATCCAGTGCTGACTTTGTCATGCTTATTATGTGGAGCATGTTCCAAAAAATGCAGCTCCACGTCTTCAAATTGCAACAGGACTATTTGGAGCTTGAAACAGTTGTGATTTTGTCATTTTGGCCCTCGTGTACCCAGTCTGTGAAACGCCAACGAAAAAGTCTAACACGATATGCTTTTGTAATGAAGATCACTGATGATGAGTAAAGAGAATATACGAGTTCAAGTTCATTCAATATTTTATATCATTCATTATATTATTCAACATTTTATGTCAAGTTTATACAACATCAAGTTTATTCAAATTCAAGGTTTATTTCTTGCACTTATGCGTTTCAGGATACAATGAACGTGCAGGGAGGTCGCAAAAGACTACATTTATTGTTTTGTGACCTTGCTACAATGGCAATATATATTTTAGGAATGACAATGGTCAGGTACGCTCTCTCAATTTTAGGTTGGAATGAGCAATGAATAGCAACTTCCCTAATTTTCTCATATATGCTAAATTTTAAATTTAATGTGATCGAATAAATGATAATATAATAATAATAATATATAAGAATATAATATGTGATAAATGAATGTGATCAACAGTAGATGTAAACAACATGAGTAGCCAGAAAAGTGCATTCTCAATAAATAATTTTCTTATTATAGCGTATATGTGCATGCCTATTAACTGAAACAATTATCACAGTTCCCTGACAAGTTTTAATTTCTGAGAGTGTACTGTAGAGGCTGCTTAGATCTACAACAGTTCATACAAGGTATTATATACTGTGAATGCCTTTAAAAATGCCATGTGACACATATGCCTTTACTTTCTGGAGGTGCTGTTTGTGGGCATTACGCAGGTTCTGCACCCATTTCTTGAGTATGTCGAGGCAGCTGTGAAGTAACCTGCATTGATGATGATGATTCCAATTTTTATGGTGCATCGACAACAAAGGAAATAATACATCAGAACATTGGTTTGGGTGCAACCAGTTAAAAATGAATATGTTGTTTAATAAATGCATTGGACAAATGTTAAAACATCAGTTTAAAACATGGTTTACAATCCCTGTATCTTCTAAAAATTAAAAAGATGAAAAACTATTCTAAAAAGAATATGGGGAACTCTTCTAAAAAGAATTATAATCTCTAATTATTATATTGCTGGGTGAAGGAGCCTAAAGTGTAAGGTGTGTTTCTGATGTGAACATGTAAGAAAATATGCAAAACTGAGAGAGGCTAACCACAGTGCGTGCACTGAGGTTGTTCCTTCCTGTAAAGTAGAAACCAGTGGATGAGGAACGTGATACCACGGTCCTTTGATACTCTCTCTGGTCACGAAACTCCGCCGGAAAGTTAGCCTAGGGACCGGAGCTGCCGCGCGGCGGCGCGCGCGTAAGCAGCAGGTGGTGACGGTCGCGTCTGGCGCATCGTAGCCGTATGTTCGCGCGTGGGCTGAGCTGGCCGTTTTGGGCACAACAAACCAAATAATGTTATTCAACGTTTTTGAATTTTGTTTTATTTTACACGTGCACGGGTGTGCAGCGATATATAGCTCTCTGAGCAGTATAATCGGCTGCGGACGGAGGAGAACTTTCAGCGAGAAATGGCTTTCACATACCGACGTCCAAATGGGACTGATCGCAAATTTGCAGCGGCGCTTTGTCACTTAAAAACGCTGTGTTTAGGCAGTTATCTCATCGACACGCTTTACTGTAAGTGTTTCGATCGCGTTTAATGTCTGAAAAAATGAAGACTCCACCTGCCCTACAGCAATGAACCCAATCATCATTTATTGCAAATTTACTATTTTAGGTAGCAGAACTCCACAATACTGCTATTGCAACGTGTTTCCCACACCATGGAGGCTTTAATTAACTACATTTTATGATTGTATTATACATTTTATGATTCGCGAAACAACAGTGATCACGATCAGCGGCACTGGCAATGAGGACTTTATATCACAGAACATCAATGGCAGTGAGTGACTGGGCTTTACATAATCAATTATGATAATCGGCAAAAACAATGTTCCAGGGCAACTCATGAAATGACCAAATGCCTTACGGCCTTGGATGGCCAGACTTATTTGCACTGTTCACCGACAGTGGTGAATCTTTCCTGCCACCTGCAACAGGGCGTGATCTGGGTGTAGCCAGGTTAAGCTTCTTGTTTTTTTTTTGTTTTTTGTTTAGGGCAAAGAAGTGCAGCCGACATCTAAAAAAAATTAAGCTCTGCAGTTGATTTCTGGATTTAGTGCGCACTGCATCCAACGCTAGGACCCGGACATATATATATGTGAGGTACATGTGACACCTTGAAGGTTGCACAGACATGTGCGAACTTTCTCAGCAGGGTGTACTGCTTCTATTGTGGGTCCGACAGCTTCCGCTTCATTCGGTCAAGTTCTGCTTTTATGCACACATGTGAATCAGTCCGACAGGAATTGTTGCAAGTTTTACTGCAGGCTAGAAAAGATAAATTAATGAATGCGTGTTATTATGGCCTTTTGTTGGCTGCATTGCATTCATATGTTACAACAGAGAGGTTTCAAAGGGCTTCTATGAATAGTAACGCACATTCTACTCTAATGCGCATAGCTGTCTGTCTTGAACGCAGAGTTCTCCTGTTCCAACGTCAATGAGAGGCGCCGAGCTTCTACCACCACAACTCATCAGCGGTTTCGCTGCTGGCAGCCTTGTCGTTGCGCAACTTTTAGGTTTTGGGGTTCTCTAGTATTGCGGACACCCGTCAAAAATTCGTGGCACGGCTTCAGGACGCAGCTTTGACCTGTCGCGGGGCATGGTGACCTTCTCTTTGCTTGCGGTGTCATTCAGAGCTTCGCGTGTCACGAGGAATTCGTCCGCTCTGACAATGTCGGACGTGTCAAAGTGCTTCTCGCACACACGTGTCCACTTTGACTCAAAGCTGAAACGCGAGTCCTCTTTCTGAGGTATCGAACGCTTCCACTTGTCTCGCTTGATGGCATCAGTTGGTAACGCGAAAAATGATACCTTTTCACCAGAATTATCATATCCTGAGCGACACGCTGGGATACAACACGTCTGCGGCATGCATGATTAGCCGAAATCTGTTCACAGTCTAACGATACACGTGGATTTCAGGAACAAGCGTCTACACTGGTCAAAACGCAGGCAAAAGAAGAGGCATTTACCCGTATCAGCTGGCGTTTTCTCCCCAAGTAGCGACGCGCGCGCCTCCGCGCGGCGGCGGTTCTCCCTAGGCCAACCTGACCTATTGTTCTCCGGCGGAGTTTCGTGACCAGAGAGAGTATCAATGGACCGTGGTGATACTTACCTGTACACCCAGCCGTATCACACTGCACAGATTATTCACTGGGTAGCCCTCATGACGAAACCCGTATTGAGAGACCACTTTTGCCTTAAAAACTGCTACAAATAGCACGACACGCTACAAATTATTACTATCGTAACAAGCTGACGATAGAGCTCAGACACAGAGGCGTTATTCAAGTCGCGCCACACCACCGTTACGTAGGATTCTTTGTCACAAATCAAACCAAGGCACAAAACAATACCAATACATGAAAAAAGGTGACAATCTTGGTCTCATTATGACGTAATACCGAACTTGTGCGCGAAGGTAATTCAAAGAAATTAATGTGGCACTTGCTTCCGCAGAGAACACCGTGTACCATGCTAGCAATGCATGCAAAAAAGCGCTCGAGTGCTTGCACATATATTGATGACAACACTACCTGTGTAGTGTAACGTGTTCTTTCAAGCATATTAAGCACTCAAACTGTATTTGCCGCCGGGTAAAATGCAAGTGTGCTCGATTGAACGTCGGAAGAGCGATCAAGCAATCTGCATCCAGTGCTCGTTTTGGGCAAAAAAACACTTCATAATGGGCAACTAAATATACAGAATGGACGGCTATTTATTCCTTGATGAAGAGTGACTCACCTGTATAAATTTAGGCCCTGTAACCTTGCCAGTACGGTTGGTACGACCGTAATTGCAAGAAGTTGCCATGATCGCTGCGGCGACTGTTGTGGGTACAGTAAGATGGCGGCCGGTTTCTTCACGCTCGCGCTCCCTATCCGCGATCCAGCCTTTTACAATCGAGATCAGTGGTTAAGACCAAAGACCACATCCAGAACCGCAACAAGCACGAACACACATTAAAAAGAAAAAAAGAAAAACACCGGCGAGCCCATCGCGCCATCTGTGGACGTTGTTGCCATGCTTAGGAGGAGGCGGAGAGTACGCCGTACTTTACGCGGAAACGTAAATCTTTGAAATAGTGATGGGCAAGTCAGTTCACTTTTGTGAGCTAGTTCATTTAGTTCAGTTCACTTCACTGAACTGTCTAAAAGAATAGTTCATTCGTTCACCTGTTCGCAATTAAACACAATCCAGTAATATAGTCCCAAACTTCAAAGTGGCTCGACCAAGAGCGAGATACAACAAAATGATCTTGCAGTTCACTTTTCTAAAGGTTCGAGCACATCAACATAACAAACGCAATCTTTTAGGTCGCTTTTTTATTTTGCTTGAATTTTCTACGTATATTTTAGCGAGAAAAGTAATGCACAAAACAATGTGCAAGGTGCCGTCGTTGTGACGTCCGGTTCTTACCAATTTCTATATGGCTTGGACATTCTCGGAATCGCTTAGCGGGATCACTTAAAGTAGCACAGAAGTCATTTTTAACACCCAGTTTTCTTCTTATAAAACTGTTAAGTTTGCCAGTAAGATGCACCATGCGAAGTAATTTACACCACAGAGTCATAATTATCGCAGAAACTGAATTTAAAATATGCCGCAAAAAGCGACCGTGCGCAACGGTGGTGAAGAGCAGTACCAGCCTGTGATCTGCCTGGAACATCGCGCTGACGCTATAAGGAGAACGCTCGCTGATTGGCCTAGAAAAATGTTGTCTGCTACTCCGCTGTCGTCTGCTACTCGGCTGTTCGGGGTTCTGATAAAGCCTTTCTCCTTGCTCGGTAATGCTTCGGGCGCTCCTTGTATCCCCAATTCTCCGGGAAAACTGGCAAAACAGGTTTACGGCGGCAAAGGAACAATGCGCTGACCCCCACTGATCGGCAAACCAGAACGAGTCTCCTTATGCCGTCATCGGTGACGTGCCATCATACCTCCTCATCCTCGTTATAGCTGGAGTGGCGAGTTAAGGGTGAAGGCGCGAAGCTATGTTTATGTGAGTTTTTTTCTGGGAAACAAATTGCACACATCAAAACCTTTCGCGCTATTCGGTATAATGACACACACACTTTCATCAGATGTCTTAATCTGAATTTTTTTTGGATGGCCCTCTGTACTCCATTAAGTCGTCTCTTGTGACGCTTCCGAGAATCACCCGCGAGGCAGCTGGTGGAGCGTCGACAAAAGACACTGCGAATCCTCCTTGAAACAGCGACGGATCATCGGGCATTGTGTAAAGTGGACGCTGCGATCTGGGTCGCTTTCTTGGGAGACGACCTCCTTATCATTCCAAGTCCCCCTCGGGGGCAAAAGAAGGGCCCGACAGCGAAAGTGAACAAAGAGAGTGCAGGCCTTAAAAGTGAAGGTCGGAACAATGAACAGCAGTCTGCAGCCCGCTCGAGCCGGACGCCGGAAGGGATCAGGAAAACGCCAGCAGTACGCCCTGCGCGGAAAGCTGCCGTTAGGATACCGACCCGGGACTCCAACTTCGGTGATTCGGAAAGCCACCCTATCTCTGCATACTTGGCCATCTGATATCAGCCATCCACTACCCGTCCGGACATTGTGTGTGCCGTGATCTCCGAGGCCTTCAACGAACTGTACTACATCGGTGAGCTCTCTTCATACATTGACGAGCGTTCCGTGGCACTCCCTGTGTATATTCTGTATAATAGATCTTTATTGGCTCATCCCTTGCACGCGCCGTCAGCATCTCGCTGTTGTACATATTAAACCATTATTGTTACGTTCGCCATTGTTTGTGTGCTTTCTCCTTCTTGGTGTTCGGTCCCACACATATTGTAGTTGTGCCTGCGTCCTCCCCTCTGGAGCGTAGTCGTCACACCGTTGTCGCTCAATGTTACAATCGTGTTTTTCTGATCACTTACGGCTGCTTGCTGCGAGCTTGAGAACAGAGAAGTGTGATAGAGTAAGTGCAGTTTCAACTCATTTCATTCAAATGTGTGAGAGAGCTTGAAGAAAAGTACAACGTCTCGCGTTGTGGAGAAAAATTGGAAAGTTTGCAGTGCATTCCTGCGAAAATAGCGTGACCGATCCAGAGCATGCCAGCCACAAGCAGTCAGCCAGAAGTCAGAACATAGCGGCGCCACTAGCAGTTCACAACTGCCAGGGGGAGTTCAGCGCATCTCAGCGCAAAATATCTAAAAGACTGACTCTTCTTCAGCGTTCGTCGTTCATATAGTTCACTTGCCCAAAGTACTTCACTCCATACGGCGTTCAAAGCCGCTCCGCTGGCTCTCCCTGCCCCCGCCGCCCACGCTTTTCCTGAAGCGCATGCGCTGTGGACGAGCAACAGCTCTGACAGGCAACGGCAGGCCCCGCGAGTACTTCAAAACGACCCGCGGCATCGTTTAGTCCTTTAGTTCATCCAGTCCAGTTCCTTGACACCTTCATACAGTCCACTTGAGGCTCTCCTTCCCCGCGCCGCCCGCGCTGTGGACGAGCAAAAGCTCTGACATTCAACGGCAGGCCCTGCGAGTACTTCAAAACGACCCGCGGCATCGTTTAGTTCTTTAGTTCATCCAGTCCAGTTCCTTCACACCTTCATACAGTCCACTTGAGGCTCTCCTTCCCCGCGCCGCCCGCGCTGTGGACGAGCAAAAGCTCTGACATTCAACGGCAGGCCCTGCGAGTACTTCAAAACGACCCACGGCATCGTTTAGTTCTTCAGTTCATCCAGTCCAGTTCCTTCACACCTTCATACAGACCACTTGAGGCTCTCCTTCCCCGCGCCGCCCGCGCTGTGGACGAGCAAAAGCTCTGACATTCAACGGCAGGCCCTGCGAGTACTTCAAAACGACCCGCGGCATCGTTTAGTTCTTTAGTTCATCCAGTCCAGTTCCTTCGCACCTTCATACAGACTACTTGAGGCTCTCCTTCCCCGCGCCGCCCGCGCTGTGGACGAGCAAAAGCTCTGACATTCAACGGCAGGCCCTGCGAGTACTTCAAAACGACCCGCGGCATCGTTTAGTTCTTTAGTTCATCCAGTCCAGTTCCTTCGCACCTTCATACAGACCACTTGAGGCTCTCCTTCCCCGCGCCGCCCGCGCTGTGGACGAGCAAAAGCTCTGACATTCAACGGCAGGCCCTGCGAGTACTTCAAAACGACCCGCGGCATCGTTTAGTTCTTTAGTTCATCCAGTCCAGTTCCTTCGCACCTTCATACAGACCACTTGAGGCTCTCCTTCCCGGCGCCGCCCGCGCTGTGGACGAGCAAAAGCTCTGACATGCAACGGCAGGCCCTACGAGTACTTCAAAACGACCCGCGGCATCGTTTAGTTCTTTAGTTCATCCAGTCCAGTTCCTTCGCACCTTCATACAGACCACTTGAGGCTCTCCTTCCCCGCGCCGCCCGCGCTGTGGACGAGCAAAAGCTCTGACATTCAACGGCAGGCCCTGCGAGTACTTCAAAACGACCCGCGGCATCGTTTAGTTCTTTAGTTCATCCAGTCCAGTTCCTTCGCACCTTCATACAGACCACTTGAGGCTCTCCTTCCCCGCGCCGCCCGCGCTGTGGACGAGCAAAAGCTCTGACATTCAACGGCAGGCCCTGCGAGTACTTCAAAACGACCCGCGGCATCGTTTAGTTCTTTAGTTCATCCAGTCCAGTTCCTTCGCACCTTCATACAGACCACTTGAGGCTCTCCTTCCCCGCGCCGCCCGCGCTGTGGACGAGCAAAAGCTCTGACATTCAACGGCAGGCCCTGCGAGTACTTCAAAACGACCCGCGGCATCGTTTAGTTCTTTAGTTCATCCAGTCCAGTTCCTTCACACCTTCATACAGACCACTTGAGGCTCTCCTTCCCCGCGCCGCCCGCGCTGTGGACGAGCAAAAGCTCTGACATGCAACGGCAGGCCCTACGAGTACTTCAAAACGACCCGCGGCATCGTTTAGTTCTTTAGTTCATCCAGTCCAGTTCCTTCGCACCTTCATACAGACCACTTGAGGCTCTCCTTCCCCGCGCCGCCCGCGCTGTGGACGAGCAAAAGCTCTGACATTCAACGGCAGGCCCTGCGAGTACTTCAAAACGACCCGCGGCATCGTTTAGTTCTTTAGTTCATCCAGTCCAGTTCCTTCACACCTTCATACAGTCCACTTGAGGCTCTCCTTCCCCGCGCCGCCCGCGCTGTGGACGAGCAAAAGCTCCGACATGCAACGGCAGGCCCTGCGGGTACTTCAAAACGACCCGCAGCATTGTTTAGTTCTTTAGTTCATCCAGTCCAGTTCCTTCACACCTTCATACAGTCCACTTGAGGCTCTCCTTCCCCGCGCCGCCCGCGCTGTGGACGAGCAAAAGCTCTGACATTCAACGGCAGGCCCTGCGAGTACTTCAAAACGACCCGCGGCATCGTTTAGTTCTTTAGTTCATCCAGTCCAGTTCCTTCACACCTTCATACAGTCCACTTGAGGCTCTCCTTCCCCGCGCCGCCCGCGCTGTGGACGAGCAAAAGCTCTGACATGCAACGGCAGGCCCTACGAGTACTTCAAAACGACCCGCGGCATCGTTTAGTTCTTTAGTTCATCCAGTCCAGTTCCTTCGCACCTTCATACAGACCACTTGAGGCTCTCCTTCCCCGCGCCGCCCGCGCTGTGGACGAGCAAAAGCTCTGACATTCAACGGCAGGCCCTGCGAGTACTTCAAAACGACCCGCGGCATCGTTTAGTTCTTTAGTTCATCCAGTCCAGTTCCTTCGAACCTTCATACAGACCACTTGAGGCTCTCCTTCCCCGCGCCGCCCGCGCTGTGGACGAGCAAAAGCTCTGACATTCAACGGCAGGCCCTGCGAGTACTTCAAAACGACCCGCGGCATCGTTTAGTTCTTTAGTTCATCCAGTCCAGTTCCTTCACACCTTCATACAGTCCACTTGAGGCTCTCCTTCCCCGCGCCGCCCGCGCTGTGGACGAGCAAAAGCTCTGACATTCAACGGCAGGCCCTGCGAGTACTTCAAAACGACCCGCGGCATCGTTTAGTTCTTTAGTTCATCCAGTCCAGTTCCTTCACACCTTCATACAGTCCACTTGAGGCTCTCCTTCCCCGCGCCGCCCGCGCTGTGGACGAGCAAAAGCTCTGACATTCAACGGCAGGCCCTGCGAGTACTTCAAAACGACCCGCGGCATCGTTTAGTTCTTTAGTTCATCCAGTCCAGTTCCTTCGCACCTTCATACAGACCACTTGAGGCTCTCCTTCCCCGCGCCGCCCGCGCTGTGGACGAGCAAAAGCTCTGACATTCAACGGCAGGCCCTGCGAGTACTTCAAAACGACCCGCGGCATCGTTTAGTTCTTTAGTTCATCCAGTCCAGTTCCTTCACACCTTCATACAGTCCACTTGAGGCTCTCCTTCCCCGCGCCGCCCGCGCTGTGGACGAGCAAAAGCTCTGACATTCAACGGCAGGCCCTGCGAGTACTTCAAAACGACCCGCGGCATCGTTTAGTTCTTTAGTTCATCCAGTCCAGTTCCTTCACACCTTCATACAGTCCACTTGAGGCTCTCCTTCCCCGCGCCGCCCGCGCTGTGGACGAGCAAAAGCTCCGACATGCAACGGCAGGCCCTGCGGGTACTTCAAAACGACCCGCAGCATTGTTTAGTTCTTTAGTTCATCCAGTCCAGTTCCTTCACACCTTCATACAGTCCACTTGAGGCTCTCCTTCCCCGCGCCGCCCGCGCTGTGGACGAGCAAAAGCTCCGACATGCAACGGCATGCAGGCCCTGCGAGTACTTCAAAACGACCCGCGGCATCGTTTAGTTCTTTAGTTCATCCAGTCCAGTTCCTTCACACCTTCATACAGTCCACTTGAGGCTCTCCTTCCCCGCGCCGCCCGCGCTGTGGACGAGCAAAAGCTCTGACATTCAACGGCAGGCCCTGCGAGTACTTCAAAACGACCAGCGGCATCGTTTATGTTGATACCAAGTCGAGAAGAGACGTGACTTGTTACGACGATGTTTATTTCCAGAATGAATAACGCTCGCGACGGATGATAGTCAGGATGTGATGTGCGAGACATGCGCTCAGTCGTGTTGTACTCATGATGATCATAATATGTCCGTTGCATTAGCAACAGACTGCGGACCGGCAACGTCATGCTGTTGTATCTCAAGTGGGTAGAGCGACCTGCTAGCGCGTCTAGTCACATGCCCAGTAGACGTTCGCACTGTATATGACCGTACCGTCCCATCTTGTCCCTTGTGTCCGGATTGAATGCGTACCAGAGGCCAGAACATCCTTGGCTTTCTGTATTCTGAAATCACGACGTCGCAATCGTCACTACGTCGCAATCAGTCTATGCACGGCAGTATCTAGCGGCAGAGTCATTACCCGGAAACGTAAATATTTGAAACTCTGCGTCGCAGTCACTCTATGCACGGCAGTATATAGCGGCAGAGTCATTACGCGGAAACGTAAATCTTTGAAACTCTGCGTCGCAGTCAGTCTATGCACGGCAGTATATAGCGGCAGAGTCATTACGCGGAAACGTAAATATTTGAAACTCTGCGTCGCAGTCACTCTATGCACGGCAGTATATAGCGGCAGAGTCATTACGCGGAAACGTAAATCTTTGAAACTCTGCGTCGCAGTCAGTCTATGCACGGCAGTATATAGCGGCAGAGTCATTACGCGGAAACGTAAATCTTTGAAACTCTGCGTCGCAGTCACTCTATGCACGGCAGTATATAGCGGCAGAGTCATTACGCGGAAACGTAAATCTTTGAAACTCTGCGTCGCAGTCACTCTATGCACGGCAGTATATAGCGGCAGAGTCATTACGCGGAAACGTAAATCTTTGAAACTCTGCGTCGCAGTCAGTCTATGCACGGCAGTATATAGCGGCAGAGTCATTACGCGGAAACGTAAATCTTTGAAACTCTGCGTCGCAGTCAGTCTATGCACGGCAGTATATAGCGGCAGAGTCATTACGCGGAAACGTAAATATTTGAAACTCTGCGTCGCAGTCACTCTATGCACGGCAGTATATAGCGGCAGAGTCATTACGCGGAAACGTAAATCTTTGAAACTCTGCGTCGCAGTCACTCTATGCACGGCAGTATATAGCGGCAGAGTCATTACGCGGAAACGTAAATCTTTGAAACTCTGCGTCGCAGTCACTCTATGCACGGCAGTATATAGCGGCAGAGTCATTACGCGGAAACGTAAATCTTTGAAACTCTGCGTCGCAGTCACTCTATGCACGGCAGTATATAGCGGCAGAGTCATTACGCGGAAACGTAAATCTTTGAAACTCTGCGTCGCAGTCACTCTATGCACGGCAGTATATAGCGGCAGAGTCATTACGCGGAAACGTAAATCTTTGAAACTCTGCGTCGCAGTCAGTCTATGCACGGCAGTATATAGCGGCAGAGTCATTACGCGGAAACGTAAATATTTGAAACTCTGCGTCGCAGTCACTCTATGCACGGCAGTATATAGCGGCAGAGTCATTACGCGGAAACGTAAATCTTTGAAACTCTGCGTCGCAGTCACTCTATGCACGGCAGTATATAGCGGCAGAGTCATTACGCGGAAACGTAAATCTTTGAAACTCTGCGTCGCAGTCACTCTATGCACGGCAGTATATAGCGGCAGAGTCATTACGCGGAAACGTAAATCTTTGAAACTCTGCGTTGCAGTCAGTCTATGCACGGCAGTATATAGCGGCAGAGTCATTACGCGGAAACGTAAATCTTTGAAACTCTGCGTCGCAGTCACTCTATGCACGGCAGTATATAGCGGCAGAGTCATTACGCGGAAACGTAAATCTTTGAAAACGTTGGTGGTTCGAGCCCACCCGGGGGCGCAAACTGGGTTTGTTTTAGCAGAGTAACGTGATTTAAATGGTGTAATACGTCGTTCTCCTGGAACAGTGACACAGATAAGGGGGGTACATGTAGCGTGTTACTTCAAGCCGGAGTCCACTTTGTTGAGCACGAGCGTTTCGTTTTTTCTTAATTTGAAGTAAATACGTATGGAAATAAAGGGGATGAAAGCCTCCGTGGCGCAATCGGATAGCGCGTTCGGCTGTTAACCGAAAGGTTGGTGGTTCGAGCCCACCCGGGGGCGCAAACTGGGTTTGTTTTAGCAGAGTAACGTGATTTAAATGGTGTAATACGTCGTTCTCCTGGAACAGTGACACAGATAAGGGGGGTGCATGTAGCGTGTTACTCCAAGCCGGAGTCCACTTTGATGATCAGGAGCGTTTCGTTTTTTCTTAATTTCATGTAAATACGTATGGAAATAACGGGGATGAAAGCCTCCGTGGCGCAATCGGATAGCGCGTTCGGCTGTTAACCGAAAGGTTGGTGGTTCGAGCCCACCCGGGGGCGCAAACTGGGTTTGTTTTAGCAGAGTAACGTGATTTAAATGGTGTAATACGTCGTTCTCCTGGAACAGTGACACAGATAAGGGGGGTGCATGTAGCGTGTTACTCCAAGCCGGAGTCCACTTTGATGATCAGGAGCGTTTCGTTTTTTCTTAATTTCATGTAAATACGTATGGAAATAACGGGGATGAAAGCCTCCGTGGCGCAATCGGATAGCGCGTTCGGCTGTTAACCGAAAGGTTGGTGGTTCGAGCCCACCCGGGGGCGCAAACTGGGTTTGTTTTAGCAGAGTAACGTGATTTAAATGGTGTAATACGTCGTTCTCCTGGAACAGTGACACAGATAAGGGGGGTGCATGTAGCGTGTTACTCCAAGCCGGAGTCCACTTTGATGATCAGGAGCGTTTCGTTTTTTCTTAATTTCATGTAAATACGTATGGAAATAACGGGGATGAAAGCCTCCGTGGCGCAATCGGATAGCGCGTTCGGCTGTTAACCGAAAGGTTGGTGGTTCGAGCCCACCCGGGGGCGCAAACTGGGTTTGTTTTAGCAGAGTAACGTGATTTAAATGGTGTAATACGTCGTTCTCCTGGAACAGTGACACAGATAAGGGGGGTGCATGTAGCGTGTTACTCCAAGCCGCAGTCCACTTTGTTGATCACGAGCGTTTCGTTTTTTCTTAATTTGGTGTTAATACGTATGGAAATAACGGGGATGAAAGCCTCCGTGGCGCAATCGGATAGCGCGTTCGGCTGTTAACCGAAAGGTTGGTGGTTCGAGCCCACCCGGGGGCGCAAACTGGGTTTGTTTTAGCAGAGTAACGTGATTTAAATGGTGTAATACGTCGTTCTCCTGGAACAGTGACACAGATAAGGGGGGTGCATGTAGTGTGTTGCTCCAAGCCGCAGTCCACTTTGTTGATCACGAGCGTTTCGTTTTTTCTTAATTTGGTGTTAATACGTATGGAAATAACGGGGATGAAAGCCTCCGTGGCGCAATCGGATAGCGCGTTCGGCTGTTAACCGAAAGGTTGGTGGTTCGAGCCCACCCGGGGGCGCAAACTGGGTTTGTTTTAGCAGAGTAACGTGATTTAAATGGTGTAATACGTCGTTCTCCTGGAACAGTGACACAGATAAGGGGGGTGCATGTAGTGTGTTACTCCAAGCCGGAGTCCACTTTGATGATCAGGAGCGTTTCGTTTTTTCTTAATTTCATGTAAATACGTATGGAAATAACGGGGATGAAAGCCTCCGTGGCGCAATCGGATAGCGCGTTCGGCTGTTAACCGAAAGGTTGGTGGTTCGAGCCCACCCGGGGGCGCAAACTGGGTTTGTTTTAGCAGAGTAACGTGATTTAAATGGTGTAATACGTCGTTCTCCTGGAACAGTGACACAGATAAGGGGGGTGCATGTAGCGTGTTACTCCAAGCCGGAGTCCACTTTGTTGATCACGAGCGTTTCGTTTTTTCTTAATTTGATGTTAATACGTATGGAAATAACGGGGATGAAAGCCTCCGTGGCGCAATCGGATAGCGCGTTCGGCTGTTAACCGAAAGGTTGGTGGTTCGAGCCCACCCGGGGGCGCAAACTGGGTTTGTTTTAGCAGAGTAACGTGATTTAAATGGTGTAATACGTCGTTCTCCTGGAACAGTGACACAGATAAGGGGGGTGCATGTAGTGTGTTGCTCCAAGCCGCAGTCCACTTTGTTGATCACGAGCGTTTCGTTTTTTCTTAATTTGGTGTTAATACGTATGGAAATAACGGGGATGAAAGCCTCCGTGGCGCAATCGGATAGCGCGTTCGGCTGTTAACCGAAAGGTTGGTGGTTCGAGCCCACCCGGGGGCGCAAACTGGGTTTGTTTTAGCAGAGTAACGTGATTTAAATGGTGTAATACGTCGTTCTCCTGGAACAGTGACACAGATAAGGGGGGTACATGTAGCGTGTTACTCCAAGCCGCAGTCCACTTTGTTGATCACGAGCGTTTCGTTTTTTCTTAATTTGATGTTAATACGTATGGAAATAAAGGGGAGGAAAGCCTCCGTGGCGCAATCGGATAGCGCGTTCGGCTGTTAACCGAAAGGTTGGTGGTTCGAGCCCACCCGGGGGCGCAAACTGGGTTTGTTTTAGCAGAGTAACGTGATTTAAATGGTGTAATACGTCGTTCTCCTGGAACAGTGACACAGATAAGGGGGGTACATGTAGTGTGTTGCTCCAAGCCGGAGTCCACTTTGTTGATCACGAGCGTTTCGTTTTTTCTTAATTTGATGTTAATACGTATGGAAATAAAGGGGAGGAAAGCCTCCGTGGCGCAATCGGATAGCGCGTTCGGCTGTTAACCGAAAGGTTGGTGGTTCGAGCCCACCCGGGGGCGCAAACTGGGTTTGTTTTAGCAGAGTAACGTGATTTAAATGGTGTAATACGTCGTTCTCCTGGAACAGTGACACAGATAAGGGGGGTACATGTAGTGTGTTGCTCCAAGCCGCAGTCCACTTTGTTGATCACGAGCGTTTC